>NW_027328742.1:11064132-11437387 GCF_048564905.1 Vicugna pacos | reverse complement strand
CACCAACACACACACACACACAAACAGAAGCCCCCTCCTACTCCTCAGTTAGGTAGGTAGATGGACACACCAATCTCCTCCTCCATGAAATAGATGGTCAGAGAGATACACACACACAGCAGCCTCCTCTTCCTCCTCAATCAGGTAGGTAAGTAGATAGACACACTAGCCTCCTCCTCTAGTAGATAAAGAAACACCCAGACAGACTGAGAGACAGACACACTCACCTCCTCCAATAGAAAGACACTTAGACGAACACAGTAGCCTCCTCCTACTTCATTAGGTGCGTATGCAGACAGACAGACGGAAAGTCACGCTAGCTTCCTCCACCTCCTCCTCCATTAGATAGACAAATACAGAAATGGACAGACCCACACACACACTTACACACACACACACACACACACACACACACACACACACCACTCCTTCTCCTCCTCAATTAGGTAGATAGACAAACACACACGCCTCCTCTGCCTCCTCCATTGCTTAGATAGATTGTCAGAGAGATAGATAGGCCGAGAGATAGACATACTAGCCTCCTCTTCCTCCATTCCATAGACACACAGAGACACACAGACATAGACTAGCCTCTCCCCTCCTCCAACAGATAGATAGACAGCCAGGCAGGCAGGCAGGCAGGCAGGCAGGCAGGCAGGCAGGCAGACGGACAGACACACTCACTACAGGCGGAGTGCAGTCAGGGGACAGTGATGGGGACAGGGTCCGGGGACTGGGGTGCCCCTGGTGAGCCAGAGGATTTTCTCCCATGTCCCCAACGGCCTAGCCTGGGGGCGACCGCCGCTCTCCCACGTTCCTCAGACTGAAGCCATTTAATCAGCCTGCTCTTGGGAGCGGGCGTGGTGCGGTCAGTGAAAGAGGTCAGTGGTGGAGGGGCCGGAGGCACTGCGGCTAAGGGGGCTGCCCTGGCGAGTTGGCAAGTTTCCTCCCATCTCCCCCTCTCCTTGGCCTGGGGACAGCCTCTGCCACCCCAGGTTTGCGGGATTGAAGTCTCCTTGTCAGCCAGGTCATGGGAGGCTGGGGAGGTTCGGTCAGGGGCTGCAGAGAGGAGGCGGGGCTGCCCTAGAAGCCCGAGGATTTGCTCCCATGATCCCTTGGCCTGGCCTGGGGTCGGACTCTGATACCCCAGGTTCCCTGGCTGCACGCCTAGGTGTTGGATGCCTCCCAGGAGGCAGGCGCGGTGCGCTGAGGGGATGGTGGCCCGGGGCGGGGAAGGGGAGGCTGCAGAGAGGTCAGCAGCGGTGGCGAGGGCTGCCCAGGTAAGCCTGTGGATTTCCTCTGGTGAGCCCTCAGCTTGCTCAGGGGGCGCCCTGTGCTACGCCAGGTTCACTGGGTGCACATGTCCGTGTTGTCCGGCTCCCGGGATGCTGGCGCGGTGTGCTCAGGGGGCAGTGGTGGTGGCGGGGTCTGGGGCGGCTGCAGAGAGGGCGGGCGGCAGCGTGGGGCGGGGGCTGCCAAGGCAATCCTGTGCATTTCCTCGCGTGTCCCCCTCAGCCTGCTCTGGGGGCGGTCTCTGCTGCCCCAGGGTCCCTGGAGGCTTGTCCTCAGGTGATCCTGCTCCTGAGAGGTGGGCGTGGTGCAGTCAATGTGCAGGGGCGGGGGGCAGCGACAGAGACAGCGGGCAATGGGAGCAAGTACCTGGCTAGTAGTATGGGTCAGCCCCAATCCTGCCATCTCCAGCTCTGCTGCTGCCACTGCCGCCGCCCCGCCCCCCTGGCCATAGCCGGCCTGCCTCCCAGGGGCAGGCTGACAGGGGGAAACTCCTTCCAGGAAGCTCTGGCAGCAGAGGCCAGGCGGCGGGGGAAGTGGGAGCAAGTGGACTTGCTCTCCCAGGACAGCCGCCCTGTCCCGCCTCCGCCGCCTCCGCCGCCGCCCCCACTACCACTACCACTGCCACTGCCACTGCTGCCCGCTGTCCATCCCGGGGGCCGAGGGCCGGGCTAAGGCTGCACCCTCCCTCCCCGCACCAGCATCAAGCAGCCAAGGCCCACTGGCAAGCGGTGTGCAGCTCGGGACCACCTATCCCATGGGCTCTGAGGAGGCATTGGGCTTCGGGGTGGGATGGGGGCGTGGGGGTGGGGCTGGGAATTGGAATGGCCTCAAGCCCCGCCCACCCGGCCGCCGGGGCCGCGCCCCTGGGAGCCAGGACTGCGTGCCTGCCGTGGGCCCGGGGCATCCCTGTCTAGCGGCTGTCGCCGTGGTGATCGGAGCCCGGAGCGCCCGGCCCTCGCGAGGAGAGGGCTGAGGGGGTCATCTGGGGTAGGGGTGCACTCCGGGTGTGCGGCGATCTGGCGATGAGGGCGGACAGGGTGAGGGGGAGGGGTTGCTGGGAGCGGAAGTGACCCGGCTGAAGGGTGGGGGCTCATTCCTAGGTGAAGGGTTAGGGGAGTATCTCCGGACGGTGGGGGGACCTGGGGTGAGGCCCTTGGGGTGAGCGCGGTTTACAGGGGCTGTAGCTTAGGACCGAGTGGGGCGCAGACCTGGGGCGGGATTTGGGTGTGAGGAGAAGCAGCTTTGTCTCGGGGGTGCAGTGGATCGGGGACCGGGCGTGGCAGGGGGTGGGGAGGCATTGACTGGGTGGGGGGTCGGCGAGCAGTGGTAGTGGGGCTGGTGGGGTGAGGCCTGGCCCTGGGCCCGTGGTGGTCCTACTTGGGGGCCGGGACCCTGGAGGAGGGCGTGGGGGGCCGCGTTGGTGTTGGGGACCCGGCCAGCCCTGGCCGCGGGCTGGGCTCGCCCCACCGCCCCACCGCCCCACCGCCCCGCCGCCCGAAGCTCCACCGGCCCACCGCCCGGCCCCACTCGCAGCATCCCTACTGCTGGAGTCGCAGCCAAGCCTCCATGCTGCTGTCAGGCGGGCGGGAGGGGGAGGGGCGCTGAAAGCTGCTCGTGCGCGCGCGCGCGCAGGGGCGCCAGGACGCCAGGGCGCTGGGGCGCGCCCAGAACGTGAGGAAGCTGGGCGGGAGCTGGGTGCTCCTGGACCAGCTCCCGGAGGAGGAAGGCTGCCTGGGGTCTCGGCCTCCCGCCGCTTGCTGTCGCCTCTGCTGCCGTCGCGAGCCAGGTAAGGGGGCGCTGGTGGGGGCGCGCAGGTCGGGGAGTCGGCGGGTGAGGCCTGGGCTGTGCAGTTGGGGAGGCGCCCGGGGGTGGGGGGAGGGGTGCGTCGGTGGGGTCCAGGCCGCGCGTCCAGGTTGGGACCGTGAGGCGGGTCCCGGGCCCCCCCCCCGGCCTGGTTGGGGTGCCTTCCTCCCCCTCCTTAGTACTGGCTGAACCGCGCGGCTTTCTTGGCCGCCGCTCACAGGCGGCTTTGGCAAAGTGGGAGCAGCCCCGGGAGATGGGAGGGCGCTGGACGGCCCCGGGCCAGCCGAGACTGGCCCTCAGGCCTTGCGAGGCCTTCCCGCGCGGGTGGCCCTGCCCTGGGAGTGGAGGCCGCCCCGGACCCTGTGGGGCACAGGCGAGCTGGGGCAGAAGCAGGGGCGAGGCCGGGCCTTTGGGAGCTTGTTGGCCTCCCCCCGAGATCCAAAGCTTCTGACCAGTGTATTTTCCGTCTTTTGAGGACTCTCCCTCCTGTTTTGCACAGTGGCTGCAGCAAACGACATTCCCACCGACAGTGTAGGAGGGATCCCTTTTCTCCACAGCCTCTGTAGCCTTGATCCTGTGTGGGCTTTGGAATGGTGGCCACTCTAACTGGGGCGAGATGCCACCTCATTGTAGTTTTGCCTTGTATTCCTCGGATAATTAGCAACCTTGAGCCTGTTTTGTCATGTGCCTCTCATTGGTCGCTGGTGGGTCTTCGCTGGAGAATTGCTTCCTGAGGTCGTCTTCTGCCCATTTTTGGATTGGGTCGTCTTCTGTCCGTTGAGTCGGATGAGCTGTTTGGATATGGTGGAAATGAACCCCTAGTCAGTCTCATGTTTGGCAAAGATTGTCTCCTATTTCGTAGGCCGTGGTTTAGTTCTGCTTCTGGTTTCCTTTGGTGTGCCAAAGCTGATGAATTCAGTTTGCTCCCGTTTGTGTTTGTATTTTTGCTGAGTTTTCTGTTGCTTGGGGAGACTACCCTAGGAGAAAATGGGTGAGGTGTACGTGGGATACTGTTTGGCCTACGTTTCCTACCGAGAGGTGTGTGGTGTCTTGTCTTGCGTTTAAGTGTCTAAGCCATTTTGAATGTATTTCTGCGTATGCTGGGGCTGTACGCCCAGGGGCCGGGATTGGGGTAGGGGGCGGGGCGGCTGCAGAGAGGGCAGCAGCGAAGGACGCGAGCTGCCCAGGCAAGCCTGTGGATTTCCTCCCGAGTCCCCCCCAGCCAGCTCTCTGGGCGCCTTCTTCTGCCTCAGGGTGGCATTTGACATCTCTCCAGGTCAATGGAGTCCCGGGAGGCTTCCTCCAATACACAGAGAGACAGACATATAAATAGGCAGACACGCTAGTCTCTTTCTTTGTTATTAACAGATAGATACACTAACCTCGTCCTCCTCCTCCATTACATAGGTACACAGATACATACATACAAAGACAGACAGGCACACACCAACACACACACACACACAAACAGAAGCCCCCTCCTACTCCTCAGTTAGGTAGGTAGATGGACACACCAATCTCCTCCTCCATGAAATAGATGGTCAGAGAGATACACACACACAGCAGCCTCCTCTTCCTCCTCAATCAGGTAGGTAAGTAGATAGACACACTAGCCTCCTCCTCTAGTAGATAAAGAAACACCCAGACAGACTGAGAGACAGACACACTCACCTCCTCCAATAGAAAGACACTTAGACGAACACAGTAGCCTCCTCCTACTTCATTAGGTGCGTATGCAGACAGACAGACGGAAAGTCACGCTAGCTTCCTCCACCTCCTCCTCCATTAGATAGACAAATACAGAAATGGACAGACCCACACACACACTTACACACACACACACACACACACACACACACACACACCACTCCTTCTCCTCCTCAATTAGGTAGATAGACAAACACACACGCCTCCTCTGCCTCCTCCATTGCTTAGATAGATTGTCAGAGAGATAGATAGGCCGAGAGATAGACATACTAGCCTCCTCTTCCTCCATTCCATAGACACACAGAGACACACAGACATAGACTAGCCTCTCCCCTCCTCCAACAGATAGATAGACAGCCAGGCAGGCAGGCAGGCAGGCAGGCAGGCAGGCAGGCAGGCAGACGGACAGACACACTCACTACAGGCGGAGTGCAGTCAGGGGACAGTGATGGGGACAGGGTCCGGGGACTGGGGTGCCCCTGGTGAGCCAGAGGATTTTCTCCCATGTCCCCAACGGCCTAGCCTGGGGGCGACCGCCGCTCTCCCACGTTCCTCAGACTGAAGCCATTTAATCAGCCTGCTCTTGGGAGCGGGCGTGGTGCGGTCAGTGAAAGAGGTCAGTGGTGGAGGGGCCGGAGGCACTGCGGCTAAGGGGGCTGCCCTGGCGAGTTGGCAAGTTTCCTCCCATCTCCCCCTCTCCTTGGCCTGGGGACAGCCTCTGCCACCCCAGGTTTGCGGGATTGAAGTCTCCTTGTCAGCCAGGTCATGGGAGGCTGGGGAGGTTCGGTCAGGGGCTGCAGAGAGGAGGCGGGGCTGCCCTAGAAGCCCGAGGATTTGCTCCCATGATCCCTTGGCCTGGCCTGGGGTCGGACTCTGATACCCCAGGTTCCCTGGCTGCACGCCTAGGTGTTGGATGCCTCCCAGGAGGCAGGCGCGGTGCGCTGAGGGGATGGTGGCCCGGGGCGGGGAAGGGGAGGCTGCAGAGAGGTCAGCAGCGGTGGCGAGGGCTGCCCAGGTAAGCCTGTGGATTTCCTCTGGTGAGCCCTCAGCTTGCTCAGGGGGCGCCCTGTGCTACGCCAGGTTCACTGGGTGCACATGTCCGTGTTGTCCGGCTCCCGGGATGCTGGCGCGGTGTGCTCAGGGGGCAGTGGTGGTGGCGGGGTCTGGGGCGGCTGCAGAGAGGGCGGGCGGCAGCGTGGGGCGGGGGCTGCCAAGGCAATCCTGTGCATTTCCTCGCGTGTCCCCCTCAGCCTGCTCTGGGGGCGGTCTCTGCTGCCCCAGGGTCCCTGGAGGCTTGTCCTCAGGTGATCCTGCTCCTGAGAGGTGGGCGTGGTGCAGTCAATGTGCAGGGGCGGGGGGCAGCGACAGAGACAGCGGGCAATGGGAGCAAGTACCTGGCTAGTAGTATGGGTCAGCCCCAATCCTGCCATCTCCAGCTCTGCTGCTGCCACTGCCGCCGCCCCGCCCCCCTGGCCATAGCCGGCCTGCCTCCCAGGGGCAGGCTGACAGGGGGAAACTCCTTCCAGGAAGCTCTGGCAGCAGAGGCCAGGCGGCGGGGGAAGTGGGAGCAAGTGGACTTGCTCTCCCAGGACAGCCGCCCTGTCCCGCCTCCGCCGCCTCCGCCGCCGCCCCCACTACCACTACCACTGCCACTGCCACTGCTGCCCGCTGTCCATCCCGGGGGCCGAGGGCCGGGCTAAGGCTGCACCCTCCCTCCCCGCACCAGCATCAAGCAGCCAAGGCCCACTGGCAAGCGGTGTGCAGCTCGGGACCACCTATCCCATGGGCTCTGAGGAGGCATTGGGCTTCGGGGTGGGATGGGGGCGTGGGGGTGGGGCTGGGAATTGGAATGGCCTCAAGCCCCGCCCACCCGGCCGCCGGGGCCGCGCCCCTGGGAGCCAGGACTGCGTGCCTGCCGTGGGCCCGGGGCATCCCTGTCTAGCGGCTGTCGCCGTGGTGATCGGAGCCCGGAGCGCCCGGCCCTCGCGAGGAGAGGGCTGAGGGGGTCATCTGGGGTAGGGGTGCACTCCGGGTGTGCGGCGATCTGGCGATGAGGGCGGACAGGGTGAGGGGGAGGGGTTGCTGGGAGCGGAAGTGACCCGGCTGAAGGGTGGGGGCTCATTCCTAGGTGAAGGGTTAGGGGAGTATCTCCGGACGGTGGGGGGACCTGGGGTGAGGCCCTTGGGGTGAGCGCGGTTTACAGGGGCTGTAGCTTAGGACCGAGTGGGGCGCAGACCTGGGGCGGGATTTGGGTGTGAGGAGAAGCAGCTTTGTCTCGGGGGTGCAGTGGATCGGGGTCCGGGCGTGGCAGGGGGTGGGGAGGCATTGACTGGGTGGGGGGTCGGCGAGCAGTGGTAGTGGGGCTGGTGGGGTGAGGCCTGGCCCTGGGCCCGTGGTGGTCCTACTTGGGGGCCGGGACCCTGGAGGAGGGCGTGGGGGGCCGCGTTGGTGTTGGGGACCCGGCCAGCCCTGGCCGCGGGCTGGGCTCGCCCCACCGCCCCACCGCCCCACCGCCCCGCCGCCCGAAGCTCCACCGGCCCACCGCCCGGCCCCACTCGCAGCATCCCTACTGCTGGAGTCGCAGCCAAGCCTCCATGCTGCTGTCAGGCGGGCGGGAGGGGGAGGGGCGCTGAAAGCTGCTCGTGCGCGCGCGCGCAGGGGCGCCAGGACGCCAGGGCCCTGGGGCGCGCCCAGAACGTGAGGAAGCTGGGCGGGAGCTGGGTGCTCCTGGACCAGCTCCCGGAGGAGGAAGGCTGCCTGGGGTCTCGGCCTCCCGCCGCTTGCTGTCGCCTCTGCTGCCGTCGCGAGCCAGGTAAGGGGGCGCTGGTGGGGGCGCGCAGGTCGGGGAGTCGGCGGGTGAGGCCTGGGCTGTGCAGTTGGGGAGGCGCCCGGGGGTGGGGGGAGGGGTGCGTCGGTGGGGTCCAGGCCGCGCGTCCAGGTTGGGACCGTGAGGCGGGTCCCGGGCCCCCCCCCCGGCCTGGTTGGGGTGCCTTCCTCCCCCTCCTTAGTACTGGCTGAACCGCGCGGCTTTCTTGGCCGCCGCTCACAGGCGGCTTTGGCAAAGTGGGAGCAGCCCCGGGAGATGGGAGGGCGCTGGACGGCCCCGGGCCAGCCGAGACTGGCCCTCAGGCCTTGCGAGGCCTTCCCGCGCGGGTGGCCCTGCCCTGGGAGTGGAGGCCGCCCCGGACCCTGTGGGGCACAGGCGAGCTGGGGCAGAAGCAGGGGCGAGGCCGGGCCTTTGGGAGCTTGTTGGCCTCCCCCCGAGATCCAAAGCTTCTGACCAGTGTATTTTCCGTCTTTTGAGGACTCTCCCTCCTGTTTTGCACAGTGGCTGCAGCAAACGACATTCCCACCGACAGTGTAGGAGGGATCCCTTTTCTCCACAGCCTCTGTAGCCTTGATCCTGTGTGGGCTTTGGAATGGTGGCCACTCTAACTGGGGCGAGATGCCACCTCATTGTAGTTTTGCCTTGTATTCCTCGGATAATTAGCAACCTTGAGCCTGTTTTGTCATGTGCCTCTCATTGGTCGCTGGTGGGTCTTCGCTGGAGAATTGCTTCCTGAGGTCGTCTTCTGCCCATTTTTGGATTGGGTCGTCTTCTGTCCGTTGAGTCGGATGAGCTGTTTGGATATGGTGGAAATGAACCCCTAGTCAGTCTCATGTTTGGCAAAGATTGTCTCCTATTTCGTAGGCCGTGGTTTAGTTCTGCTTCTGGTTTCCTTTGGTGTGCCAAAGCTGATGAATTCAGTTTGCTCCCGTTTGTGTTTGTATTTTTGCTGAGTTTTCTGTTGCTTGGGGAGACTACCCTAGGAGAAAATGGGTGAGGTGTACGTGGGATACTGTTTGGCCTACGTTTCCTACCGAGAGGTGTGTGGTGTCTTGTCTTGCGTTTAAGTGTCTAAGCCATTTTGAATGTATTTCTGCGTATGCTGGGGCTGTACGCCCAGGGGCCGGGATTGGGGTAGGGGGCGGGGCGGCTGCAGAGAGGGCAGCAGCGAAGGACGCGAGCTGCCCAGGCAAGCCTGTGGATTTCCTCCCGAGTCCCCCTCAGCCAGCTCTCTGGGCGCCTTCTTCTGCCTCAGGGTGGCATTTGACATCTCTCCAGGTCAATGGAGTCCCGGGAGGCTTCCTCCAATACACAGAGAGACAGACATATAAATAGGCAGACACGCTAGTCTCTTTCTTTGTTATTAACAGATAGATACACTAACCTCGTCCTCCTCCTCCATTACATAGGTACACAGATACATACATACAAAGACAGACAGGCACACACCAACACACACACACACACAAACAGAAGCCCCCTCCTACTCCTCAGTTAGGTAGGTAGATGGACACACCAATCTCCTCCTCCATGAAATAGATGGTCAGAGAGATACACACACACAGCAGCCTCCTCTTCCTCCTCAATCAGGTAGGTAAGTAGATAGACACACTAGCCTCCTCCTCTAGTAGATAAAGAAACACCCAGACAGACTGAGAGACAGACACACTCACCTCCTCCAATAGAAAGACACTTAGACGAACACAGTAGCCTCCTCCTACTTCATTAGGTGCGTATGCAGACAGACAGACGGAAAGTCACGCTAGCTTCCTCCACCTCCTCCTCCATTAGATAGACAAATACAGAAATGGACAGACCCACACACACACTTACACACACACACACACACACACACACACACACACACACACCACTCCTTCTCCTCCTCAATTAGGTAGATAGACAAACACACACGCCTCCTCTGCCTCCTCCATTGCTTAGATAGATTGTCAGAGAGATAGATAGGCCGAGAGATAGACATACTAGCCTCCTCTTCCTCCATTCCATAGACACACAGAGACACACAGACATAGACTAGCCTCTCCCCTCCTCCAACAGATAGATAGACAGCCAGGCAGGCAGGCAGGCAGGCAGGCAGGCAGGCAGGCAGGCAGACGGACAGACACACTCACTACAGGCGGAGTGCAGTCAGGGGACAGTGATGGGGACAGGGTCCGGGGACTGGGGTGCCCCTGGTGAGCCAGAGGATTTTCTCCCATGTCCCCAACGGCCTAGCCTGGGGGCGACCGCCGCTCTCCCACGTTCCTCAGACTGAAGCCATTTAATCAGCCTGCTCTTGGGAGCGGGCGTGGTGCGGTCAGTGAAAGAGGTCAGTGGTGGAGGGGCCGGAGGCACTGCGGCTAAGGGGGCTGCCCTGGCGAGTTGGCAAGTTTCCTCCCATCTCCCCCTCTCCTTGGCCTGGGGACAGCCTCTGCCACCCCAGGTTTGCGGGATTGAAGTCTCCTTGTCAGCCAGGTCATGGGAGGCTGGGGAGGTTCGGTCAGGGGCTGCAGAGAGGAGGCGGGGCTGCCCTAGAAGCCCGAGGATTTGCTCCCATGATCCCTTGGCCTGGCCTGGGGTCGGACTCTGATACCCCAGGTTCCCTGGCTGCACGCCTAGGTGTTGGATGCCTCCCAGGAGGCAGGCGCGGTGCGCTGAGGGGATGGTGGCCCGGGGCGGGGAAGGGGAGGCTGCAGAGAGGTCAGCAGCGGTGGCGAGGGCTGCCCAGGTAAGCCTGTGGATTTCCTCTGGTGAGCCCTCAGCTTGCTCAGGGGGCGCCCTGTGCTACGCCAGGTTCACTGGGTGCACATGTCCGTGTTGTCCGGCTCCCGGGATGCTGGCGCGGTGTGCTCAGGGGGCAGTGGTGGTGGCGGGGTCTGGGGCGGCTGCAGAGAGGGCGGGCGGCAGCGTGGGGCGGGGGCTGCCAAGGCAATCCTGTGCATTTCCTCGCGTGTCCCCCTCAGCCTGCTCTGGGGGCGGTCTCTGCTGCCCCAGGGTCCCTGGAGGCTTGTCCTCAGGTGATCCTGCTCCTGAGAGGTGGGCGTGGTGCAGTCAATGTGCAGGGGCGGGGGGCAGCGACAGAGACAGCGGGCAATGGGAGCAAGTACCTGGCTAGTAGTATGGGTCAGCCCCAATCCTGCCATCTCCAGCTCTGCTGCTGCCACTGCCGCCGCCCCGCCCCCCTGGCCATAGCCGGCCTGCCTCCCAGGGGCAGGCTGACAGGGGGAAACTCCTTCCAGGAAGCTCTGGCAGCAGAGGCCAGGCGGCGGGGGAAGTGGGAGCAAGTGGACTTGCTCTCCCAGGACAGCCGCCCTGTCCCGCCTCCGCCGCCTCCGCCGCCGCCCCCACTACCACTACCACTGCCACTGCCACTGCTGCCCGCTGTCCATCCCGGGGGCCGAGGGCCGGGCTAAGGCTGCACCCTCCCTCCCCGCACCAGCATCAAGCAGCCAAGGCCCACTGGCAAGCGGTGTGCAGCTCGGGACCACCTATCCCATGGGCTCTGAGGAGGCATTGGGCTTCGGGGTGGGATGGGGGCGTGGGGGTGGGGCAGGGAATTGGAATGGCCTCAAGCCCCGCCCACCCGGCCGCCGGGGCCGCGCCCCTGGGAGCCAGGACTGCGTGCCTGCCGTGGGCCCGGGGCATCCCTGTCTAGCGGCTGTCGCCGTGGTGATCGGAGCCCGGAGCGCCCGGCCCTCGCGAGGAGAGGGCTGAGGGGGTCATCTGGGGTAGGGGTGCACTCCGGGTGTGCGGCGATCTGGCGATGAGGGCGGACAGGGTGAGGGGGAGGGGTTGCTGGGAGCGGAAGTGACCCGGCTGAAGGGTGGGGGCTCATTCCTAGGTGAAGGGTTAGGGGAGTATCTCCGGACGGTGGGGGGACCTGGGGTGAGGCCCTTGGGGTGAGCGCGGTTTACAGGGGCTGTAGCTTAGGACCGAGTGGGGCGCAGACCTGGGGCGGGATTTGGGTGTGAGGAGAAGCAGCTTTGTCTCGGGGGTGCAGTGGATCGGGGACCGGGCGTGGCAGGGGGTGGGGAGGCATTGACTGGGTGGGGGGTCGGCGAGCAGTGGTAGTGGGGCTGGTGGGGTGAGGCCTGGCCCTGGGCCCGTGGTGGTCCTACTTGGGGGCCGGGACCCTGGAGGAGGGCGTGGGGGGCCGCGTTGGTGTTGGGGACCCGGCCAGCCCTGGCCGCGGGCTGGGCTCGCCCCACCGCCCCACCGCCCCACCGCCCCGCCGCCCGAAGCTCCACCGGCCCACCGCCCGGCCCCACTCGCAGCATCCCTACTGCTGGAGTCGCAGCCAAGCCTCCATGCTGCTGTCAGGCGGGCGGGAGGGGGAGGGGCGCTGAAAGCTGCTCGTGCGCGCGCGCGCAGGGGCGCCAGGACGCCAGGGCCCTGGGGCGCGCCCAGAACGTGAGGAAGCTGGGCGGGAGCTGGGTGCTCCTGGACCAGCTCCCGGAGGAGGAAGGCTGCCTGGGGTCTCGGCCTCCCGCCGCTTGCTGTCGCCTCTGCTGCCGTCGCGAGCCAGGTAAGGGGGCGCTGGTGGGGGCGCGCAGGTCGGGGAGTCGGCGGGTGAGGCCTGGGCTGTGCAGTTGGGGAGGCGCCCGGGGGTGGGGGGAGGGGTGCGTCGGTGGGGTCCAGGCCGCGCGTCCAGGTTGGGACCGTGAGGCGGGTCCCGGGCCCCCCCCCCGGCCTGGTTGGGGTGCCTTCCTCCCCCTCCTTAGTACTGGCTGAACCGCGCGGCTTTCTTGGCCGCCGCTCACAGGCGGCTTTGGCAAAGTGGGAGCAGCCCCGGGAGATGGGAGGGCGCTGGACGGCCCCGGGCCAGCCGAGACTGGCCCTCAGGCCTTGCGAGGCCTTCCCGCGCGGGTGGCCCTGCCCTGGGAGTGGAGGCCGCCCCGGACCCTGTGGGGCACAGGCGAGCTGGGGCAGAAGCAGGGGCGAGGCCGGGCCTTTGGGAGCTTGTTGGCCTCCCCCCGAGATCCAAAGCTTCTGACCAGTGTATTTTCCGTCTTTTGAGGACTCTCCCTCCTGTTTTGCACAGTGGCTGCAGCAAACGACATTCCCACCGACAGTGTAGGAGGGATCCCTTTTCTCCACAGCCTCTGTAGCCTTGATCCTGTGTGGGCTTTGGAATGGTGGCCACTCTAACTGGGGCGAGATGCCACCTCATTGTAGTTTTGCCTTGTATTCCTCGGATAATTAGCAACCTTGAGCCTGTTTTGTCATGTGCCTCTCATTGGTCGCTGGTGGGTCTTCGCTGGAGAATTGCTTCCTGAGGTCGTCTTCTGCCCATTTTTGGATTGGGTCGTCTTCTGTCCGTTGAGTCGGATGAGCTGTTTGGATATGGTGGAAATGAACCCCTAGTCAGTCTCATGTTTGGCAAAGATTGTCTCCTATTTCGTAGGCCGTGGTTTAGTTCTGCTTCTGGTTTCCTTTGGTGTGCCAAAGCTGATGAATTCAGTTTGCTCCCGTTTGTGTTTGTATTTTTGCTGAGTTTTCTGTTGCTTGGGGAGACTACCCTAGGAGAAAATGGGTGAGGTGTACGTGGGATACTGTTTGGCCTACGTTTCCTACCGAGAGGTGTGTGGTGTCTTGTCTTGCGTTTAAGTGTCTAAGCCATTTTGAATGTATTTCTGCGTATGCTGGGGCTGTACGCCCAGGGGCCGGGATTGGGGTAGGGGGCGGGGCGGCTGCAGAGAGGGCAGCAGCGAAGGACGCGAGCTGCCCAGGCAAGCCTGTGGATTTCCTCCCGAGTCCCCCTCAGCCAGCTCTCTGGGCGCCTTCTTCTGCCTCAGGGTGGCATTTGACATCTCTCCAGGTCAATGGAGTCCCGGGAGGCTTCCTCCAATACACAGAGAGACAGACATGTAAATAGGCAGACACGCTAGTCTCTTTCTTTGTTATTAACAGATAGATACACTAACCTCGTCCTCCTCCTCCATTACATAGGTACACAGATACATACATACAAAGACAGACAGGCACACACCAACACACACACACACACAAACAGAAGCCCCCTCCTACTCCTCAGTTAGGTAGGTAGATGGACACACCAATCTCCTCCTCCATGAAATAGATGGTCAGAGAGATACACACACACAGCAGCCTCCTCTTCCTCCTCAATCAGGTAGGTAAGTAGATAGACACACTAGCCTCCTCCTCTAGTAGATAAAGAAACACCCAGACAGACTGAGAGACAGACACACTCACCTCCTCCAATAGAAAGACACTTAGACGAACACAGTAGCCTCCTCCTACTTCATTAGGTGCGTATGCAGACAGACAGACGGAAAGTCACGCTAGCTTCCTCCACCTCCTCCTCCATTAGATAGACAAATACAGAAATGGACAGACCCACACACACACTTACACACACACACACACACACACACACACACACACACCACTCCTTCTCCTCCTCAATTAGGTAGATAGACAAACACACACGCCTCCTCTGCCTCCTCCATTGCTTAGATAGATTGTCAGAGAGATAGATAGGCCGAGAGATAGACATACTAGCCTCCTCTTCCTCCATTCCATAGACACACAGAGACACACAGACATAGACTAGCCTCTCCCCTCCTCCAACAGATAGATAGACAGCCAGGCAGGCAGGCAGGCAGGCAGGCAGGCAGGCAGGCAGACGGACAGACACACTCACTACAGGCGGAGTGCAGTCAGGGGACAGTGATGGGGACAGGGTCCGGGGACTGGGGTGCCCCTGGTGAGCCAGAGGATTTTCTCCCATGTCCCCAACGGCCTAGCCTGGGGGCGACCGCCGCTCTCCCACGTTCCTCAGACTGAAGCCATTTAATCAGCCTGCTCTTGGGAGCGGGCGTGGTGCGGTCAGTGAAAGAGGTCAGTGGTGGAGGGGCCGGAGGCACTGCGGCTAAGGGGGCTGCCCTGGCGAGTTGGCAAGTTTCCTCCCATCTCCCCCTCTCCTTGGCCTGGGGACAGCCTCTGCCACCCCAGGTTTGCGGGATTGAAGTCTCCTTGTCAGCCAGGTCATGGGAGGCTGGGGAGGTTCGGTCAGGGGCTGCAGAGAGGAGGCGGGGCTGCCCTAGAAGCCCGAGGATTTGCTCCCATGATCCCTTGGCCTGGCCTGGGGTCGGACTCTGATACCCCAGGTTCCCTGGCTGCACGCCTAGGTGTTGGATGCCTCCCAGGAGGCAGGCGCGGTGCGCTGAGGGGATGGTGGCCCGGGGCGGGGAAGGGGAGGCTGCAGAGAGGTCAGCAGCGGTGGCGAGGGCTGCCCAGGTAAGCCTGTGGATTTCCTCTGGTGAGCCCTCAGCTTGCTCAGGGGGCGCCCTGTGCTACGCCAGGTTCACTGGGTGCACATGTCCGTGTTGTCCGGCTCCCGGGATGCTGGCGCGGTGTGCTCAGGGGGCAGTGGTGGTGGCGGGGTCTGGGGTGGCTGCAGAGAGGGCGGGCGGCAGCGTGGGGCGGGGGCTGCCAAGGCAATCCTGTGCATTTCCTCGCGTGTCCCCCTCAGCCTGCTCTGGGGGCGGTCTCTGCTGCCCCAGGGTCCCTGGAGGCTTGTCCTCAGGTGATCCTGCTCCTGAGAGGTGGGCGTGGTGCAGTCAATGTGCAGGGGCGGGGGGCAGCGACAGAGACAGCGGGCAATGGGAGCAAGTACCTGGCTAGTAGTATGGGTCAGCCCCAATCCTGCCATCTCCAGCTCTGCTGCTGCCACTGCCGCCGCCCCGCCCCCCTGGCCATAGCCGGCCTGCCTCCCAGGGGCAGGCTGACAGGGGGAAACTCCTTCCAGGAAGCTCTGGCAGCAGAGGCCAGGCGGCGGGGGAAGTGGGAGCAAGTGGACTTGCTCTCCCAGGACAGCCGCCCTGTCCCGCCTCCGCCGCCTCCGCCGCCGCCCCCACTACCACTACCACTGCCACTGCCACTGCTGCCCGCTGTCCATCCCGGGGGCCGAGGGCCGGGCTAAGGCTGCACCCTCCCTCCCCGCACCAGCATCAAGCAGCCAAGGCCCACTGGCAAGCGGTGTGCAGCTCGGGACCACCTATCCCATGGGCTCTGAGGAGGCATTGGGCTTCGGGGTGGGATGGGGGCGTGGGGGTGGGGCTGGGAATTGGAATGGCCTCAAGCCCCGCCCACCCGGCCGCCGGGGCCGCGCCCCTGGGAGCCAGGACTGCGTGCCTGCCGTGGGCCCGGGGCATCCCTGTCTAGCGGCTGTCGCCGTGGTGATCGGAGCCCGGAGCGCCCGGCCCTCGCGAGGAGAGGGCTGAGGGGGTCATCTGGGGTAGGGGTGCACTCCGGGTGTGCGGCGATCTGGCGATGAGGGCGGACAGGGTGAGGGGGAGGGGTTGCTGGGAGCGGAAGTGACCCGGCTGAAGGGTGGGGGCTCATTCCTAGGTGAAGGGTTAGGGGAGTATCTCCGGACGGTGGGGGGACCTGGGGTGAGGCCCTTGGGGTGAGCGCGGTTTACAGGGGCTGTAGCTTAGGACCGAGTGGGGCGCAGACCTGGGGCGGGATTTGGGTGTGAGGAGAAGCAGCTTTGTCTCGGGGGTGCAGTGGATCGGGGACCGGGCGTGGCAGGGGGTGGGGAGGCATTGACTGGGTGGGGGGTCGGCGAGCAGTGGTAGTGGGGCTGGTGGGGTGAGGCCTGGCCCTGGGCCCGTGGTGGTCCTACTTGGGGGCCGGGACCCTGGAGGAGGGCGTGGGGGGCCGCGTTGGTGTTGGGGACCCGGCCAGCCCTGGCCGCGGGCTGGGCTCGCCCCACCGCCCCACCGCCCCACCGCCCCGCCGCCCGAAGCTCCACCGGCCCACCGCCCGGCCCCACTCGCAGCATCCCTACTGCTGGAGTCGCAGCCAAGCCTCCATGCTGCTGTCAGGCGGGCGGGAGGGGGAGGGGCGCTGAAAGCTGCTCGTGCGCGCGCGCGCAGGGGCGCCAGGACGCCAGGGCCCTGGGGCGCGCCCAGAACGTGAGGAAGCTGGGCGGGAGCTGGGTGCTCCTGGACCAGCTCCCGGAGGAGGAAGGCTGCCTGGGGTCTCGGCCTCCCGCCGCTTGCTGTCGCCTCTGCTGCCGTCGCGAGCCAGGTAAGGGGGCGCTGGTGGGGGCGCGCAGGTCGGGGAGTCGGCGGGTGAGGCCTGGGCTGTGCAGTTGGGGAGGCGCCCGGGGGTGGGGGGAGGGGTGCGTCGGTGGGGTCCAGGCCGCGCGTCCAGGTTGGGACCGTGAGGCGGGTCCCGGGCCCCCCCCCCGGCCTGGTTGGGGTGCCTTCCTCCCCCTCCTTAGTACTGGCTGAACCGCGCGGCTTTCTTGGCCGCCGCTCACAGGCGGCTTTGGCAAAGTGGGAGCAGCCCCGGGAGATGGGAGGGCGCTGGACGGCCCCGGGCCAGCCGAGACTGGCCCTCAGGCCTTGCGAGGCCTTCCCGCGCGGGTGGCCCTGCCCTGGGAGTGGAGGCCGCCCCGGACCCTGTGGGGCACAGGCGAGCTGGGGCAGAAGCAGGGGCGAGGCCGGGCCTTTGGGAGCTTGTTGGCCTCCCCCCGAGATCCAAAGCTTCTGACCAGTGTATTTTCCGTCTTTTGAGGACTCTCCCTCCTGTTTTGCACAGTGGCTGCAGCAAACGACATTCCCACCGACAGTGTAGGAGGGATCCCTTTTCTCCACAGCCTCTGTAGCCTTGATCCTGTGTGGGCTTTGGAATGGTGGCCACTCTAACTGGGGCGAGATGCCACCTCATTGTAGTTTTGCCTTGTATTCCTCGGATAATTAGCAACCTTGAGCCTGTTTTGTCATGTGCCTCTCATTGGTCGCTGGTGGGTCTTCGCTGGAGAATTGCTTCCTGAGGTCGTCTTCTGCCCATTTTTGGATTGGGTCGTCTTCTGTCCGTTGAGTCGGATGAGCTGTTTGGATATGGTGGAAATGAACCCCTAGTCAGTCTCATGTTTGGCAAAGATTGTCTCCTATTTCGTAGGCCGTGGTTTAGTTCTGCTTCTGGTTTCCTTTGGTGTGCCAAAGCTGATGAATTCAGTTTGCTCCCGTTTGTGTTTGTATTTTTGCTGAGTTTTCTGTTGCTTGGGGAGACTACCCTAGGAGAAAATGGGTGAGGTGTACGTGGGATACTGTTTGGCCTACGTTTCCTACCGAGAGGTGTGTGGTGTCTTGTCTTGCGTTTAAGTGTCTAAGCCATTTTGAATGTATTTCTGCGTATGCTGGGGCTGTACGCCCAGGGGCCGGGATTGGGGTAGGGGGCGGGGCGGCTGCAGAGAGGGCAGCAGCGAAGGACGCGAGCTGCCCAGGCAAGCCTGTGGATTTCCTCCCGAGTCCCCCTCAGCCAGCTCTCTGGGCGCCTTCTTCTGCCTCAGGGTGGCATTTGACATCTCTCCAGGTCAATGGAGTCCCGGGAGGCTTCCTCCAATACACAGAGAGACAGACATATAAATAGGCAGACACGCTAGTCTCTTTCTTTGTTATTAACAGATAGATACACTAACCTCGTCCTCCTCCTCCATTACATAGGTACACAGATACATACATACAAAGACAGACAGGCACACACCAACACACACACACACACAAACAGAAGCCCCCTCCTACTCCTCAGTTAGGTAGGTAGATGGACACACCAATCTCCTCCTCCATGAAATAGATGGTCAGAGAGATACACACACACAGCAGCCTCCTCTTCCTCCTCAATCAGGTAGGTAAGTAGATAGACACACTAGCCTCCTCCTCTAGTAGATAAAGAAACACCCAGACAGACTGAGAGACAGACACACTCACCTCCTCCAATAGAAAGACACTTAGACGAACACAGTAGCCTCCTCCTACTTCATTAGGTGCGTATGCAGACAGACAGACGGAAAGTCACGCTAGCTTCCTCCACCTCCTCCTCCATTAGATAGACAAATACAGAAATGGACAGACCCACACACACACTTACACACACACACACACACACACACACACACACACACCACTCCTTCTCCTCCTCAATTAGGTAGATAGACAAACACACACGCCTCCTCTGCCTCCTCCATTGCTTAGATAGATTGTCAGAGAGATAGATAGGCCGAGAGATAGACATACTAGCCTCCTCTTCCTCCATTCCATAGACACACAGAGACACACAGACATAGACTAGCCTCTCCCCTCCTCCAACAGATAGATAGACAGCCAGGCAGGCAGGCAGGCAGGCAGGCAGGCAGGCAGGCAGGCAGACGGACAGACACACTCACTACAGGCGGAGTGCAGTCAGGGGACAGTGATGGGGACAGGGTCCGGGGACTGGGGTGCCCCTGGTGAGCCAGAGGATTTTCTCCCATGTCCCCAACGGCCTAGCCTGGGGGCGACCGCCGCTCTCCCACGTTCCTCAGACTGAAGCCATTTAATCAGCCTGCTCTTGGGAGCGGGCGTGGTGCGGTCAGTGAAAGAGGTCAGTGGTGGAGGGGCCGGAGGCACTGCGGCTAAGGGGGCTGCCCTGGCGAGTTGGCAAGTTTCCTCCCATCTCCCCCTCTCCTTGGCCTGGGGACAGCCTCTGCCACCCCAGGTTTGCGGGATTGAAGTCTCCTTGTCAGCCAGGTCATGGGAGGCTGGGGAGGTTCGGTCAGGGGCTGCAGAGAGGAGGCGGGGCTGCCCTAGAAGCCCGAGGATTTGCTCCCATGATCCCTTGGCCTGGCCTGGGGTCGGACTCTGATACCCCAGGTTCCCTGGCTGCACGCCTAGGTGTTGGATGCCTCCCAGGAGGCAGGCGCGGTGCGCTGAGGGGATGGTGGCCCGGGGCGGGGAAGGGGAGGCTGCAGAGAGGTCAGCAGCGGTGGCGAGGGCTGCCCAGGTAAGCCTGTGGATTTCCTCTGGTGAGCCCTCAGCTTGCTCAGGGGGCGCCCTGTGCTACGCCAGGTTCACTGGGTGCACATGTCCGTGTTGTCCGGCTCCCGGGATGCTGGCGCGGTGTGCTCAGGGGGCAGTGGTGGTGGCGGGGTCTGGGGCGGCTGCAGAGAGGGCGGGCGGCAGCGTGGGGCGGGGGCTGCCAAGGCAATCCTGTGCATTTCCTCGCGTGTCCCCCTCAGCCTGCTCTGGGGGCGGTCTCTGCTGCCCCAGGGTCCCTGGAGGCTTGTCCTCAGGTGATCCTGCTCCTGAGAGGTGGGCGTGGTGCAGTCAATGTGCAGGGGCGGGGGGCAGCGACAGAGACAGCGGGCAATGGGAGCAAGTACCTGGCTAGTAGTATGGGTCAGCCCCAATCCTGCCATCTCCAGCTCTGCTGCTGCCACTGCCGCCGCCCCGCCCCCCTGGCCATAGCCGGCCTGCCTCCCAGGGGCAGGCTGACAGGGGGAAACTCCTTCCAGGAAGCTCTGGCAGCAGAGGCCAGGCGGCGGGGGAAGTGGGAGCAAGTGGACTTGCTCTCCCAGGACAGCCGCCCTGTCCCGCCTCCGCCGCCTCCGCCGCCGCCCCCACTACCACTACCACTGCCACTGCCACTGCTGCCCGCTGTCCATCCCGGGGGCCGAGGGCCGGGCTAAGGCTGCACCCTCCCTCCCCGCACCAGCATCAAGCAGCCAAGGCCCACTGGCAAGCGGTGTGCAGCTCGGGACCACCTATCCCATGGGCTCTGAGGAGGCATTGGGCTTCGGGGTGGGATGGGGGCGTGGGGGTGGGGCTGGGAATTGGAATGGCCTCAAGCCCCGCCCACCCGGCCGCCGGGGCCGCGCCCCTGGGAGCCAGGACTGCGTGCCTGCCGTGGGCCCGGGGCATCCCTGTCTAGCGGCTGTCGCCGTGGTGATCGGAGCCCGGAGCGCCCGGCCCTCGCGAGGAGAGGGCTGAGGGGGTCATCTGGGGTAGGGGTGCACTCCGGGTGTGCGGCGATCTGGCGATGAGGGCGGACAGGGTGAGGGGGAGGGGTTGCTGGGAGCGGAAGTGACCCGGCTGAAGGGTGGGGGCTCATTCCTAGGTGAAGGGTTAGGGGAGTATCTCCGGACGGTGGGGGGACCTGGGGTGAGGCCCTTGGGGTGAGCGCGGTTTACAGGGGCTGTAGCTTAGGACCGAGTGGGGCGCAGACCTGGGGCGGGATTTGGGTGTGAGGAGAAGCAGCTTTGTCTCGGGGGTGCAGTGGATCGGGGACCGGGCGTGGCAGGGGGTGGGGAGGCATTGACTGGGTGGGGGGTCGGCGAGCAGTGGTAGTGGGGCTGGTGGGGTGAGGCCTGGCCCTGGGCCCGTGGTGGTCCTACTTGGGGGCCGGGACCCTGGAGGAGGGCGTGGGGGGCCGCGTTGGTGTTGGGGACCCGGCCAGCCCTGGCCGCGGGCTGGGCTCGCCCCACCGCCCCACCGCCCCACCGCCCCGCCGCCCGAAGCTCCACCGGCCCACCGCCCGGCCCCACTCGCAGCATCCCTACTGCTGGAGTCGCAGCCAAGCCTCCATGCTGCTGTCAGGCGGGCGGGAGGGGGAGGGGCGCTGAAAGCTGCTCGTGCGCGCGCGCGCAGGGGCGCCAGGACGCCAGGGCCCTGGGGCGCGCCCAGAACGTGAGGAAGCTGGGCGGGAGCTGGGTGCTCCTGGACCAGCTCCCGGAGGAGGAAGGCTGCCTGGGGTCTCGGCCTCCCGCCGCTTGCTGTCGCCTCTGCTGCCGTCGCGAGCCAGGTAAGGGGGCGCTGGTGGGGGCGCGCAGGTCGGGGAGTCGGCGGGTGAGGCCTGGGCTGTGCAGTTGGGGAGGCGCCCGGGGGTGGGGGGAGGGGTGCGTCGGTGGGGTCCAGGCCGCGCGTCCAGGTTGGGACCGTGAGGCGGGTCCCGGGCCCCCCCCCCGGCCTGGTTGGGGTGCCTTCCTCCCCCTCCTTAGTACTGGCTGAACCGCGCGGCTTTCTTGGCCGCCGCTCACAGGCGGCTTTGGCAAAGTGGGAGCAGCCCCGGGAGATGGGAGGGCGCTGGACGGCCCCGGGCCAGCCGAGACTGGCCCTCAGGCCTTGCGAGGCCTTCCCGCGCGGGTGGCCCTGCCCTGGGAGTGGAGGCCGCCCCGGACCCTGTGGGGCACAGGCGAGCTGGGGCAGAAGCAGGGGCGAGGCCGGGCCTTTGGGAGCTTGTTGGCCTCCCCCCGAGATCCAAAGCTTCTGACCAGTGTATTTTCCGTCTTTTGAGGACTCTCCCTCCTGTTTTGCACAGTGGCTGCAGCAAACGACATTCCCACCGACAGTGTAGGAGGGATCCCTTTTCTCCACAGCCTCTGTAGCCTTGATCCTGTGTGGGCTTTGGAATGGTGGCCACTCTAACTGGGGCGAGATGCCACCTCATTGTAGTTTTGCCTTGTATTCCTCGGATAATTAGCAACCTTGAGCCTGTTTTGTCATGTGCCTCTCATTGGTCGCTGGTGGGTCTTCGCTGGAGAATTGCTTCCTGAGGTCGTCTTCTGCCCATTTTTGGATTGGGTCGTCTTCTGTCCGTTGAGTCGGATGAGCTGTTTGGATATGGTGGAAATGAACCCCTAGTCAGTCTCATGTTTGGCAAAGATTGTCTCCTATTTCGTAGGCCGTGGTTTAGTTCTGCTTCTGGTTTCCTTTGGTGTGCCAAAGCTGATGAATTCAGTTTGCTCCCGTTTGTGTTTGTATTTTTGCTGAGTTTTCTGTTGCTTGGGGAGACTACCCTAGGAGAAAATGGGTGAGGTGTACGTGGGATACTGTTTGGCCTACGTTTCCTACCGAGAGGTGTGTGGTGTCTTGTCTTGCGTTTAAGTGTCTAAGCCATTTTGAATGTATTTCTGCGTATGCTGGGGCTGTACGCCCAGGGGCCGGGATTGGGGTAGGGGGCGGGGCGGCTGCAGAGAGGGCAGCAGCGAAGGACGCGAGCTGCCCAGGCAAGCCTGTGGATTTCCTCCCGAGTCCCCCTCAGCCAGCTCTCTGGGCGCCTTCTTCTGCCTCAGGGTGGCATTTGACATCTCTCCAGGTCAATGGAGTCCCGGGAGGCTTCCTCCAATACACAGAGAGACAGACATATAAATAGGCAGACACGCTAGTCTCTTTCTTTGTTATTAACAGATAGATACACTAACCTCGTCCTCCTCCTCCATTACATAGGTACACAGATACATACATACAAAGACAGACAGGCACACACCAACACACACACACACACAAACAGAAGCCCCCTCCTACTCCTCAGTTAGGTAGGTAGATGGACACACCAATCTCCTCCTCCATGAAATAGATGGTCAGAGAGATACACACACACAGCAGCCTCCTCTTCCTCCTCAATCAGGTAGGTAAGTAGATAGACACACTAGCCTCCTCCTCTAGTAGATAAAGAAACACCCAGACAGACTGAGAGACAGACACACTCACCTCCTCCAATAGAAAGACACTTAGACGAACACAGTAGCCTCCTCCTACTTCATTAGGTGCGTATGCAGACAGACAGACGGAAAGTCACGCTAGCTTCCTCCACCTCCTCCTCCATTAGATAGACAAATACAGAAATGGACAGACCCACACACACACTTACACACACACACACACACACACACACACACACACACCACTCCTTCTCCTCCTCAATTAGGTAGATAGACAAACACACACGCCTCCTCTGCCTCCTCCATTGCTTAGATAGATTGTCAGAGAGATAGATAGGCCGAGAGATAGACATACTAGCCTCCTCTTCCTCCATTCCATAGACACACAGAGACACACAGACATAGACTAGCCTCTCCCCTCCTCCAACAGATAGATAGACAGCCAGGCAGGCAGGCAGGCAGGCAGGCAGGCAGGCAGGCAGGCAGACGGACAGACACACTCACTACAGGCGGAGTGCAGTCAGGGGACAGTGATGGGGACAGGGTCCGGGGACTGGGGTGCCCCTGGTGAGCCAGAGGATTTTCTCCCATGTCCCCAACGGCCTAGCCTGGGGGCGACCGCCGCTCTCCCACGTTCCTCAGACTGAAGCCATTTAATCAGCCTGCTCTTGGGAGCGGGCGTGGTGCGGTCAGTGAAAGAGGTCAGTGGTGGAGGGGCCGGAGGCACTGCGGCTAAGGGGGCTGCCCTGGCGAGTTGGCAAGTTTCCTCCCATCTCCCCCTCTCCTTGGCCTGGGGACAGCCTCTGCCACCCCAGGTTTGCGGGATTGAAGTCTCCTTGTCAGCCAGGTCATGGGAGGCTGGGGAGGTTCGGTCAGGGGCTGCAGAGAGGAGGCGGGGCTGCCCTAGAAGCCCGAGGATTTGCTCCCATGATCCCTTGGCCTGGCCTGGGGTCGGACTCTGATACCCCAGGTTCCCTGGCTGCACGCCTAGGTGTTGGATGCCTCCCAGGAGGCAGGCGCGGTGCGCTGAGGGGATGGTGGCCCGGGGCGGGGAAGGGGAGGCTGCAGAGAGGTCAGCAGCGGTGGCGAGGGCTGCCCAGGTAAGCCTGTGGATTTCCTCTGGTGAGCCCTCAGCTTGCTCAGGGGGCGCCCTGTGCTACGCCAGGTTCACTGGGTGCACATGTCCGTGTTGTCCGGCTCCCGGGATGCTGGCGCGGTGTGCTCAGGGGGCAGTGGTGGTGGCGGGGTCTGGGGCGGCTGCAGAGAGGGCGGGCGGCAGCGTGGGGCGGGGGCTGCCAAGGCAATCCTGTGCATTTCCTCGCGTGTCCCCCTCAGCCTGCTCTGGGGGCGGTCTCTGCTGCCCCAGGGTCCCTGGAGGCTTGTCCTCAGGTGATCCTGCTCCTGAGAGGTGGGCGTGGTGCAGTCAATGTGCAGGGGCGGGGGGGCAGCGACAGAGACAGCGGGCAATGGGAGCAAGTACCTGGCTAGTAGTATGGGTCAGCCCCAATCCTGCCATCTCCAGCTCTGCTGCTGCCACTGCCGCCGCCCCGCCCCCCTGGCCATAGCCGGCCTGCCTCCCAGGGGCAGGCTGACAGGGGGAAACTCCTTCCAGGAAGCTCTGGCAGCAGAGGCCAGGCGGCGGGGGAAGTGGGAGCAAGTGGACTTGCTCTCCCAGGACAGCCGCCCTGTCCCGCCTCCGCCGCCTCCGCCGCCGCCCCCACTACCACTACCACTGCCACTGCCACTGCTGCCCGCTGTCCATCCCGGGGGCCGAGGGCCGGGCTAAGGCTGCACCCTCCCTCCCCGCACCAGCATCAAGCAGCCAAGGCCCACTGGCAAGCGGTGTGCAGCTCGGGACCACCTATCCCATGGGCTCTGAGGAGGCATTGGGCTTCGGGGTGGGATGGGGGCGTGGGGGTGGGGCTGGGAATTGGAATGGCCTCAAGCCCCGCCCACCCGGCCGCCGGGGCCGCGCCCCTGGGAGCCAGGACTGCGTGCCTGCCGTGGGCCCGGGGCATCCCTGTCTAGCGGCTGTCGCCGTGGTGATCGGAGCCCGGAGCGCCCGGCCCTCGCGAGGAGAGGGCTGAGGGGGTCATCTGGGGTAGGGGTGCACTCCGGGTGTGCGGCGATCTGGCGATGAGGGCGGACAGGGTGAGGGGGAGGGGTTGCTGGGAGCGGAAGTGACCCGGCTGAAGGGTGGGGGCTCATTCCTAGGTGAAGGGTTAGGGGAGTATCTCCGGACGGTGGGGGGACCTGGGGTGAGGCCCTTGGGGTGAGCGCGGTTTACAGGGGCTGTAGCTTAGGACCGAGTGGGGCGCAGACCTGGGGCGGGATTTGGGTGTGAGGAGAAGCAGCTTTGTCTCGGGGGTGCAGTGGATCGGGGACCGGGCGTGGCAGGGGGTGGGGAGGCATTGACTGGGTGGGGGGTCGGCGAGCAGTGGTAGTGGGGCTGGTGGGGTGAGGCCTGGCCCTGGGCCCGTGGTGGTCCTACTTGGGGGCCGGGACCCTGGAGGAGGGCGTGGGGGGCCGCGTTGGTGTTGGGGACCCGGCCAGCCCTGGCCGCGGGCTGGGCTCGCCCCACCGCCCCACCGCCCCACCGCCCCGCCGCCCGAAGCTCCACCGGCCCACCGCCCGGCCCCACTCGCAGCATCCCTACTGCTGGAGTCGCAGCCAAGCCTCCATGCTGCTGTCAGGCGGGCGGGAGGGGGAGGGGCGCTGAAAGCTGCTCGTGCGCGCGCGCGCAGGGGCGCCAGGACGCCAGGGCCCTGGGGCGCGCCCAGAACGTGAGGAAGCTGGGCGGGAGCTGGGTGCTCCTGGACCAGCTCCCGGAGGAGGAAGGCTGCCTGGGGTCTCGGCCTCCCGCCGCTTGCTGTCGCCTCTGCTGCCGTCGCGAGCCAGGTAAGGGGGCGCTGGTGGGGGCGCGCAGGTCGGGGAGTCGGCGGGTGAGGCCTGGGCTGTGCAGTTGGGGAGGCGCCCGGGGGGTGGGGGGAGGGGTGCGTCGGTGGGGTCCAGGCCGCGCGTCCAGGTTGGGACCGTGAGGCGGGTCCCGGGCCCCCCCCCGGCCTGGTTGGGGTGCCTTCCTCCCCCTCCTTAGTACTGGCTGAACCGCGCGGCTTTCTTGGCCGCCGCTCACAGGCGGCTTTGGCAAAGTGGGAGCAGCCCCGGGAGATGGGAGGGCGCTGGACGGCCCCGGGCCAGCCGAGACTGGCCCTCAGGCCTTGCGAGGCCTTCCCGCGCGGGTGGCCCTGCCCTGGGAGTGGAGGCCGCCCCGGACCCTGTGGGGCACAGGCGAGCTGGGGCAGAAGCAGGGGCGAGGCCGGGCCTTTGGGAGCTTGTTGGCCTCCCCCCGAGATCCAAAGCTTCTGACCAGTGTATTTTCCGTCTTTTGAGGACTCTCCCTCCTGTTTTGCACAGTGGCTGCAGCAAACGACATTCCCACCGACAGTGTAGGAGGGATCCCTTTTCTCCACAGCCTCTGTAGCCTTGATCCTGTGTGGGCTTTGGAATGGTGGCCACTCTAACTGGGGCGAGATGCCACCTCATTGTAGTTTTGCCTTGTATTCCTCGGATAATTAGCAACCTTGAGCCTGTTTTGTCATGTGCCTCTCATTGGTCGCTGGTGGGTCTTCGCTGGAGAATTGCTTCCTGAGGTCGTCTTCTGCCCATTTTTGGATTGGGTCGTCTTCTGTCCGTTGAGTCGGATGAGCTGTTTGGATATGGTGGAAATGAACCCCTAGTCAGTCTCATGTTTGGCAAAGATTGTCTCCTATTTCGTAGGCCGTGGTTTAGTTCTGCTTCTGGTTTCCTTTGGTGTGCCAAAGCTGATGAATTCAGTTTGCTCCCGTTTGTGTTTGTATTTTTGCTGAGTTTTCTGTTGCTTGGGGAGACTACCCTAGGAGAAAATGGGTGAGGTGTACGTGGGATACTGTTTGGCCTACGTTTCCTACCGAGAGGTGTGTGGTGTCTTGTCTTGCGTTTAAGTGTCTAAGCCATTTTGAATGTATTTCTGCGTATGCTGGGGCTGTACGCCCAGGGGCCGGGATTGGGGTAGGGGGCGGGGCGGCTGCAGAGAGGGCAGCAGCGAAGGACGCGAGCTGCCCAGGCAAGCCTGTGGATTTCCTCCCGAGTCCCCCTCAGCCAGCTCTCTGGGCGCCTTCTTCTGCCTCAGGGTGGCATTTGACATCTCTCCAGGTCAATGGAGTCCCGGGAGGCTTCCTCCAATACACAGAGAGACAGACATATAAATAGGCAGACACGCTAGTCTCTTTCTTTGTTATTAACAGATAGATACACTAACCTCGTCCTCCTCCTCCATTACATAGGTACACAGATACATACATACAAAGACAGACAGGCACACACCAACACACACACACACACAAACAGAAGCCCCCTCCTACTCCTCAGTTAGGTAGGTAGATGGACACACCAATCTCCTCCTCCATGAAATAGATGGTCAGAGAGATACACACACACAGCAGCCTCCTCTTCCTCCTCAATCAGGTAGGTAAGTAGATAGACACACTAGCCTCCTCCTCTAGTAGATAAAGAAACACCCAGACAGACTGAGAGACAGACACACTCACCTCCTCCAATAGAAAGACACTTAGACGAACACAGTAGCCTCCTCCTACTTCATTAGGTGCGTATGCAGACAGACAGACGGAAAGTCACGCTAGCTTCCTCCACCTCCTCCTCCATTAGATAGACAAATACAGAAATGGACAGACCCACACACACACTTACACACACACACACACACACACACACACACACACACACCACTCCTTCTCCTCCTCAATTAGGTAGATAGACAAACACACACGCCTCCTCTGCCTCCTCCATTGCTTAGATAGATTGTCAGAGAGATAGATAGGCCGAGAGATAGACATACTAGCCTCCTCTTCCTCCATTCCATAGACACACAGAGACACACAGACATAGACTAGCCTCTCCCCTCCTCCAACAGATAGATAGACAGCCAGGCAGGCAGGCAGGCAGGCAGGCAGGCAGGCAGGCAGGCAGACGGACAGACACACTCACTACAGGCGGAGTGCAGTCAGGGGACAGTGATGGGGACAGGGTCCGGGGACTGGGGTGCCCCTGGTGAGCCAGAGGATTTTCTCCCATGTCCCCAACGGCCTAGCCTGGGGGCGACCGCCGCTCTCCCACGTTCCTCAGACTGAAGCCATTTAATCAGCCTGCTCTTGGGAGCGGGCGTGGTGCGGTCAGTGAAAGAGGTCAGTGGTGGAGGGGCCGGAGGCACTGCGGCTAAGGGGGCTGCCCTGGCGAGTTGGCAAGTTTCCTCCCATCTCCCCCTCTCCTTGGCCTGGGGACAGCCTCTGCCACCCCAGGTTTGCGGGATTGAAGTCTCCTTGTCAGCCAGGTCATGGGAGGCTGGGGAGGTTCGGTCAGGGGCTGCAGAGAGGAGGCGGGGCTGCCCTAGAAGCCCGAGGATTTGCTCCCATGATCCCTTGGCCTGGCCTGGGGTCGGACTCTGATACCCCAGGTTCCCTGGCTGCACGCCTAGGTGTTGGATGCCTCCCAGGAGGCAGGCGCGGTGCGCTGAGGGGATGGTGGCCCGGGGCGGGGAAGGGGAGGCTGCAGAGAGGTCAGCAGCGGTGGCGAGGGCTGCCCAGGTAAGCCTGTGGATTTCCTCTGGTGAGCCCTCAGCTTGCTCAGGGGGCGCCCTGTGCTACGCCAGGTTCACTGGGTGCACATGTCCGTGTTGTCCGGCTCCCGGGATGCTGGCGCGGTGTGCTCAGGGGGCAGTGGTGGTGGCGGGGTCTGGGGCGGCTGCAGAGAGGGCGGGCGGCAGCGTGGGGCGGGGGCTGCCAAGGCAATCCTGTGCATTTCCTCGCGTGTCCCCCTCAGCCTGCTCTGGGGGCGGTCTCTGCTGCCCCAGGGTCCCTGGAGGCTTGTCTCAGGTGATCCTGCTCCTGAGAGGTGGGCGTGGTGCAGTCAATGTGCAGGGGCGGGGGGGCAGCGACAGAGACAGCGGGCAATGGGAGCAAGTACCTGGCTAGTAGTATGGGTCAGCCCCAATCCTGCCATCTCCAGCTCTGCTGCTGCCACTGCCGCCGCCCCGCCCCCCTGGCCATAGCCGGCCTGCCTCCCAGGGGCAGGCTGACAGGGGGAAACTCCTTCCAGGAAGCTCTGGCAGCAGAGGCCAGGCGGCGGGGGAAGTGGGAGCAAGTGGACTTGCTCTCCCAGGACAGCCGCCCTGTCCCGCCTCCGCCGCCTCCGCCGCCGCCCCCACTACCACTACCACTGCCACTGCCACTGCTGCCCGCTGTCCATCCCGGGGGCCGAGGGCCGGGCTAAGGCTGCACCCTCCCTCCCCGCACCAGCATCAAGCAGCCAAGGCCCACTGGCAAGCGGTGTGCAGCTCGGGACCACCTATCCCATGGGCTCTGAGGAGGCATTGGGCTTCGGGGTGGGATGGGGGCGTGGGGGTGGGGCTGGGAATTGGAATGGCCTCAAGCCCCGCCCACCCGGCCGCCGGGGCCGCGCCCCTGGGAGCCAGGACTGCGTGCCTGCCGTGGGCCCGGGGCATCCCTGTCTAGCGGCTGTCGCCGTGGTGATCGGAGCCCGGAGCGCCCGGCCCTCGCGAGGAGAGGGCTGAGGGGGTCATCTGGGGTAGGGGTGCACTCCGGGTGTGCGGCGATCTGGCGATGAGGGCGGACAGGGTGAGGGGGAGGGGTTGCTGGGAGCGGAAGTGACCCGGCTGAAGGGTGGGGGCTCATTCCTAGGTGAAGGGTTAGGGGAGTATCTCCGGACGGTGGGGGGACCTGGGGTGAGGCCCTTGGGGTGAGCGCGGTTTACAGGGGCTGTAGCTTAGGACCGAGTGGGGCGCAGACCTGGGGCGGGATTTGGGTGTGAGGAGAAGCAGCTTTGTCTCGGGGGTGCAGTGGATCGGGGACCGGGCGTGGCAGGGGGTGGGGAGGCATTGACTGGGTGGGGGGTCGGCGAGCAGTGGTAGTGGGGCTGGTGGGGTGAGGCCTGGCCCTGGGCCCGTGGTGGTCCTACTTGGGGGCCGGGACCCTGGAGGAGGGCGTGGGGGGCCGCGTTGGTGTTGGGGACCCGGCCAGCCCTGGCCGCGGGCTGGGCTCGCCCCACCGCCCCACCGCCCCACCGCCCCGCCGCCCGAAGCTCCACCGGCCCACCGCCCGGCCCCACTCGCAGCATCCCTACTGCTGGAGTCGCAGCCAAGCCTCCATGCTGCTGTCAGGCGGGCGGGAGGGGGAGGGGCGCTGAAAGCTGCTCGTGCGCGCGCGCGCAGGGGCGCCAGGACGCCAGGGCCCTGGGGCGCGCCCAGAACGTGAGGAAGCTGGGCGGGAGCTGGGTGCTCCTGGACCAGCTCCCGGAGGAGGAAGGCTGCCTGGGGTCTCGGCCTCCCGCCGCTTGCTGTCGCCTCTGCTGCCGTCGCGAGCCAGGTAAGGGGGCGCTGGTGGGGGCGCGCAGGTCGGGGAGTCGGCGGGTGAGGCCTGGGCTGTGCAGTTGGGGAGGCGCCCGGGGGTGGGGGGAGGGGTGCGTCGGTGGGGTCCAGGCCGCGCGTCCAGGTTGGGACCGTGAGGCGGGTCCCGGGCCCCCCCCCGGCCTGGTTGGGGTGCCTTCCTCCCCCTCCTTAGTACTGGCTGAACCGCGCGGCTTTCTTGGCCGCCGCTCACAGGCGGCTTTGGCAAAGTGGGAGCAGCCCCGGGAGATGGGAGGGCGCTGGACGGCCCCGGGCCAGCCGAGACTGGCCCTCAGGCCTTGCGAGGCCTTCCCGCGCGGGTGGCCCTGCCCTGGGAGTGGAGGCCGCCCCGGACCCTGTGGGGCACAGGCGAGCTGGGGCAGAAGCAGGGGCGAGGCCGGGCCTTTGGGAGCTTGTTGGCCTCCCCCCGAGATCCAAAGCTTCTGACCAGTGTATTTTCCGTCTTTTGAGGACTCTCCCTCCTGTTTTGCACAGTGGCTGCAGCAAACGACATTCCCACCGACAGTGTAGGAGGGATCCCTTTTCTCCACAGCCTCTGTAGCCTTGATCCTGTGTGGGCTTTGGAATGGTGGCCACTCTAACTGGGGCGAGATGCCACCTCATTGTAGTTTTGCCTTGTATTCCTCGGATAATTAGCAACCTTGAGCCTGTTTTGTCATGTGCCTCTCATTGGTCGCTGGTGGGTCTTCGCTGGAGAATTGCTTCCTGAGGTCGTCTTCTGCCCATTTTTGGATTGGGTCGTCTTCTGTCCGTTGAGTCGGATGAGCTGTTTGGATATGGTGGAAATGAACCCCTAGTCAGTCTCATGTTTGGCAAAGATTGTCTCCTATTTCGTAGGCCGTGGTTTAGTTCTGCTTCTGGTTTCCTTTGGTGTGCCAAAGCTGATGAATTCAGTTTGCTCCCGTTTGTGTTTGTATTTTTGCTGAGTTTTCTGTTGCTTGGGGAGACTACCCTAGGAGAAAATGGGTGAGGTGTACGTGGGATACTGTTTGGCCTACGTTTCCTACCGAGAGGTGTGTGGTGTCTTGTCTTGCGTTTAAGTGTCTAAGCCATTTTGAATGTATTTCTGCGTATGCTGGGGCTGTACGCCCAGGGGCCGGGATTGGGGTAGGGGGCGGGGCGGCTGCAGAGAGGGCAGCAGCGAAGGACGCGAGCTGCCCAGGCAAGCCTGTGGATTTCCTCCCGAGTCCCCCTCAGCCAGCTCTCTGGGCGCCTTCTTCTGCCTCAGGGTGGCATTTGACATCTCTCCAGGTCAATGGAGTCCCGGGAGGCTTCCTCCAATACACAGAGAGACAGACATATAAATAGGCAGACACGCTAGTCTCTTTCTTTGTTATTAACAGATAGATACACTAACCTCGTCCTCCTCCTCCATTACATAGGTACACAGATACATACATACAAAGACAGACAGGCACACACCAACACACACACACACACAAACAGAAGCCCCCTCCTACTCCTCAGTTAGGTAGGTAGATGGACACACCAATCTCCTCCTCCATGAAATAGATGGTCAGAGAGATACACACACACAGCAGCCTCCTCTTCCTCCTCAATCAGGTAGGTAAGTAGATAGACACACTAGCCTCCTCCTCTAGTAGATAAAGAAACACCCAGACAGACTGAGAGACAGACACACTCACCTCCTCCAATAGAAAGACACTTAGACGAACACAGTAGCCTCCTCCTACTTCATTAGGTGCGTATGCAGACAGACAGACGGAAAGTCACGCTAGCTTCCTCCACCTCCTCCTCCATTAGATAGACAAATACAGAAATGGACAGACCCACACACACACTTACACACACACACACACACACACACACACACACACACACACACACTCCTTCTCCTCCTCAATTAGGTAGATAGACAAACACACACGCCTCCTCTGCCTCCTCCATTGCTTAGATAGATTGTCAGAGAGATAGATAGGCCGAGAGATAGACATACTAGCCTCCTCTTCCTCCATTCCATAGACACACAGAGACACACAGACATAGACTAGCCTCTCCCCTCCTCCAACAGATAGATAGACAGCCAGGCAGGCAGGCAGGCAGGCAGGCAGGCAGGCAGGCAGGCAGACGGACAGACACACTCACTACAGGCGGAGTGCAGTCAGGGGACAGTGATGGGGACAGGGTCCGGGGACTGGGGTGCCCCTGGTGAGCCAGAGGATTTTCTCCCATGTCCCCAACGGCCTAGCCTGGGGGCGACCGCCGCTCTCCCACGTTCCTCAGACTGAAGCCATTTAATCAGCCTGCTCTTGGGAGCGGGCGTGGTGCGGTCAGTGAAAGAGGTCAGTGGTGGAGGGGCCGGAGGCACTGCGGCTAAGGGGGCTGCCCTGGCGAGTTGGCAAGTTTCCTCCCATCTCCCCCTCTCCTTGGCCTGGGGACAGCCTCTGCCACCCCAGGTTTGCGGGATTGAAGTCTCCTTGTCAGCCAGGTCATGGGAGGCTGGGGAGGTTCGGTCAGGGGCTGCAGAGAGGAGGCGGGGCTGCCCTAGAAGCCCGAGGATTTGCTCCCATGATCCCTTGGCCTGGCCTGGGGTCGGACTCTGATACCCCAGGTTCCCTGGCTGCACGCCTAGGTGTTGGATGCCTCCCAGGAGGCAGGCGCGGTGCGCTGAGGGGATGGTGGCCCGGGGCGGGGAAGGGGAGGCTGCAGAGAGGTCAGCAGCGGTGGCGAGGGCTGCCCAGGTAAGCCTGTGGATTTCCTCTGGTGAGCCCTCAGCTTGCTCAGGGGGCGCCCTGTGCTACGCCAGGTTCACTGGGTGCACATGTCCGTGTTGTCCGGCTCCCGGGATGCTGGCGCGGTGTGCTCAGGGGGCAGTGGTGGTGGCGGGGTCTGGGGCGGCTGCAGAGAGGGCGGGCGGCAGCGTGGGGCGGGGGCTGCCAAGGCAATCCTGTGCATTTCCTCGCGTGTCCCCCTCAGCCTGCTCTGGGGGCGGTCTCTGCTGCCCCAGGGTCCCTGGAGGCTTGTCCTCAGGTGATCCTGCTCCTGAGAGGTGGGCGTGGTGCAGTCAATGTGCAGGGGCGGGGGGGCAGCGACAGAGACAGCGGGCAATGGGAGCAAGTACCTGGCTAGTAGTATGGGTCAGCCCCAATCCTGCCATCTCCAGCTCTGCTGCTGCCACTGCCGCCGCCCCGCCCCCCTGGCCATAGCCGGCCTGCCTCCCAGGGGCAGGCTGACAGGGGGAAACTCCTTCCAGGAAGCTCTGGCAGCAGAGGCCAGGCGGCGGGGGAAGTGGGAGCAAGTGGACTTGCTCTCCCAGGACAGCCGCCCTGTCCCGCCTCCGCCGCCTCCGCCGCCGCCCCCACTACCACTACCACTGCCACTGCCACTGCTGCCCGCTGTCCATCCCGGGGGCCGAGGGCCGGGCTAAGGCTGCACCCTCCCTCCCCGCACCAGCATCAAGCAGCCAAGGCCCACTGGCAAGCGGTGTGCAGCTCGGGACCACCTATCCCATGGGCTCTGAGGAGGCATTGGGCTTCGGGGTGGGATGGGGGCGTGGGGGTGGGGCTGGGAATTGGAATGGCCTCAAGCCCCGCCCACCCGGCCGCCGGGGCCGCGCCCCTGGGAGCCAGGACTGCGTGCCTGCCGTGGGCCCGGGGCATCCCTGTCTAGCGGCTGTCGCCGTGGTGATCGGAGCCCGGAGCGCCCGGCCCTCGCGAGGAGAGGGCTGAGGGGGTCATCTGGGGTAGGGGTGCACTCCGGGTGTGCGGCGATCTGGCGATGAGGGCGGACAGGGTGAGGGGGAGGGGTTGCTGGGAGCGGAAGTGACCCGGCTGAAGGGTGGGGGCTCATTCCTAGGTGAAGGGTTAGGGGAGTATCTCCGGACGGTGGGGGGACCTGGGGTGAGGCCCTTGGGGTGAGCGCGGTTTACAGGGGCTGTAGCTTAGGACCGAGTGGGGCGCAGACCTGGGGCGGGATTTGGGTGTGAGGAGAAGCAGCTTTGTCTCGGGGGTGCAGTGGATCGGGGACCGGGCGTGGCAGGGGGTGGGGAGGCATTGACTGGGTGGGGGGTCGGCGAGCAGTGGTAGTGGGGCTGGTGGGGTGAGGCCTGGCCCTGGGCCCGTGGTGGTCCTACTTGGGGGCCGGGACCCTGGAGGAGGGCGTGGGGGGCCGCGTTGGTGTTGGGGACCCGGCCAGCCCTGGCCGCGGGCTGGGCTCGCCCCACCGCCCCACCGCCCCACCGCCCCGCCGCCCGAAGCTCCACCGGCCCACCGCCCGGCCCCACTCGCAGCATCCCTACTGCTGGAGTCGCAGCCAAGCCTCCATGCTGCTGTCAGGCGGGCGGGAGGGGGAGGGGCGCTGAAAGCTGCTCGTGCGCGCGCGCGCAGGGGCGCCAGGACGCCAGGGCCCTGGGGCGCGCCCAGAACGTGAGGAAGCTGGGCGGGAGCTGGGTGCTCCTGGACCAGCTCCCGGAGGAGGAAGGCTGCCTGGGGTCTCGGCCTCCCGCCGCTTGCTGTCGCCTCTGCTGCCGTCGCGAGCCAGGTAAGGGGGCGCTGGTGGGGGCGCGCAGGTCGGGGAGTCGGCGGGTGAGGCCTGGGCTGTGCAGTTGGGGAGGCGCCCGGGGGTGGGGGGAGGGGTGCGTCGGTGGGGTCCAGGCCGCGCGTCCAGGTTGGGACCGTGAGGCGGGTCCCGGGCCCCCCCCCGGCCTGGTTGGGGTGCCTTCCTCCCCCTCCTTAGTACTGGCTGAACCGCGCGGCTTTCTTGGCCGCCGCTCACAGGCGGCTTTGGCAAAGTGGGAGCAGCCCCGGGAGATGGGAGGGCGCTGGACGGCCCCGGGCCAGCCGAGACTGGCCCTCAGGCCTTGCGAGGCCTTCCCGCGCGGGTGGCCCTGCCCTGGGAGTGGAGGCCGCCCCGGACCCTGTGGGGCACAGGCGAGCTGGGGCAGAAGCAGGGGCGAGGCCGGGCCTTTGGGAGCTTGTTGGCCTCCCCCCGAGATCCAAAGCTTCTGACCAGTGTATTTTCCGTCTTTTGAGGACTCTCCCTCCTGTTTTGCACAGTGGCTGCAGCAAACGACATTCCCACCGACAGTGTAGGAGGGATCCCTTTTCTCCACAGCCTCTGTAGCCTTGATCCTGTGTGGGCTTTGGAATGGTGGCCACTCTAACTGGGGCGAGATGCCACCTCATTGTAGTTTTGCCTTGTATTCCTCGGATAATTAGCAACCTTGAGCCTGTTTTGTCATGTGCCTCTCATTGGTCGCTGGTGGGTCTTCGCTGGAGAATTGCTTCCTGAGGTCGTCTTCTGCCCATTTTTGGATTGGGTCGTCTTCTGTCCGTTGAGTCGGATGAGCTGTTTGGATATGGTGGAAATGAACCCCTAGTCAGTCTCATGTTTGGCAAAGATTGTCTCCTATTTCGTAGGCCGTGGTTTAGTTCTGCTTCTGGTTTCCTTTGGTGTGCCAAAGCTGATGAATTCAGTTTGCTCCCGTTTGTGTTTGTATTTTTGCTGAGTTTTCTGTTGCTTGGGGAGACTACCCTAGGAGAAAATGGGTGAGGTGTACGTGGGATACTGTTTGGCCTACGTTTCCTACCGAGAGGTGTGTGGTGTCTTGTCTTGCGTTTAAGTGTCTAAGCCATTTTGAATGTATTTCTGCGTATGCTGGGGCTGTACGCCCAGGGGCCGGGATTGGGGTAGGGGGCGGGGCGGCTGCAGAGAGGGCAGCAGCGAAGGACGCGAGCTGCCCAGGCAAGCCTGTGGATTTCCTCCCGAGTCCCCCTCAGCCAGCTCTCTGGGCGCCTTCTTCTGCCTCAGGGTGGCATTTGACATCTCTCCAGGTCAATGGAGTCCCGGGAGGCTTCCTCCAATACACAGAGAGACAGACATATAAATAGGCAGACACGCTAGTCTCTTTCTTTGTTATTAACAGATAGATACACTAACCTCGTCCTCCTCCTCCATTACATAGGTACACAGATACATACATACAAAGACAGACAGGCACACACCAACACACACACACACACAAACAGAAGCCCCCTCCTACTCCTCAGTTAGGTAGGTAGATGGACACACCAATCTCCTCCTCCATGAAATAGATGGTCAGAGAGATACACACACACAGCAGCCTCCTCTTCCTCCTCAATCAGGTAGGTAAGTAGATAGACACACTAGCCTCCTCCTCTAGTAGATAAAGAAACACCCAGACAGACTGAGAGACAGACACACTCACCTCCTCCAATAGAAAGACACTTAGACGAACACAGTAGCCTCCTCCTACTTCATTAGGTGCGTATGCAGACAGACAGACGGAAAGTCACGCTAGCTTCCTCCACCTCCTCCTCCATTAGATAGACAAATACAGAAATGGACAGACCCACACACACACTTACACACACACACACACACACACACACACACACACCACTCCTTCTCCTCCTCAATTAGGTAGATAGACAAACACACACGCCTCCTCTGCCTCCTCCATTGCTTAGATAGATTGTCAGAGAGATAGATAGGCCGAGAGATAGACATACTAGCCTCCTCTTCCTCCATTCCATAGACACACAGAGACACACAGACATAGACTAGCCTCTCCCCTCCTCCAACAGATAGATAGACAGCCAGGCAGGCAGGCAGGCAGGCAGGCAGGCAGACGGACAGACACACTCACTACAGGCGGAGTGCAGTCAGGGGACAGTGATGGGGACAGGGTCCGGGGACTGGGGTGCCCCTGGTGAGCCAGAGGATTTTCTCCCATGTCCCCAACGGCCTAGCCTGGGGGCGACCGCCGCTCTCCCACGTTCCTCAGACTGAAGCCATTTAATCAGCCTGCTCTTGGGAGCGGGCGTGGTGCGGTCAGTGAAAGAGGTCAGTGGTGGAGGGGCCGGAGGCACTGCGGCTAAGGGGGCTGCCCTGGCGAGTTGGCAAGTTTCCTCCCATCTCCCCCTCTCCTTGGCCTGGGGACAGCCTCTGCCACCCCAGGTTTGCGGGATTGAAGTCTCCTTGTCAGCCAGGTCATGGGAGGCTGGGGAGGTTCGGTCAGGGGCTGCAGAGAGGAGGCGGGGCTGCCCTAGAAGCCCGAGGATTTGCTCCCATGATCCCTTGGCCTGGCCTGGGGTCGGACTCTGATACCCCAGGTTCCCTGGCTGCACGCCTAGGTGTTGGATGCCTCCCAGGAGGCAGGCGCGGTGCGCTGAGGGGATGGTGGCCCGGGGCGGGGAAGGGGAGGCTGCAGAGAGGTCAGCAGCGGTGGCGAGGGCTGCCCAGGTAAGCCTGTGGATTTCCTCTGGTGAGCCCTCAGCTTGCTCAGGGGGCGCCCTGTGCTACGCCAGGTTCACTGGGTGCACATGTCCGTGTTGTCCGGCTCCCGGGATGCTGGCGCGGTGTGCTCAGGGGGCAGTGGTGGTGGCGGGGTCTGGGGCGGCTGCAGAGAGGGCGGGCGGCAGCGTGGGGCGGGGGCTGCCAAGGCAATCCTGTGCATTTCCTCGCGTGTCCCCCTCAGCCTGCTCTGGGGGCGGTCTCTGCTGCCCCAGGGTCCCTGGAGGCTTGTCCTCAGGTGATCCTGCTCCTGAGAGGTGGGCGTGGTGCAGTCAATGTGCAGGGGCGGGGGGCAGCGACAGAGACAGCGGGCAATGGGAGCAAGTACCTGGCTAGTAGTATGGGTCAGCCCCAATCCTGCCATCTCCAGCTCTGCTGCTGCCACTGCCGCCGCCCCGCCCCCCTGGCCATAGCCGGCCTGCCTCCCAGGGGCAGGCTGACAGGGGGAAACTCCTTCCAGGAAGCTCTGGCAGCAGAGGCCAGGCGGCGGGGGAAGTGGGAGCAAGTGGACTTGCTCTCCCAGGACAGCCGCCCTGTCCCGCCTCCGCCGCCTCCGCCGCCGCCCCCACTACCACTACCACTGCCACTGCCACTGCTGCCCGCTGTCCATCCCGGGGGCCGAGGGCCGGGCTAAGGCTGCACCCTCCCTCCCCGCACCAGCATCAAGCAGCCAAGGCCCACTGGCAAGCGGTGTGCAGCTCGGGACCACCTATCCCATGGGCTCTGAGGAGGCATTGGGCTTCGGGGTGGGATGGGGGCGTGGGGGTGGGGCTGGGAATTGGAATGGCCTCAAGCCCCGCCCACCCGGCCGCCGGGGCCGCGCCCCTGGGAGCCAGGACTGCGTGCCTGCCGTGGGCCCGGGGCATCCCTGTCTAGCGGCTGTCGCCGTGGTGATCGGAGCCCGGAGCGCCCGGCCCTCGCGAGGAGAGGGCTGAGGGGGTCATCTGGGGTAGGGGTGCACTCCGGGTGTGCGGCGATCTGGCGATGAGGGCGGACAGGGTGAGGGGGAGGGGTTGCTGGGAGCGGAAGTGACCCGGCTGAAGGGTGGGGGCTCATTCCTAGGTGAAGGGTTAGGGGAGTATCTCCGGACGGTGGGGGGACCTGGGGTGAGGCCCTTGGGGTGAGCGCGGTTTACAGGGGCTGTAGCTTAGGACCGAGTGGGGCGCAGACCTGGGGCGGGATTTGGGTGTGAGGAGAAGCAGCTTTGTCTCGGGGGTGCAGTGGATCGGGGACCGGGCGTGGCAGGGGGTGGGGAGGCATTGACTGGGTGGGGGGTCGGCGAGCAGTGGTAGTGGGGCTGATGGGGTGAGGCCTGGCCCTGGGCCCGTGGTGGTCCTACTTGGGGGCCGGGACCCTGGAGGAGGGCGTGGGGGGCCGCGTTGGTGTTGGGGACCCGGCCAGCCCTGGCCGCGGGCTGGGCTCGCCCCACCGCCCCACCGCCCCACCGCCCGAAGCTCCACCGGCCCACCGCCCGGCCCCACTCGCAGCATCCCTACTGCTGGAGTCGCAGCCAAGCCTCCATGCTGCTGTCAGGCGGGCGGGAGGGGGAGGGGCGCTGAAAGCTGCTCGTGCGCGCGCGCGCACGGGCGCCGGGACGCCGGGGCGCTGGGGCGCGCCCAGAACGTGAGGAAGCTGGGCGGGAGCTGGGTGCTCCTGGACCAGCTCCCGGAGGAGGAAGGCTGCCTGGGGTCTCGGCCTCCCGCCGCTTGCTGTCGCCTCTGCTGCCGTCGCGAGCCAGGTAAGGGGGCGCTGGTGAGGGCGCGCAGGTCGGGGAGTTAACAAAGCTGTACTGCTGGTAATGAGGATGGGCCCAAATGACCAGAGGTACGGGGTGCAGTTGTCACCGGTGTTAACGGTAGCAGTATGGACTGTCTGCCTGAGATATGGGTCTTTCCTGGGCATAGAGGAACAAGCAGTACGTGGCAAGTTGGTGGTTGGTGAGCAGGTCAGAGTTCTAGCTATTACATTGTTGAAGAGTTAGCCAGAGAGTTTTGGTCGTTGCCATGTGTTGCGAACAAGCCCTCCACTGTACTTTCTCAGGCATTCCCTGTGATACGTATGATCATCCATACTGGCATCCTTCTGCTGGCCTTATGTCTCTGTCTGTTTTGATTGTCCACTTTCTACAAAACGTTCTCTATGGGTGATATCTCCACTACTTTGGTTCCTCTCTTTCCCTCACCACCTATAGCCTAAGCCGCCAGCCAGTGCTGGTGATTTTGTCATTGGACTACATGAGAAATATGCGCCACTGCTGCCCCCACAGTTCCCTCTGACATGGACGATTGCAGAGCCTGAGGCTGCTCTTCATGTGAACCATGTGAGTCCTCTCCTAGTGTGATTACAAGGAGCAAAACAGCAGCAGCTGCAGGATGTGAATACCTGGTCCTTCCAGAGTTGTGTTTGTCATTGTAAAAGCATGAAAATGTAATTCTCATTTAATAAATCTGTCCTTCAGATTTCTGTCCCTTCCTAGTGTATAGAAGAAAAAAAAAAGATTACTCAGCCTGAAAGACTGAGGGTGAGGCCTGGAACTAGGTGATCTCACTAAGGCATTATCTGCAAGACACAGCTAGTCTGTCCACCCCCGGGCAATGCTGTCTCTTGGCTCCCTCTTGTAAATTCTATGGTTACAGCTGTGACTTGGTCCTCTTACTTACTTATTTGCCCAGGTAACTCTGTATGATAGGTGTTCAAATAATTTGATTGCTTCTCTGTGTTTACTTCAGAGAGCTCCCGCAAGTCACTTCTTTCTTTTCAAAGATAACTAATTGAATTTCAATAATAGTATGATGTTATTGGAGTGGATATTTGGTTTGAAGGTTTGAAGAATGCCCATTTCTGACTTAGAGATGCTGGTAATTGACTCAGTTTCAGTGAAAACTACATCTTTATCTAAACTTAATATGCCTTAATATCGTAAAGGAACCAATCATTTCTAATGGCTATTATTTTCATCAAGTCTGAAAACATTCAAATCAACATAGGGGTGTTCATCACTGATTATAAAATCTCATTGTGCTTATTTTACTTTGTAGTAATTTTCCCCTCTATTTCTTTTTCCTTTATTTGAATTTGCCCTTCTTAAGCTAAGTGCTTCATATGGTATTTTAGAATTTCTTAAAACCACTCTGGTTTTAGTCATTGCATTCTGAAAATATGGTAGTGCTCATTCTATCCAATGAGAAAATGCCATCTGTTAAAATACAAAATTATATCTCTGGATTTCTTAGCATTATTTTAAGTGGTTTTCTTGTAGTGTCCTCTGGGATAATAAATTAAAAACTTGGGGACAACCAATTCTAGTTTTAACTATTTCACTTATTCTTGATGCACAATATAATATTCATAACTAAATGCTTCTTACCCCTGTTGGAGTATTGATTTATTCAGGAGTTTGATAAAACACTTAGTTAAACTACATAATAACTCATTGAATTAATTGGAGATATAGACATACATATATCTTATATAATATGGAGTAAATAGCCATGGTGTTAAGGAGATGAGCTTAAGGGTGACTTTTGATTATGAGCAGTCTAAATTAACTTTAGAATTTCTTTACCTTTGAAATAATTTTAAAAATTTGTTAGATCAATAATGCCAACCATTTAAATTAACTGTAAAGTTCATGTTACCTTGCCTATTTTCTTATGGAAATCTTCTACGAATAAATGCTATTCTTCCACTATCACCTTTTCTGTTACTGAAGTAGTACTACAATAGTACCTTTGATTTATGCAACACACTATCCCTAAGGAATGAGAACAATCTTATGTTATCTAATTACTTCTTTTAATACTGCTGTGAAGTACTGGATGAAATGAGTGGCATTTATCGTCTGCTCCATTTTATAGTTAAAGAAGCCAATGAGACAGATACTTCGTTTTCTCCAAACTAAAAACTCAAACTTGGTGAATGACAAGGAGAGAAAATATTGAGCATCAAGTTCCAGAATCTTCAACCAGTATATAAGCTACAGCTTTGCTAAAGTCACTAAAGATTTTTGTAAGTGTACACATAAAATACAAATACATTTTTTTTCATATCTTAGATGTGTGTGTATATATATCATTATATATATATACATATATATATATAATTCTGTTTTTTAAATGGTGAAAGTAATAATGTTCATGAAAGTTTTTATTATTGTTATGAAAAATAAACTCATCTATTTATATGTGTGTATTAATGTATGTGCCTCTTTAACTTAACAGCTGTAAATGCTTGAAAACTCTACAACTCAGGGAAAAGCCACTAAATGAAAAAAAATTTATTAATTTTAATAGGGAAGTTATGATGTATTCCATCTGCATAAAATTCCAAAAATAATTTTTACAGATATAAAAACACATTGATTGAACAATAAAACAAGTATTGAACAATAATTTGGAAGTAAATTTAGTCTTCACATAAAACATAGTGAAAGTTAATTTTACTTGTTCTTTTTCTTCTTTCTGTACAATTTTCATCACAAATACTTCAACATTTGAGGAGCTCATAACCAAGCATTTTAAAATAAAAAGGTAGCACAAAAGCGTTTTTAGATAAAACTGAAGACTATGCATGAAAAGGCTTTTAAACACTGAAACTTCTCACACACAACAGCCAAAATACCCATACAGTACACTAAGCAAGAGAATTTGGGTTCATCCAAAGATAGCATGTTATTCAAATTTATTTCCTTTTTAACAGACACTGTTGTTTCAGGTAAGCATGCCTTTGCCTGAACTCAAAATTCCTTACGGCATGTTGTGTGTGAATATGTGTATTTAAGTCATAATAATATCTAAGATAATTAGTTGGAAAACCGGTGTAACTTTTGGAGAGCCGTTATATTGGAAAGTTACCACTTAAATGGTCATTATTTTAGGGAAGCCAATATTTATCATGTCCAGACCTGTAGACCGTATCATTCTAAAGAACTCAGAAAACAAACTTTTCTTAATGTATTAAAGTGGAATTCTAGAAGAAGATAAAGTAGCATTTCATCCCATGAATCCTGGCTGTATTGTTTAGAGGAAGCAGGAAGGGACCAAGATGCAAAATGCCTAGTGTAAGAAGAAACTGATTCAGCTGGAACAGATCTAGTTGGAAAGACGTGCCATTTAACACAGTTTGATGTTGAGTATTTTTATGCTAAGTTATTAAAAGTTATCTTTCTAGACTAGTAATAATCAGCTTTGACTGACCCACAGTTTCCAGAGTTAGAAGTAATCTCAGTAAATATGTGTTTTCTGTAAGTTTATGAAAGAGAATATGGCTCAGAGCACAAATCAGTGAGAAAGGGGCTTCCAGTTTTCCTTAGCAAGTAAGGTGAGGCAGTGATGAAAGGGATTTAATAGAAGTCATTCAGTAATAATCTGAAGTTTGTGCAGCTGACCCAAAGAAACAGTCATCCAAATAAATATTTGGTACAGACAAAGAAGGGTGCAGATTAAACAAACCAAAATTCAACTGTTACACTTTCCTATAGGGGAATCCTCAAGACTATTGAAGAATCATTTACTTTTGGCTAGAGCAATTTTTTAATTAAGTAAGCCACTGCTGGAAAACTTTGCATGGGCAAGCTATTCAGATTAATACAGAGGACTGCTAAATTTTTTATTTCTGGGTTTTTTTCTATAGGATAATAATGAGTCTAAACTAAACTTAATTTGATTTTCATTACATTTAAATAGAAGTCAACAAACTTTAATCCATGTTGCCACATAATCTGATTCATTTGAAGATATGTAGAATTTTTAGTTTCCAAATGTTATTGGTATCCTTGTGTTTAATCCTGTTCTTGTCGTAGCCATAAAATATTACCTATATGGGGACTTTTTATTTTTTCTGAAAAAAAGTAATAGTTCTACTATATACTTCCTTCTAAAATACCTCTTAATTAACACTAAGTTTAATTATTTAAAATTATTATATGAGAGGCTTTATGATCAGTTATGCTAAATATAATTAATTTTAGCATTATAATATATATCTTAGTTTTTACTATGTAATCAATATTCAAATATGTAAGAAGATTAATTTCTTAATAGGCTATTGAGTAGTATCCTCGAATGTGGTCTCACAGTTAGGCAGATTGACCTTCTAAACTGTGTCCATCGCTTCATTGAGCAGATCTTGGACATGTTCCTTAACCATCCCATGCTTCAGATCTTTCGTCTGTGAAATGGAGTTTGTAGTAGTACCTACATTACAGAGTTGAGTCAGACTTAAATGAGCTAATCAATGTAAACATATTATCAGAGTTTCCAGCACATAATAAGAGCTCAATAAATGTTAACTTATTATCATGGTGTGGACAGATTTCTTTCCACAATTCAACTATAGAAAAAAATGCTCTATTTTTAGATCTGCTTAAATCAACTTGAACTCTGAGCCTCCAGTCTGCCAACAAGTAGAAAGTTTAGCTTCATTCAATGAATGAATTCATTTATGGCCTCTTTTAGGCAGAAAAGTCTTTGGCTGGTCTAGGATCCTCAGGTCTAGCTCATTCCCTGATGAACCCAAGGTGAATGCTTACTTAAACCTCCTAACATGTCTTTTACCCTGTGGGACTCATAGATCTCTCTCTTTTCTTCTCTTGTCTTGGAAAGTCCTTAAAACAAACAAAAGCAAAAATAAACAAACCCTCTTAACAACTTGAATAAAGAATTTTTTTAATTAAGGGAAAAGTATGGAGTATATCTAGAAAGTCTTTCAACATCATTTTTAAATAAAATAAGAATCATTACTTTTTAAGAATTTGACCCTTTGGCCATACCCTCACCTACCCAGAACTCCTCATTCTCTATTTATGGTAAGAAAGTTACCAATGTACTTTTCACATAGCATGATAAAAGATGTCAAGAAGTCAACCATGAGTGAATCTTAATGTCACTCTTCTGATACTGCTCTGCTCCCACTCTATTCCTTGCCTCACCCTCCACCATCCCCTATTGTAGAGGGATTGGCAAAATGGCTGTTTCTGCTAATAAATAATAAATCCAGAACTTCTCATCTCCTTCCTCTCTCCTGCCAGAATGTCAGTGGTGCCTGTGTAGAACTGGCTGGCCTCATATCTGATATAGCAAAAGGGAGAGTTATGCTTGATGCAGGAAAAAATGTTGACTGTTTTATATAAGGAGATACTTAAAGTGCATTTAAACAAGCTGCATTGTTTAGTGTGAATGTTAAATGACATTGGGATACATTGATGATTTGGTACCTGTCAAAACCATTTTTTTCAAAACAGAGTTTAAACTTTCCTAATTTGAGAAAAAGTTTGTAATACAGAGTATATTATCTCTTAAAAAGAATATATCTCAATTCTACTATTGGGGGATGAGTGTTAAAGTCACCAGAGAAAGAGAATTCAAAGATGATTATGCTTTTAAAATTAAGGAAGAGTAGAGTTCCATATTAAAGTATTTTTTCTGTCATTTGAAGAATTTTGCCTTTGAGGTGACTAAATGTGTTAATAAAAAGAATATGCTTTATGTTTATATAGGAGCTCAGTATTCACCAGTTGCTTTCCTAACGTCTATCACTTGATCTTTTTAACACCTCTATGAGATAGGCAGAGAAGGTATTAAAATGATGAGTTTTCAGATGAGAAAATCCAGGCTCAGAAAAACTTGATCAGAGGAAATCTGCCCAAGGTTACAGGGATTGTAAGTGCTGGACACAGAACCTCAAATCTGGCCTTTTGATTCAAACCCAGCACTCTCTACACTTATAACCTGAGGAGAGGTTATAAATCTGGGGTGGCAGATAGCATCCACTTTGCATGCCAACCTTGATAAATTGGAAAGTACATTTGAGGTGAGTCTTGAAGGTCACATAGAAGATAGCCAGGTGAGGACAGGGCCCTTTTGGTGGAGACACCCACATATATAGAGGCCAGGTGATGTGAGACTACATATGGCATTCAGAGATCTCTGAGAGTTTCTCTTCGTTTAAACTAAAAATGCTTCTTTGTCTTAAAATTATTAGCTTTGCCTTCTGACTCTCTACTGGAAAATTCTCCTCTGATTATGCCAGGCTCCTTTGAGCCTCACCGTGGCTCACTACAGCTGGGTCTCCACAGTCATGTCAGGCCTCTGGACCATTTCTTCAGAGTTACTGCCAGGTTAACCTGATGGCAGTTACCCAGCAATGTGTCTTTCTAGAAGCTTGTTCTGGATAATTAGAGAAAGGCTTCATCATGCCTAGTGACTGACTAGGAAATATTTTCTGATTTTTTACCAAAATCATGTGCAGGATGAATAAACCTCTTAGTAATGAGGTTCAAAATGTTGCTATTTAATTAAAAGATTTTGGAGATTTTCCCATATTTTCAATGAGTAATTTATGATAGTTGTATCTGTGATAAAAATTAACATAATGATAGCAATTATTATCTTAGCCAACATTATTTTGCCCTTGCCATGTTTCATGAACTTTTAAAGAAATTTACATAAATTATCTACATTACTTGTAATCCTTACAATAACATACTTATCTCCATTTTATAAATAAGGTAAATTAAGATTAGAAATGTGGAGTAATTTGATAAAGTCACAGAGCCTTTGAGAGATAGAACAGGGTTGCAAACCCATGTCTCTCTGTCCCCGGATAGAAGTGCTCTTAACTAGCCATCACCCCTTATATCACAGTTACTTAAATTTGAAGGTAAAAATGAGGAAAGCAGAGAAGAAGAGCCTGCATGTACACAGCAGTGCCAGCAACACTTTCCACAGAGAAAAATCACCTTAGAATGGTTAAAAAAAAAAAAGCAAGTCTTTGCTCAATACATACTATATTTATTAGCACATGCAAACAGTTCAGGTTAGTTGCATTGTATTCAGTTCATTTCTACAGTTATTTTTTTTTTCCTGGTAACTTTACTTGTAATGACCTCATTTCACATTCTGACCCAAGAGCTGGTTCAGAATCCTGCTCCCAAGTTAGTTCTTTAGGCTGTATTTGCCAGAAGAACATGCTGAAACTTTGCTGAGAGCTTTCATCAGGAAAAAAGTGCCCCCCTATCCTGACTTGATTTCTATTAAGCTGAGCTGTAGAAGTTTGTGTACTCAAACTCCTTTTGGCTTTTCTAAGTCATGGTGTTATTTTACCAGCAGTAGCTATTGATCTGATTTCCTTTGAATTCTAGAACATTGCCTGAAAAAAAGAGTACCGATATGGCAAATTTTCTAGTGAACATTTAACTTTCTTTCTCTAGTGGAGGTCTGCTGCTGCATGTGGCATCATCTGAATTGGCAAGACGTGTGTCCAAGAGCTATAGTGACTGAGAATCCCTCACACATACATTTCTGCCAAGACAGGAGCGGGGTTTTCAATGGATGATTACCAGATGGCTATCTGAGAGATTCTGGCTATGCTCTAGTCTTGACGAGCAGAAAGGTACTCAAGAAATTGTAGCCTGTTTGCCACAGAGTTCCACATTCCCTGCCTTGAAACGATCATCCTGATTGCTTTGGAGTATTGGATATGATGTAAGAGAGTCCCTGTCACAAAGTATATCATCAAAATTGCCCCATTACCTTTCACTATTTCTTTGATTAAACCACTTGAATTATTAAGTGTTTACCTTTTGGGGAAGTTTATGCAGTGTCTTCTTTATAGAGACGATGATTGTTTTTGATCAGCCCATTGATGTAACTGTAAAAATAAGCTACTTCGTTGCTTTACTCTTCTCTTTGGGCCTTTGGGAAAGGCTCAGTCCTGAGTTCATCAGTTTTAACACTATCATACAATTTTAATAAACCGTAATTCAGATCCAAAATTAAGTGTTTCCTGAGAATAGGTTATTATAAGGTAGATGGATTCCCTATGCAGAGATGTTAGCTTCCTCTTGACCTGAGAATTCCTTTGTACCTTAATTAAAGAGTAGAGCCATGGACACTAAGTAGAGCACTGACAAAGAAAAAGGAAAATGCATTCCTTCGGGATTGCTAATTTGGGCCTAGGGCTTATCCAACAAGCCATTTTCCAAGTGTTTATTAAATCAAGCAAAGCAGTGTTTTTCACATGTCTTAATGCTTCTAGAATCAAATCAATTCAAACTAGGTGAGAGAGGGAAGTGTGTAAATCACAATTTACATTGAGAAATTGATTCCTTTCCCCCAAATGAAACCATGCTCTCTGTCAGAGTGCAGAAACATCACAGCAACTATGAACAATGAGAATAAAAATGAGGCTGTTGAAATGGAAATGGAACTTTCAGTGTTTGCTTATAGCGTATAGGATGTTACCGTGGGTTAAGAATAGTCTTCCTTTCTGATTTTTCACATCAAAATAAATTTGTAGTTTTATTAATTTTTATTGCTCTTTAGAGTAGCTGTATTTCACCATGTGATCTTTCAAAGATTTTTCAGACTTTTAAGGGAATATCAAGAAATTTTAAATTAGTACTGGTTTATGTTTTGTTGTTTGATTTGAGTATTTTATAGTAAAAATGTCTGATTCTATAGGCTTATAGAGTCAGTGTTGTTAGCCAGCCTCAGGCCCTGATATGTAGTCTGTGTGGCCCTGAAAAGTCAAGTCTTCCTCAGACCTGTACTTTTTTTTTAACTTGACCCTGCGATGTACAATTTTATAAATAAGTTGTATAATCTAGATTCCAAATGAAGATTGGATATTTATAGCCAATCATCTTTGTTATTCTTAAAATTGTAGCTTAGGCATGAGTGTTCAAAGTATCTGTTTTCTATCTGCAGAGATTTTTAGAACTGTAATTTTTATAATTTAATGATTATAAAATATATCTTATGAAATCTCATGTGGTGAAATATGATTCAGTGTCTTGAATAAGGAGTAGTGCATCATTTACCTCAGCATTTGGAAAAAAAAATTGTTGCCATGTTTTGTTTTGGTGAAATGGGGTCTTCCATGAGGTGTGACAGTAATGGTAAAAGATAAATATTTTAAAGTTCATATTACAAATTTTGGCACATTTCCTGTCAATCCACATAGCAAATAAAAAATCCAGTCACTAGTTGAGTGGCTTTTAATCAACAAAATGCACATATGATATACACACTATATTTTGTAATTATATTTGCATACTATTTTTAAATTGGTATGTCTGGGTGTGAGTATCAGCTGTAGCGGAAGATATTTTCAAGAGTAAGTTGGCATTTGAAAAACTACCATAGGAGAAGAATAAGGTTTTCTCATGATAATCCAGGTAGATATGTGTTATTTGGTTTAATTTTAGTGTTTTCATTGTAACTATCTGTCAACCACGTGTAATCCTGCATACTGTCTATATATCTCCTATTTTTCCCTCAAATACACTCTTACCCAAGCTCTGTGCTCAGTGAGACTGATGGTAAGACCTACATCAAAGGGCTTCCTTAACCACTGGTTTCCTGTTTGGTTAAGTAAATGAGGAGCTTCAGCAAGAGATAAGAGAAAAGGGGCAGAATGCAGTCCTCTGCATCCTCTCCGTGCCTTTGCTGAGTGCTGGCTGCACTTCTGGACCGACAGGTAGCAACTCCGGACACAGCCCTCTCCCTGCAGAGCTCCTCCACCATTTCCACGAATGTAGCCTCTCTTCTCTGTTTGAGGGCTACCTATGATAGAAACAAACAGTGCTCCTGTACCTAGGCTATCACAATGTCTTCTGTGCTTTCCCACATCCTATCTACAGCTTTGTAAATGGTCCCTTTATCACACTGTCCACAAATTATACCATTGGAGCGTGTCACACATTTCCTGTCCGTACCCAGACGGATACACGTCCTCATGCAGAAGGTTGTAGGATAAACTTGAATCCCCCCCTATCTGTGTTTCCATAGGCTGGACAGTTCTTTGACTCTAAGAAATTGATGAATATCCATTTTAGGATTCCCTCCCTTGTCTCCATGCTCAATCCCTCTCCAGCATTCATGACCTCTCTTAGAAGTTCTAAGTTCATGGATACAGCTTTGCTTTGGGCCTTCACCAGTGAGTTAAGTCCAGTTTAAATGCACCCTCTTTCAGAAACCTTTACTCACTGCTCTCTCGGCCCAGCGCTCCTGGTCAGAATTCTTCCCCTTGGTGTGAGCTTAGCTCTTTGTTTAAAACACCACCCAAGAAGCAGTCTCACTCCCTGGAGTACTAAAGCTGTCTTTACATATGGTTTTCTTGAAACCAAAGACTTTCATCAAACATTTATTGAATATCAAACAAGGGGCTGTGCTAGATGCCTGGGGAGGAGGATATGAAAAAGAATAAAAGGTAGTAATCTAGAGATTCACAGTTCCTACTCACTTGCTCTAAAAAGAAGGCTGCCGGTACCCAGCCCTAAGATTCTTTCTAGTAATTTTCGCCAGGCACAAGTGTAATTACATTACTGTATCACTCCTCTGGCCACTACTCCCTACCCAACAAACAAAACTCAAAAACAACCTTTAATGGTGACTCCCATGTTCAAAATGAAATTTAAATTCCTGAGTATGTATGGATAGGCTCAGAGAAAGGGGCTCCATGCCACCCAGGTTTGGTTTTCGTTCAACCATTGGTGTCACCACTGCTAGTGCCTCTCACCCCACTGATGGCTCAGCAATCTGTTCCATGCCCTGAGCCTCTCAGCTGCACACTTTTCTTTTTTCTTATCTTGCCCTTTGCTGCCATTTCCATCTGTAAGAGGAAAGGTGTTCCTGTCAAGATCCAGCCCGTATGCCAGCTCTTTCACCAATTCTTCCAGTTCTCATGAATGGCAGTCCATTATTGCAGCCTCCCTTTCATGAAGATAAAGGGCGTGTTTACAGTCTTCTCGATTAGATTCGAACCTCCTTGGGTGAAGGGATCAAACTTACTCATACTTGTAGACTGATGGTATCTACTAGACGAGTCCTTTGCTCATGTATTTTGAGCTCAGTAAATATTTCTAAAGTGAAATGACTTACTAGTGCTGTAATTAAACTTGGTGTGACCTTTCCTTCAGATGGTAGCAGTGAGTTAGCTCAGCAGCATAAGGGATAAATACAAAGGTAGGTAAGTGCACATTTTAACCTTATCAGTCTTTATGTAAATTAAAAGCTGCATTACTTTAGTTTCTGCCTCAGACAGAAGACTCTGGCTCATTTCCTCTTTCTGCCGAGCACAACTACTCTCAGAACCTGTAAAAGACAAGTTATATAGGGTTATCCTTTTTGTCCTTTTGAATTTTTCTTTCATTTTCAAAAAATAACGGTCTCCTAAATTATTGGCCTGCTTTTTAAAATAATTATGTGTTTAAGAAATACCTAAAAAAATTGCTTGAATGTGATGCAGATACCCACAATTCATAAAATAAAGGATTAGCTTTGACCCAATTATTAAATTTTAGAAGTATTAAAGGAGCTTTTTTAAACATCTAAGACTGTTCCTTTTTTTTTTTCAAAAATAAGTCTCCAAAGCTACCTATGGATTTATTGACATATTTATGATAAAACGAAATCCAGAAGCTTTATGTTGGTGGCATCAGAAAGAGGTTGAGTGATAGACGTGATCTGATTCTTAGGGTGAATTATTAAAAATATATTCTTTACAGATCAAGAATTGAAAGATCAAGCAGCGCAGTTCAAAAGTTGAAAGACATTAGATAAAAGATGGGTTGTGCAGTAGAACCCAAGGAAGAGATGAAACAACCGGCGAGGTGGTCACTGAGTTTTACTGCACCAAGTGTGTATGAGAGAGAGAGCTGACATTTTTTTAAAAAGACTAGGCCTCTATGTTATTAATGGCAAATGTTAAATTTATAATTGTTCTATATAAACAAGATGATTGCTTAAGACTACTACTTTAATAACAAAATTAAAATCTAATTTTTTTTAGCCTTTATCAAAGGCCACATGTATTGTTTCATTTAATCTACATAAGATCCCCAGTGGGAAGATACTGTTATTGCCCCATATTATAAAAGATAAAATAGAGAAAGACTTTGTAATTTGCCTAAAGTCACCATAGGTACATTTAGCATGGGGTTATTGGGCACTTCCTCCCTGTGAATCAATCTCTCCTTCATTTAACGGGTTCCCAAGTTGAAAACTGGCCAGTCTAGAAAACTAGGCAAAGGGTGATGACTTTTTATGATGGAAGTTTCTTAGCCTCCTGATCGTCCAATCGGGACTTCTTTTGATTATTCAGGTTGAGAATACCCTGTTGGCTGCTCATCTTCATTGTCCTTGCAAACTGTCCATATCTCCATCTCCAAAGCTCTCTGTGAGTCAGCACGTTCCCCTATTCACTGCCACTCCAACCTGCAGCTCATTAAGATAACTGTACCCATCTCGTTCTGTCAGTTAAGCACTTCTTGTCTATTATTATTATTGACTATTGATGATGATGATGATGATGATGATGATGATGATGATTATTCTATCCTCTAATTCACATTATTCCCATGAGGCCGTGCTCTGTAAGTAAGTCCTGATCTAGAGAAGACAGCTACCGTTGAGATTCCTGGAAAATTCCTCAGTGGTGTGCTAAATCAAATGTGTGTCCCTGTGAAACCTCTATGGAACATAATTGACTGGTGGTATTTCCAGCCTTATGGGTATAACTTTCTTACAATACTGGCTTCTCTGAGCCTTTTGGCTACTTCTGCCATCATTGTTCATGCTCATTCCTGTACTTCTTCTTCATCTTGTACAGATCATCACTTTATTCTAGTTTCCAAGAGCCATTCCAGCTGAGTTTTTGCATCATCTCCCAGAGCTCTTACCAAGATATTAAATCCTGTATAAAGGGAAAATTCTCCCATGCTGATCAACTGTCTCTTATCTAGCTTTATGTTATACTGCCTCCCCTACAGACCTAGAACCCACCTGATGTAAGACCACACATACTTCCCTGACTTCTGCAGATGTATCTTGGTTAGGTTCTGTAGCTTTGCAGGGGCGTGGGTGGTAGAGCCTCTTTCCTTCCTCTGTAGCTGTATCGCATTCCCAGCTGAGTTACATTGTACCTTGACTTTATTTATTCATCTGGTGACTAGGAGGGGATGGGAGAGTAAATTCTGAGGGATACGTACATTGTCTTGCAAGACAGGTGTCACTGACTTATCGTACGTGATTGTTAGTGCTAGCCTTTAAGGGGAAGAATTAGGCCATTTCTGAAGGCCTGGATGGTGTAGCAGGGTATGAGGATTAAAATATTTAGGTTCATTGATTCACATGTTCCCGGGTCAAAATGTCAAGTTACACATGTTCTTCATCAGGATCCTGACTTTGGCGTAATGGACTTGTTGAAGTCAAAATTCAACCTTCTCTAGAGCCCAGCTACCCTTATAGTTAAGCTCTGGGACTAATGCTAAGCTTTTTCACTCCTCCATCTACAGGAGATGAGATTCTTTTTATATGCTGTTTAACGCACTGCCTGGGAGGGACTCAGCTGTGAGCCACCAGCAGTAAGTCCTTCTGGCAGCTAGCAGAAGGAATGTCTAAGTTCAGAAGGCAGCAACCTGAGTGATTAGTCGCAGCATCCACCATAAGTAAGGGCTTCTTTTTTTTAAGGTAGTGGATATTTCAGCATTTTAAGTATTGATGAGAAGGGTCAAAGTCAAAAGTACAAAGAGTGAAAGGAAAATTGTACAAGGCAGTTTTATGGAGGATGGAGTAAATGGGATCCAAAGTTTATGCAATGGCCTTGTCCTCAGATTGGAGGACACTTAATGTGTTAAAATAACAAGGAATGAGGAAACATGAGTGTAGATGTATAAAGAGTTTTAGGCTTATTAGCAAGCAGTAGAGTGACTCTTATCTGATGGAAATGAAATAGGAATTACAATCAACTTTTAAGAATGAAAGAGCCCTTAGACAGCAGTGATTTTAGGAGAATGGAGAAGCAATGAAAGCTTTTATTCACTGATTTTGTGTGTGTATGTGTCCCTACTGTGTGCTATTGTGAAAAGTAAGGAAATAGACTATTCAGAGCATCATGGTAAAACTGACAGGCATTGTTGAGGGCCCAGATGAAACTGGTGGTCAAGAACATTTTGTAGAAACAGCCTCCCTTGCTTTGTAACTTTCTCTAATAATTCTCAGCTGACCCAGAGGAGCATGGAAAAATGCACATTTGTGTTAATACAAGGGTTGAAATTTTTCCATATGGGTTTAATTAAAGTAGATGTAAGTGGGGTGTTGGCCAGAGTGCTATAAACTGAATTAGGAAAACTAAACAAAGAAGACACTAATGGATTGACTCACAATAAACAGTCACAATTACATGTTAGAATGTCTGTAAGTAGGAGGAGTTGAACACGTTACCTGGAAATGGAGATCATTTTTGGAAAGTGATTTGGGAGCATGATTGGATTAGTTGTAAGACTTGCAATGGATGGCTGAGAAGGAAGACAGGAGAAGTCATTCCATTTGAGGAAGTTAGAGAACCCATTGCCACATAATCAGATCAACAGTATGTTCTTCCTCATGATGACTCATCTCTCAGCAGTATTTAATAATATTAATATATTTTTCTTGAAATATACTCTTACCATTACACACAACTGTCTTCTATTTCTCTTTTCTTTTCTACTTTCTCACCTTTGTTAGTTCTTTTTCCTAAAACTGACTTTTCAAGGACATTTAAATTGGAAACTGTTTGCAGATGACTTTATACTATACATGGAAAATCCTAAAGACACCATTTAAAAACTACTAGAACTTATCAGTAAATTCAGTAAAGTTGTAGGATACAAAATTAATATATATAAATCTGTTGCATTTCTATACAATGAAATCTTAGAAAGAGAAATTTAAAAAATAATTCCATTTACAATCACAAGTAAAAGAATAAAATACCTAGGAATAAATCTAAGGAGGTAAATTATCTGTACTGGAAAAACTATAAGACCTTGATAACAGGGATTGAATATGACACAAACAAAAGGAAAGATATACTGTGCTCATGGATTGGAAGAATTAGTATTGTTAAAATGCCCATACTACCCAAGTCAATCTACACTTTCAATGCAGTCCCTATCAAAATACCAACAGCATTTTTTATAGAAATAGAACAAATCATTCTAAAATTTGTGTGGAGATGCAAAAGATCCTGACTAGCCAAAACAATCTTGAGAAAGATAGACAAAGCTGGAGGTCTCATGAGCCCTGAAACTATGCTACAAGGCTACAGTGATCAAAACACTATGAATGGTACTGGCACAAAAACAGACTTATACACAAATGGAACAGAGTTGAGAGACCAGGAATGAATCCACACTTATATGGGCAATTATCTGTGGCAAAGGAGGCAAGAATATACAATAGGGAAAAGACAGCCTCTTCCATAAATGGTGTTGGGAAAACTGAATAGCTATATGCAAAGAATCAAACTGGATGACTTTCTCACACCACATACAAAATTAAACTCAAAATGGCGTAAGACTTAAATGTAAGACCTTAAATCATAAAACTTCTAGAAGAAAACACAGACAGTACACTCTTTGACATTGGTCTTGGCAATATTTTTTTGGATCTCTTTCCTCAGGCAAGGGGGAAAAAGGCAAAAATAAACAAATGAGTCTATATCAAACTGAAAAGCTTTTGCACAGCAGAGAAAACTGTCATCAAAATGAAAAGGAGAAGTTTTTTGCAAATGACATACCCAACAAGGGGTTAATATTCACAATATACAAATAACTTCTACAACTTAACATCAAGAAAACAAGTGACCCAATTCAAAACTGAGCAGAGGATCTGAGTAGACATTTTTTGCAAAGAAGACATACAGGTGGCAAACAAGCACATGAAAAGATGTTTGGCATCGCTCATCATCAGGGAATTGCAAATCAAAACCACAGTGAGAGGCCAACTCACACCTGTCAGAATGGCTATCATCATAAGGAAAACCGATAACAAGTGCTGGTGAGGATGTGGAGAAAAGTGAACCCTTGTGCACTGCCAGTGGGAATGGAAACTGGTGCAGTCACTATGGAAAGCAGTGTGGAGATGCCTCAAAAATTGAAAATAGAACCACCATATGATCCTGGGTACTTATCTGAAGAAAATGAAAACATTATGTACAGAAGATATATGCACCCATAGGTTCATTGCAGCTCTGAGGTACAATAACCAAGCTATGGAAGCAACTAAAGCACCCATCGATAGATGAAGGGATACAGAAAAAAATATATACAATGGCATATTTCTCAGCTATAAAAAAGAATGAAATCTTGCCTTTTAGTACAATGTGAAGTGGACTAGAAGGTATTATGCTAGGTGAAATAAGTCAGACAGAGAAAAGCAATTACATTAGAAGGAAAAAAAAGTTTCTGTTTCTTTAATGTGGTATCTATGATGGATGATGGATGATGGATGTTCACTGAACTTATTAAACTTATTTGATGATGTATTTAAAGCCAATCATTATGCTGTACACTTCAAACTTATACAATGCTATATGTCAATTGTATCTCAATACAACAAAGAAGAAAACAAAAACTGTAAAACCCCTTTAAATCAGTAACTCCACTGAGTAGAATCTCTTCAAAAACTTAAAAACTCATGGAACATGAATATAAATGTTGGCAATGGTATTATATTACCAAAAACTGAAAGCCATCTCCATTTCCTTCAGTAGAGGAATGGTAAAAGAATTTATATCAGATTCATACTCTATGTCACACTGTAATTATTAGAAATGAATAAGCTATACATCAAAGAGAATGTAAGCTTCAGTTGGGCACAGATTTTGTTTCCCTGGAGTATTTCCAGCAAATAGGAAAAGGCCTGGTACATTGTAGCTGTTTAAGAAATATTTGGTAAATAAATGAATTTAATGTGTATTGTTATGGAAACTTACGTTTGATACGTCATTAAGTAGAAAACAATTAAATCCCAGGATAATTCATGGAGCAAGATATAATTTATGTTCAAAGAAGCAAACACAAGTAACCAGAATTATACTTGTTAAACTGGCACCAGAAGTTACCTCTGAGGCGTGAAATAGGAATAGTGGGGATTCAGAGGAAAACTTCAGTTATATTTCAGGTACTTTGGCTATTGCTTGCCTCTTTTAGAAAAAGCATATATTCATGCATCATTAAAAAATCATCATGGGCCATTTAAAAATCATTTGAAATGGTGACCTGAAGTAGGACATCTATACTTTGAAGAGGAAATAGTGATATTAGCTAAAACCCCACTGACTGTTGATCGTGTGCCAGGCACTGTTTAAATACTATGCATGTATTAACACACCTATTCCTGACTCGTCTAATCCTGTGAGAGACGTGTTAGTACTATTGCCATTTTACAGATGAGGGCACTGGGGATGGGTGCCTGCCTAAAGTCACACGGCTATGGAGTCGTGAACTCAGAATAGAAACCCAGGCAGTCAAGCTTCAGAATTCACAAACTTAACTGTTTCATTAATGCTGTATTTGAATAAAATTTATACTGTGAGCCAAATGAGAAACTGATTGGAATATTGAGAAAGAAGAGAGGGATGACGGGTCAATGAAGGCTGGTAGCAACTCTTGAAATCAAATACTGAAGCATTTGTTTTTTTTTTAATTCAGCAGAACAATGTGACTGTGAGCTCCTATAAGGATGCTGATATTTTTTTCAAGGGGAATGGAGTGTGGGTTGCCTAGAAGATAGTCATCCTGGCTAATGTATGGGTAGGGAAATGGGTAGAAATACACCCCCAAATCCATTATTGAGAACAAAGTTAGCCACATCTGACAGTGGATGATGGTAATACTAATGGGTAAAGATATCAAAGCTGATTGAATTGTGTATTTGTAATAACCGCTGTTAATAACAATGGTGAGAATCAGAAAAGATGGTTTCTTTAGTAAAGCTAAGGTCATTGGGTCCTCTAGCCAGGCCTAATTCACCTTCCGGTCCCAGTTTGTACTTGAACACTTCTGAAACATTGTTCATTCTCTTGGCTGAAAATTCCCCTTCCCCTCCTGTATTGGCACAATCCTACTCATTTTTCAAGGTCAAATTCACGAGTTATCTCTTCTATATAATCTCCCTTGAATATCCCCCCACAGAAGAGAGCATTCCCTCCTCAGTATTTCCTTCCCCCTTTAGTCATTTTTCTGCTGTCATACTTACTATGCTGCCTTATTGTGAGTTATTCACATAGATGTCTCCCTGGACAGACTCTATGTGTTCTTCAAAATCTAGAGTCTTGTTGGATCCTTGTTTAGAAAATCCCAGCATAGTGTCAGGAAGGACAGGATTTTATGAAATAGTAATGCATGTATATTAATGTATTTACTTCTTTATACCTTTGTAATGTCTTACAACTTTAATAATAAATGAACAAGTTTCTTGTAGCTAAGGTTTATTGAATATGGTGGGCACTCTGCTAAATATATGTGTATGTGTGTATGTGTGTGACTTCATTGTTGATCCATCTACCTTCACCATTTTATAGTTCAAGAAACTAAGGCTAATGGAAGTGAACTTGACCAAGGTCAAATTAGTCACAACCCTCAAGTCTAGCTTCAGTCTCAGGTTTGTCTGACTCCAAAGCTTATGAATTCAATAGGTGAAAATTAGAAGCCATGATACAGACAAGCAAAGGCAACAGAAGCGTAAGAAGAAAAAGTCTTCTGGTCAGAGCAGTGTGATCTCTGCCACTGGTCTGGCAAAACACTGTGCTGACTCAGGGACACACAGTGAGGTAGTTCAAACTTCCAAGCCAATATTTCAGGAATAAACCAGAAATAAACCAGTGATTGCTGGTTACAGCAACACTGTCTTATTTCTTAGATTTATACTGAACATTAGACTCATTTCATTCAGTTCACAGTTTCATTTCTTGTATTGTCCAGAAACTTGCCTTTATTTTGTCCAAGAGTGGACATAGAGCTAAAATAACTTTGGCCATCTTATTTCTAGATTGCAAAGATAGAAACTCTACATCAGGAAAAATTATATTCTGTGACAATTAACCGTTACCTTTGAGTCTGGAAATATGTCCTAAGGCTTAGCCGTTTGAAGCTGATAAATTCCAGACAACTTTCTATGCATCAACTGTCAATAATTTTGCAGGAGAAAATATTCCTAAGAAGAAATGACTGATATTCAAAGACCAGTGACGGCCAAAATCAGATTGTCTTACTGACTAATATTTCATATTTAGATAGATATTCTATCTCGATAATGAACAGGATGAAGGAAAATTCTCTGGAACTTAGAGTCTTTAATCATCTTCTTATAACATATTCTAAGTTATTCAGGGAAGTATTTAGGAGCTGACTATTATTAATTTGCTTAGTTGATGACTGAAGCAGCATGGATCTTGCATGATAGAATTTTTCTTTAATTACCATAAGTTTAGCTGAAGGTGCATCACTCAATTTGAGGTGACTCCTCCCCAAATTGGTTGGGGGGGTTTATCATTCTCATATTTACATAAAAATTGATCATGAACAGCTGATGTTGTATCTGCCTCTCACAGACTGTGGCTTACAAAAAATAACAAAAACTAGACAATCTGCTTACTAGATAAGATAGTGGCTGACCTAATTAATGCAACAATAAAAATTGATTCTGGTCGTTCGCCAAGCATTAAATATTTTGTAGGTCTTTGTGCTGAGTTGCAAAAACTAAGAAAAAAGAAAGAAAGTTGGGTTTTATATTAAATTTTGCCTTTTGGGCATTATTACTTTGAAAGTAATCCAGATACTTTGTTTGTATTGGAAGGGTTCAGTGAGACATAGTTAACTGTGAATAAAATTCAAAACAATAACTCTGGGAAAGAACCATTCCCTTTGGTCAGAGGCTATTGTGTCAGTGGTTTTGCCGAGTCAATCAAAAAGAAAAAAGAAAGAGAGAGAACACCAACTGTGAGAATGGAGCTGTCAAGCTGATTGACTAGATAGCAATACAATGTTTGAAATGTTTTATGTCATAAGGTAAATGCTCAGTTTTTATCTGAGTGTTGGCAAAAACTAAACCCAACAACTTGAAAATCCTACAGAAGTGTCAGTATTGAGAAATACAGAAAAACTAAACTACTTTTGCATAGAATTGAAAGGAACAACCACAGAAATTATTTGTCTAAATGCGCTGTTTCATACCACAGTGACCTTTCAGGGAGTATCTACAACTAAAACTACATGCATACTTAATAGTGACTTTTTTCTTTTCCTACAAATTTGTTAAACAAGTGGCTTGTCAAATCCATAAGTTTTGTTTTAGTTACAAAAAAATTTGTGTTTTATGAGAATTATTTGATCTTTAGGAAACTATTTTAATAGTAGAGCAGTAAAGAAAATGTTTTTTCCCTGTTGATTTGAAAAATAGAACTAAAACAATAGAAAATAAAAGTTATTTAATTTGTGTTTTATTTAATTTCTTTTTCCAAATTACCGTTAAGCTTCTTGTGCATGGCTCCAGCTGACTTTTCTAATGTTGCTAAGAAATAAATCGTTAAAGACTCAGTGCTGGTAGGCATCACGTAACTTCTGTTCTTTGTTATAGAGCTGCCCTGGGCAATTTGTCAACAAAAAGCTCAGGGAACTGATATTTTTCTCTAATTAATGTCCCTTCTTATTTCCCCCTTCATATCTTAGTTTGCCATCTATTACCTGTTTTTTTTTAATTGGCCTATGTAGATTTTAATTAACTTATATTTTGAAAATTAAAGCAGGCTATCTCATTACATTATCCTTCACTTTCTCTGCTTACCGATAGATTTCATTGTCAAGACAAAATGTTTTCCTTTCTATAGGAAACATTTCTCATTTAATCTTTTAAATTAAATATAAAATAACTTCACTTGGCTTATTCTGTTATTCTGGCTCAGCTGCTGTCTCCTTCGTTTTAAACTCTTTATATAAACTTACAATTTGGTTTTAAAGTTAACTCCTATATAGACTCAATTTTCCCACTGTTTTATTTCATCCATTTTTAAATGCCATCTGAGGACAAAATTTGTTTTATTTCCTGTTTCACATGTTCCTGTCTACATTTCAGTGTGGTTTGTAAAAAATGTATAAAGAACATTTCTATCCTCTCTTTTTTATTTTATAGTTCAGTGTATTATTTACTCTTTAAAGTGTTTCTAAGAAAACATGCTTGTTATTGTTACATCATTATCCCAATTGATGTCTGTGTGACCACTGAGCATGTTAATCCAGTGTTCAGTCAACCACAGTAGAAAGAAGCTGAAAAAAACTATTCTCTATAATTTACACTCACTGTTGAAAAAATTATAACTAAGCATTTGAAAAAATCTCTTTGGCAAGGGAAGAAGTTAAGTGATAACACTTTACCATTTCAAATGCATTTTTTGTTCATTTGTGGAATACCATGTTTTCTCATTTTAGGTGCTTACATTTATTTTCTTAAAGGCCAGTGAAGGTGTTAAACTGGCGATCATTGAATATCTTGCAGAAATTTAACTATTTATTGTAATTATATAGTTTTTCTTTTAACCTATTGAATACTACACTTTATTAAATATGCATCATTATAATTGATATACATCAATATAATAGTTGTATTGTGTATCTATATATAGTTATTAAATATAATATGTTATTGCAGTGGTTACTCATTTAATTAAAACCGTAATGCTATTTTCAGTACCTTGCAGGGTAAACTGCAAGAACTGGATTTCAAATGGAAAGTCCTGCCAACTGCACTGTTCTTTGGATCCAGCTTGGTGTCTGGTAAGTCCTGGGAATGAGGAAAAGTCTGTCTCTGCTACTTAGCTTGGTGATCTTGAACTAAACATTTGTTCTTTCTGGTCTCAGTTTCCCATCTTATGAAATGAAAAATGATTGTATTAAATTACTTCACAGCTCTTGGTAGCCTTTGAAATTTCAATGACTGTATAATTCTACCCCCATTTTTAGAGATACCTGATAAAACAGCAATCTTTTGGGAGAATCTTAAAAACGTGTATATTAAAACATGCACAAGTCATTACTATTATATGGAAGTATAATATAAGCAAATAATTCTATGAAGTATAATATTCTAAATTAGTGCTTTATATTAATTAATAAATATGGTTTATTATTACTTGGTGGTTTTCCTGTGGCATTCCATGATTCTCTAAACTTTGTGAAGACTTTAAAGTTTATAGTAGAAAACTACGATTAACCAAATAACGTTACCAAATTATTCTCTCTGTCTTTGCTCTGAAAACTCATGTCGGCTCCTCTTGATTAGAAATGGAGATAAAATTAATTGCCTGATTTTTGATAGAGGTTTTCAAAAGCTTAGCAGACTTTATTAGCTAAGCCAAACAATGTCTGGGTGAGACAATTTGCCTCTTCTTTTTCCCCTCCTCCTGCCCCTCCTTGCTTTTTATAATCTGGATCTGGATCAGTGGCTTGACAGGTGCACACTGGAGCTAGCAGAGCTATTGCTTTTTCTTTCTCCCTGTTGTTTTTAACTTGGCTTACAGTCTAACAATAAGGAAAAACTCAGCATTTCCTGTCCCAAGAGCATGAGCTTTCTGCCCTGCTCTGACTTAGGCAAGAACATCTCCAAGCCAAGTGTGCTCTGGTGGGGTGTGAGAAAGAATCCTGACAGTTTTTGTCACATGGCCTGCCCTGGAGCCCTTTCTTCAGGGTCTTTCCATGATTAAGAAATGCACAGATGTAAAAGAAAGCTGCCAGTGCCTTGAAGTGAAATCTCAGAACATCATAACGTATCATGCTGAAAGCAATGTCATAAAAACAGGTATTCAGGTCTGAGGAAATACGAGCAGTCGAACACCACGAAGACTAGGACGAGGATCTTTAGTCCAATGCCTCAGCAGTCAGCTTTGGCATGTGAGAATGTACAAGAGGGTGGTACACCTTTAGCTTTGAATGTTTCACCAATTCATTCCCCTGGCTGCCTTCCCAGAGTCCATGAGCATCCTAGCCCCTAATGAAGGCTTCACTGCATTCTTTTGAACTGATTCCTGCCAATATCAAAGCAGCACAGCAGAAACAAAAACACTGCTGTGATGTTCGAAATCACAATCGTTACCTTTGAAAAGAAGTCTTACTATGTAGGTTAGAACAATATCCATGTGGTTCCAGTAGTGGACTAATGGATTCACTGGAAGGCTCTCTAACACGTAAGTGGCGAGGAAAGAATATTACTCTTTGTCTGGGTACCTATTTTGAAAAGTAGAGGTGGATTTAAATATCATGGTGCCATGTTAAATATTGTAAATATTTGCTTCTTGCAGGGGACTTTCCGGAGGAATGAAAATGCAGAGATGTGCAAGAAAAGTTAGCAATTTTTATTTTATCCTTTAAATAGAGTTGAAATATATGAAACACGTAAAGACAGAAACATAAAAGTTCTAACATGATTGTGCTATTTCTTGAAAAATGTGATAATGTAAACCATGCAGTCTCATTTTGAAGATCTGTAACATCTGGTAGTCGATACTTTTGTGATGTCTCAGAAAAATACTGACATTAAATTTGATGTTTCTGGACTTGAAGTGACCTGAAAAAGCTAAGAATAGTTTCTTAAAATGCATTCTTGTTCTAGATTTCTCTCTCAGAGGCTAATTGTTGATGTTATTAATAGCTGTCTTTCCCATTTTCTTCAATCAATGTTAGAAAACATAACTAAATTATCATATCATGTCCATCCATTACTAATAAACTTGCTATACTCAAAACTCTTTAAATGCAAAACTACAAAAAGTTCTCATTATAAAAATTACTAAGTTTACAAATTAATTGCAGGTTTCTACTTCTGCCCTTGGCTAAATGAGATAACTTCTCTGTGCCTCAGTTCCTTCACCTTTATATACTAAAGCAGGTCACCAAAGTAACATTACAGTGACCCTGAAGGGAAGCCAACTTAGTCCCAAACAAAGCATGATAGCTTTGCTTTTAGGGTGAATGTATGAACAGGGTTAGCTCTCTGCTCTCCACTCTAAATACAAGAACTGCCTTTCTTTAGAAAAGTCTGTTTGATATGATTTTGCAGCATTTGGTGTATCTCTCTAACCCAGTACTCCTTAGTAATTATCTATTAACTGCTTGTCTTCTTCACACTAACCTTGAGCTCCATAATGAAAAGGACTATGCCTTTCTCTCATTCTCTTGTTATTTGTAGCCCCTAGTGCCATCCCTGACACATTAGGGGCTCTCAATAAATGCATGTCAAGCACATGAATGAATGAGTAAATTCATACATGGATGCTTGGAAGGACCCAGGCCAAATGTGCAAATGGCAAACTTGTTTCAGTAGGCTGCCTCCCTCTTTCCTTTTCACCTGGGTTTATGTTAAGTTTCATATAATCATAAAACTAGGGTGCAAATCATAACACTCAACAAGAATACAGAGATGCATCTATTTTGAAAATACAGAAAACAAATTGGGACGGAAAAGCTTTCTTAGGTATGTGTAGGGCTATTTGGAAAAGAAAGTAACTTTGCTGTTATTGCAAACTTATTAATGTTTGCAGTTGTCCTGATTATTCTAACACAAACCAAATGGCATTTAATTTGGGAGAAATTGCTCTGGACGTGCAATCTAAAGAGGCGAGAAATGGAACAGACTTTCTTTATGCCGTGTTTGGGATGTGGTTAAATTATTTTAGGATGTTCAACAGTGTAGTGCAAATTCAAATCCTGTGGGCAAAGCTAAACAAGCAATGTTAGGCAGCTTAGCCACTTAATCTTTTGGTGTTCAGTCTGTTGGGTCTGAGCTGTGAAATGGCTCCTGTGGCTTTCATGTGGAAAATGAGAATGTTCTGTAACGGCCGATGTGGGAATAAAGAAGTAAATACAAGGAAACTCTTACAAGCTCTTAATATTAACTGCATTAAGTAAGTGTAACTAACTTCATTAAGTTATTGATTTATCAGGGCTTGACCAAATGCTATTTCCCTTTGTCCTTTTTGGGGACAAGGACAAAAAGTACAAGGAAGTTAAATGAGCCAGTTGTTAACTAGGTTATTGGTGAATATACTGACTATTCTTCGAGCCGTCTAAGGAGAATGTCCAAGGGGCCGTTTATAATGGCAGGAGAACAGACTGGGGCTTACTGATTCTGGTCATCTAATTACTAAACTATCAATAAATATGTATTTCTAAGGAATTTTATATAGTCGGTCTGCCTAATTAATGAAAACTCTACGACCATTGGGGCTGAAACCTCAGATTTCAAGGAGGTGCCTCATTACATTTTATTTTCCCTTTTTAAATATTACTGAGTTACTCTAACCTTAGTTTATAATGATGGGGGAAAACATAGCCTGCTTTACATGGTTAAATGAAATAAACTATTAACTGGTAAATAAACAGTAGATTGGTGTTTGGGGATGAAGTTTAATACGATATATTTAGGACAGGCAAACGACACTTTGATTTCAGTCACATTTGGGTGGATTCCAGACCCTATTAAAACTGACAATGAAAGCAACTTTATTTACTTAGAGCTGTGAGGGGTATTCTAGGGGTCCTCGCTGTAACTGCCGGGCTCAAAGGAGCTGCAGTATCCTCTCTCTCGTGTTGGTGATTAGACTTTTGGACCATTTTAAAGTATGCAGAGGGGTTTCTCATTGAGTTTCTAAAGCTTTTAAGTGCAAATCCCAATTGTGAGCTTCAACACACTTGAATTCTGATTACCTTTTCAGTCCCTAATTACCCAGGAATCAGGTTATAAGCAGGCACTTTGAACAATAAGAAAATCAAAAAATGGTGTATGTGGTTTTCTGTCTGAAGAGTAAGCTGTCCTTCAGTACATGCGCACTGCAAACATAAATTATTTGGTGTGCCAAAAACACTCAGTACTGCCCCCATTAAAAAAAAAAAAACAAGCAAAAAATCAAAACGAAACAAAACAAAAAACCATACAAACAAAATGAATTCTCTCCCCAATCCCTCTTTCATCATAAAACTCAGACATCTTCAGGCAGAAAAAGACATCTTTCTGACCATAAGATACAAAAATAAACCTGAAGATTACTCATAATACACATTTGTAAAACAAGTCTTTGAAAGGCATTGCTTCAATTATTCCGTTCCTGTATAATCCCTTAAAGAAAGCAGTTATTTCTACCATATCCTTGTTTTTTCTATTAATCATACTAAAAGAATTTCCCCAACCGGATTTTCTTGATGATACGGACTGTGCCTAATAATTTGGTATACTCTTCACAGAATACAGTGGAAGGTCAATAATAATTTGCTAGCTGATCTAAAATAAACATGTGTTTGAGTATTATTTATCTGCAACACTGATTATCCTCTTAAAGATCACAAAGTAAAATGCTAGGTTTTGAGATCATATCTTAGACGTTATATCCAGAGATAGAATTTTCCCTCCCAAAGGGAGGTTTATGAAAGAGCGCCAGGAAGACTTATTTTTCCTATTTTATTATTATGAAATATTTACATTTTCCTCTCAAAATATACTTGTTCACCTCCCAAGAAGTTTTTTGTTTTGTCAGCCTATGTGCAACTCTTTTTAATTTTTCCTGTTTGCTTCCACTGTGCCTGTGTTCATAGATGCAGTGTTCCTCAGGCTTTAACTGATTAAACACAAATTCTTTGAATATAGTTTGCAAAGTTCTAATGGATTATAAGAAACTGATACAATTTTGAAGGAATATTATATAGAAGAACTGAATAAGTATCTAGTTAATAATTTTAAAGAACAATTAATACTTAAAATGTTTATTCTTATTGGACAATCGTCTCCAGCTGTTTACCTGATAAGGTATTGCTTATTTTCTCAAAAACAACAACAAATAAAGCAAATTTATTTTCTCCTCTCTACTGGCTCTTTCTTAGTATCATAGAAGTATAATATTATTCTTTGTAACTTTAAAAAAATGAACAAAATGTTCAGCCTACTCACTCTTCAAATGACTACCTATTTTTTAATCCCCCCCCCCTTTTGTTTTTGCAGAATTCCTGGGACAGTATCTATTGAGGCTGCTCCAATGCCTCTTCTCCCATTCTCTCAATTCCATTCAATTGAGACTTTGCCCTCCACCACTGCAACAAAACTGCTCGTGTCTGGGGCAATACTGAACTCCATAATGCTAAATCCAATGGTCATTTCTGAATCAGGTGACTGTCTCCTGACACACTCTGCTGGGCACCATGCTCTGCAAGTTTCCTTCTTACTGTCTGACTGGCTTCTCTCCACCTTTGTTGCAGATTTCCCCTCACATCCCCAAACTCTTACTGCTTCTCTTTTCCATCAGCACTCATGTCTTTATTAAACTTACCAAGTGTCATCGGTGTAAATATTATCTCTAGACTCAGGACTCTCAAATATTTAACTGCAGCCTTAATCTCTTCGGTGAACTCCACACTTGCGGTTTTCAGTGACCTACCTGACATTTTCTCAAGTCTACTCGGCACCTCAGAGTTAACATGTGCAAAGCGGAAGCCCCATCTTGTGCCACACACCTGCTCTTTCAGTAGACATCACTATTCTAGCTAGTGGCATCTCTAATCTAGCAGCTTAGGCCAAAACTCATGAATTCATCTTTCCCTTTCTTCATGATCTCACACCCTACACTCAAAACTTGAGCAAACCCTGCTGACACAACCCTCAAAAATGTCCAGAGTCCTACCTTTCTCTACCCACCTCCACTGTTGTCCTAATTCAGACCACCATGATGACCCTACGCGGGACACTGTGATTGCTTGTTTACCTGACTGCCTGTTTGCGCCCTTGCCCTCTCTCTTAGGTTGGGCTCACTTTCAGTCACAGACTTCCTCAAAAAATATTTGAGTACCAGTAATCTACAGGGGAGATTCTGCCAGGAAACACCCACAGGGATGTGTAGAAATGAGGCAGAGAAAAAAGAAAAGAAAAAAATGAATAAGTGTTTACTCTTAAGCAGGTTACCACAGCAGACAGCTGTGGTTCAATTTTTCTGGAGAACTCTGGGAGACATGCAACTTGTCGCATGGACTGTTCTGTTGGGCAGGGACCACTTTACATTTCCCTTTGTCCCACCTGGACTGGGTGGGCTGGAGGGTCAAAGAAAGTCCTCAGGCCAGAGACAGAGGCTAGGTCAGCTGCATAATTTGCAAGGCCAAGTGTAAAATGAAAATGTGGGGCCACTTGTTAGAAAGTGATTGTGAATTTCAAGGATGTGACAGCAGAGCTTTAAACCAGAGCCTTTCTGATCAGAGAGCCCTGTACATCTGCCTGGGTTGCACACCCGTGAAGTCACAGGTGCCGGCAGTGGGATGTGTTGGAAGAGGCTGCTTGGGAATGGGAAATGCCTGGTGATATGAGTAGGGTACCTGGTATGGGCCGGGGATTGGTTCCAGCACCCACCCCAGAAGATACCAAAGTCTGAGGATGCTCATGTGCCTTCTATAAAATGGCACAATACAGTCGGCCCTCGGTATCTGCGGACACAGAACCCGCCCAACCCAAAGAACCAACTGTATGTTATTTTATTTAAAAATAGCGATGACTTTTGTCTTTATTTCTAATCCTAAATTTTGTTTCTGTTACCAAACTTATTGCAGTTGCAAGCTTTAATATCTTTGGTCTCACTGTTGATTTTAATAGAAATGCTCTAATAGTCTGTAATTTTCCAGAGGTTAGAGGACGATGTAAAGGAAAATCTGTGTCACACTGAGCTGGCGTTAGGAATGGGTGACAGCTTTTATCCAACAGCATTTTACCAGTGAGCTAAAAGGGTTTGTCCAGGTCCCAGCTTCGATTGTAACAATACCGTAAACTCAGAGAAGTTGCTTCCACTCTGGTTTTCTGCTGAAGAAACAAGCAAGTGCAAAGAATGCCCCTGAAAGTGGGAGGAAGCGTGAGTGGGAGGAGCTCTGTGGTGTCTCCCGAGTTCATCAGAATGAAGTGGTCTGGAGGAGCCCAGAACTAGGGCTTCCCAGGATGGGGGTGCCGTGAAGCTGGACATGGAGAAAGGGGGCATGGAAGCTTTCAAAAGTCCGTCCTGTTACTACGTAAGTTTCCTTAGGCACTACCGTCATGTGTTTCTACATTCTGTCTCTTCACGTGCCAGTGCTCTTTCTTGGCTTTTCAGTGCAGTAGGTCTGGCCATGGCATAAAATGCCAGTATTCTATTTAACCTACTTATACAAAGTATTATAGTAATGTATTGCCTTAAAACTAAATGTAGCTTTTCATTCTTGGTATTGTCCTTACTCGGTTAGAATAGTTAGTTTTTAATTTGTAATCCAAATATTTTATTAAATGCAACTAAAGCATTTTTATTTTAAGGTTACTAAGTTTTTTCTTGTTTTGGTTTAAATTTACTTTGGCAAGAGTCAGCAATAGAGTTTTTCTGGCTTCTGAAATGAATGTGTAGTTTTTCGTCTTCTTTAACGTTCTGGAGTAGATAGGACGATGTGGGAAATGCCTATTTATTAGAACACTGAAACCACCTGAGCCAGGAATCCTTTTGTAGGTATTTCTTTGACATAGAAGCTAAACACATTAGCAGAGAAATTAAGTAGCTTGCTTTCCTTGAGCAACCATTTTTTTCCCTGGAACATTAGTCCGGTTATCGAAATTTTCAAATTTTAATATACATTTTCAAAAGCAAAATATACAATGTAAAAAATAGTTCCACCTATGTTTCTGTATTTTCCTATTCATAATTTACTGGGTTGTGTTTTTTCTAGTTCATTTGTTTTCACTTTTATTATTTATTCTTTCTTGTTTTTTCTTGCAATTTTGTTGTTATTTCTTATGTCTTAATTTAATTCTAAATACTGATTTCAATTACATTGTATAACAAGCAAGATATTAAATAGTGTTTTGCCTCTGAGCACAGATTTGAGAGCATCCTGTAACTTTTATTGCCCAAGTGGCTTATTCTCATTATTTTCTATATAGTTTGTAACTACATTTTTGATTTAATTTTTTAACGTAAATGCTATTAGAGAATTTCTTAACTTCCTTTCTGTTTATTTATATTTGTTCTAATTTCTGCTTTCATTGAATGGCAATTCTAAAATATAATCTGTACATTTTTATCTTACAGAATTTTCCTTCTTGTCTAGTCTATGACCAATGATTATAAACGGTCCTTGTACCTTTGAAATGAAGATATAATTCCTTAAAGGTGAAAAATCGATCAGTTACAGTGTTCATCAAAGCACTTTTCTATCTAAAATTCTATTTTTATATTAATTATTATCCTTGATTAATTGATTTTTGCCTGTTATCATCCATGTCTTTTCTGATGCCATGTTAGTTATAAATCTACTGATTATCATTTACAAATAGGGGCTGTACATGTATCTGAGGCTGGACTTTTGGAAGAAACTATATCCAAAGAAATGGATATGGGCCCTATGTTTTTATCATTCAAATACTAGATGGCATAGATATAAACAAAAATGATCAGAAATCAAAATTATCTGTAATTATCTTTATTTTGCCTACAGCATCTATGCTCAGAGTGCAGAAATAAAATACCAGGTGTAATTTAATGTGAAAGGCAACATCTTGGAGTTTTAGAAATTCCATAGAAATTCAGCTTTGAAAAAGATTCCTTCACGACACCCTACACAAAAAGTGAAGTAGAACTGAGTATATTAATGATACATATCTTCATCCTTTTAGTGGATCAATTCAGTTTCATAGAAATGCTGGAAAGTTGACAGGTTTTACCTTAAAGTCATCTCATTTATGAAAGAGGTCTCATTAAATAAATAGAACAATAACAATAAGAACAAAACAGTAAATGAAAAATAAAGTTCTTTTTTTTTTTAAGTTGTCTTGGGGGCAATCACCTATTTTCAGTGGCTGGTTTTGTAGTATAACAGCTACGACTTAGACCACTGATGAGACAGGGAAAAGCCAAATTTAGACACTCACGCTGTAGTTCAGTGCTGAGACAGTACCTGTCCAACATAATTTTCATATCTCTGTACCCAGATAGGGGTTTCCTTTTTTTTTTCTTTTTTGATTTTATGCTATAGAACAATGGTGAAGCTTTTATTTTAAAACAAACACACAAGCAAAACTCTTGCTGCTGCTTCTGAGGTAGCTGTGTTGTAGTTAAAAGAAAATAAAAAAAAGCTTTAGAACTAAAAGGCAGATTTGGGATTAGGTTCTGACACTAACAGTTTGACATTGAGAAAGTCATTTAACCTTGAAGTGTCTGTTATGTTCTTTGTAATATGAGAAATTATTTGCAAAGAGAGACTAAACTTTAATGAGACTCTTCTTTTCTGGACACAATCACAGGAGCTCTTCATACATTGTCCTACGTTATCTGCACAGTAATCCAAGAAACGTGTGATTATTCTCAATTTATAGATTTGGAAATTAATATTTCCGTAAGTTAAGAACCAAGCTTAAGGTCACACAGGTCCTAAGAATTTAGATCCAAAGTGTAATCTGACTCTGAATCCGTGCTTTTTTTCTCTGGATGTATTATCATTATTTCAGCAACTAAAATCTTTGTATGGGTTCAAAAAGCACTAGTCTTTCTTCATATGTATTCTCTGATAGCATGGTATGTAATGTAGATAGTTGAAAACCTCCAAGGAAAAGCACAAAATAAATCTAAAATATTGGCAGTGTTATTACTTTGTAACACTCATGTACCATGGAAATTATACTATTAGTAGTCAAAGTAAAAGCTTATTGACGATGAATGGTTTAGACCTGTTAAACTTCTGATCTGTAAGATACTTCTTGGACTATAGAGTTCCAACTGGCTTGTAATATTTTATTCCAACTACCTGTAGGTAGGTTCACAATAAGACTTGGAGACTTGGAATTAAATGCTGTACTGTTTAGAAGCTACTTCCTCAATTGTCTTATACAAATTTTAGTGGACCTGAGAGTGTCATATGATTTACAGTTCCTTCAAAATATTGATCTAAAATACCAAAAATTTAAAACTTTCAAACTAAAATAAAAATATCTGTGAATTTCTTTTTCCAGGAACAATAGTGTAACTGGTGCCACATTTACCGTCCTTCTGTAAATAGCTAGGAAAAATGGATGGACATGTGGAAAGAAGAGTGCTAGAATTTAAAATATGTTGGAAAAGTTTCTTTTCCTCTTTTAAGAGATAATTGACTTCTGAAAGCAAAAATACTAGTATGTTAGCATGTTTATAAGAAATGTAGAAAAATGTGTGCAAAAAAGGAACAAGAATAGGAGTGTAAAAATGGAAGTATGTGACTGTGAGGTTCTTATGTATATGTGAAGTGGTTGAATACAGCTTGAGGGAAGGCTGTAAAAGGTAAATGTGCACGTTATAAACTGTAGAATAATCACTAGAATTAAAAAAAGAGATGAGTTAATAATGAGATCTAATGGAATACTAAAATATGCTCAATTAAACCAAAAGAAGTCAAGAATAGAGTAATAAAAGGATAAGTAATAAGACAAATAGAAAATAAATATTAAAAGGAAGATTTAAACTCAAGTTCATTGATAATTTCAGGTAGTATAAATGGTCTAAATATATGAATTGAAAGCCAGTGATTTCCAAATTTGGTAAAAAATAATACTCAACTGTATGCCTTCACAAGAAATTAAATAGGAAGATAGATAAAAGTAAAGGAAAATGATATACCATATAAATATTAATCATAAAAATTGGAGTATCTATTCTAATATTAGACAAAATAGATTTCAGCTTGGAAATATTATAAAGAATAAATATTAGAAAGACTCAAAAAGGTACATTTCATAATAATAAAGTAGTCATTTCATCAAGAAGAAAAAACAATCCTAAATGTGTATGAAATGAATAACAAAATTACAAAATAATAAAGCAAAACCTTACAGAACTAAAAATGAAATAGACACAAATATAGTAGATTAACATTACTTTCAGTAATCTATAGAACAAGTAGATTGAAAACTAGTAGGAATATAGTTGCCTGAACAACACCATCAACAGTGTTGACTAAATTGAAAGTTATACAGCAGTATAACCAAATGCATAGAATACTCAAGATTTTAAAGTATACATAGAACATTCACCAAGAAAGCCTGTACCTTGGAACATAAAACAAGCCTCAATAAATATAAAAGTTTTGACATAATACAGATATAATACAGAATGTACTCTCTGATACCAACTGTATTAAATTAAGAATTAATGGCATCCAGATAACAGATTTGGAAATTAACACTTTTTATTTAACCCATAGGCAAAGGAAAAAATCTGAAAAAAATTTTAAAATATTCCAAACTGAATGAAATGAAAAGGCACTATATTCAAGTTTGTGAAATGCAACTAAGACTATGTTTAGAGAGCATTTTAGAACTTCTAACACATACATAAGAAAAAAGAGAAAGTTTAAAATCAATGTTTAAGCTTCCATTTAAGAAGGTGAAAATGAAGACTAAATTAAATCTAAAGTAAGTAGAAGGAAAAAACTAATGAAGATGAAAGCAGAACTTAATGAGATTAAAAATGGGCAAGTAATAGAGTAAACTGTTGAAACAACAAACTGACTCATTAAAAAAATTCATAAAATGAATAAACTCTAGCTGGCTAAGCTAGAGAGAGAGAAAGAGCATGAGAAACACATAAATGAATGAGGAGTCATAACTAGATTTACTACATTTAAAAGGGATATTATGAAAAACTCAGGCTAACAAATTCTATGACTTAAAAGAAATAAGTGATTTTTTTTGGAAAAACACAAATTATTGAGACAAATGTAAGAAATAGGAAACCAGAATAGTTTTCTATCTGCTAAAAATATTGTGTTTGTAGTAAGAAATTTTCACATAAAACATTCCAGACCCCAGAGGGTGTCACTGGTAGATTCTATCAATCATTTAAAGAAGACATATTAACAATCTTGGACAAACTTTTTCAGAAAATAGAGAAGAAACACTCCACAACCCATGTTATGAGGCTGGCATTACCTTAACACCAAAATCATAAAGAGGCATTTCAAAAGAAGGGGGCAGAGGGAGGAGGAGAAAGAGAAAAGAAAAGAGAACAAACCCATATCCTTCCAGAACTCAGATACAAAAATCTTTAGCAAATGTCATCAAACTGAATTCAGCAATATACAAAAAAGATAATAAATCTTGATCAAATGAGATTTATCCTGGAAATGCAAGGCTGGTTCAACATTCAAAAATCAATGTAATTCAGTGTGAATGTAATTCAATGTAACAGAATTAGTAAGAAATTCCATATGATCATCTCCGTAGAAGCAAGAAATCATTTGATAAAATTCAATACTCATTTCCAATAAAACTCTCAACAAACTAGAAACAGAAGTAAATAGTTTTAACTTGATGAAAGATATTTACAAATAAACCTGTAGACAACAACGTAATGGGGAAACAAATACATAGGAGATGTAGGCATCCTGTGACCTGCAGCCCTCTGGGGGACTGCCTAATCTGTGCCCTGATGAGCCTGGAACATTTCCTTATGTGGAGGCTGGGTACCAAGCTGTCACTAGCCCAGGCTCCTTTTCCTTGTTAGAAGAAATTTTCCCCTGTTCTGAGTATGCAGTGATCTTCTTTGTATTGCTTAAGTATGTGCATTATGTGATGCCTGGCCATCTGCACGGGTGTATCCATCCCCCACAGGAAAGGAACAGGGTCTTTGCAGTACAAAAGGGCTGCATGCAGTCCATGGCCCTGCGTCAGCTCTCCCCAGGAAACCACCAGCCCGGGAGGCTGGCATGCACTGCAGCTGCTGATCTTGCTGTGTCTAGTCTCTCCTTTCTGTGAGCAAAGCTTTGTTCCTGCCAGCGGTTGTGTGTTAAGTCCTCACAGGCAACTCCAAACCAATAGCAGGTACAGCAAGCTGAGTATGTGAACTCTTACTGCTGGTGGTTGGCACTGTTATACTCTTTGCCATCCTTTACATGCAGGGAATCCTCACTTGGGATTGGTAACTGGGTCTTCCTGCTTCATAAAATGTTTCATGGGGAAACACTGAATAATTTGTCCCTGAGATCAGGAACAAGCCAATTATATCAGTTTTTAACATTTCTATTCAACACTGTACTAGAAGTCTTAGTACAATAAGGCAGGGGAAAAAAATACAAATATCTAAATAGAAAGGAATAGGAAACTATGTATTCTCACAGAGACCATCATCATGCATACAGAAATCCTAAGGAATAGTCACAAAAAACTATTAGAACTAATAAGTTAATTTAAAAAGTTTACAGGATACACAATCAACCTACACATCAACTGAATTTCTGTATTATTCTCAGAAAATAATTGCAAAATAAAAAGAAAATATTGTCTACAATAACATCAAAGCTATGAGGTACTTTAGTAATAAATTGAACAAAATATGTGTACAACCTGAGCACTAAAAACTATGAAAGGGAAATTAAAGAAGACCTAACTGTCCATGAAATAAAGGACTCAGTATCACTAAAATGTCAGTTCTCCTCAAATCGATTAATACATTCATCTTTATCAAAAAAAAAAAAAAAACACACACACCAAAAAAGCGTCAGCAGGCTACATTGTAGATTTTTGATAAGCTAATTATAGAATTTACATGGAAATGTAAAAGATTTAGAAAAAGCAAAACTGCTTTTAAAAAGGAACAAAGTTTTTGGACTTTTACTACATATAAAGAACAGTCATCATGACAAACCAGCATTAATGTATGATGTATAGATCAATGAAACAGAAGAGATAGCTCAGAAATGAGCCCATACATATATGATCAATTTGTTTCCAGCAGAAGTTCTAAGGTAGTTCAGTGGGAGAATTAAAAAAAATATATCTTTGCAAGAATGAGTACTGGAAAACTGGAAATCAATATGGGAAAAAAGTCAACCTCAACCTTTACTTCATATTAAATAAAAAATTAATTCAAAATGAATCATAGGGCTCAGTGTAAATGCCAAAGCTACCAATCCTCTAGAGGAAAACAAATGAGAAAACCTTTTGTAATGCTGAAATTGGCAGATATTTCTTAGAACGTGGAGGGCACTAAACATGAAAAAAAAAGTAAACCAGATTTCATAAAAATTAAAAACTTTGCTCTTCAAAAAAAATGAAAGGTCAAGCCACAGACTGGTAGAAAACAGTCTCAATAGATATTCTATACAGCCCAGTTCTAAGAAAAAGTCATTCCAATTAAAAATAGGCCAAAGATTTAAACATATACAAAGAAGCAGAAATATGAATGGCCAATAAGCATATTAAACATACTAAAACCTTAATAGTCATTAAAGAAATTCAAATTAATTCTACAATGTTAAATTATTATATACCTACTAGAATGGCTAAAATTAAAAGTGACTTAGTAAGTTTGCAAGAAAAATGATAACTTATGATCACAGAGACTTTTCATAGCAACTTTATCATTATGGGCACAAACTAAAAACAATCCAAATATCTATTAATAGGTCAATTTTTGAACATTTTAATTCATACAATGAAACCACATTCACCATTAAAAACATGTAAACTGCTTACAACAGGTGAATTGATAAGGATGATACATTCATACAGTGAAATATTAGTCAGCTATTAAAAAGGAACTATCAAGACACAAAAAAAGAAAGGAACTTTAAATGCATGTTGCTAAGTGAAACAAGGCAATCTACGAAAGCTACCTACTATGTGAATCCAAAAACACGACATTCTAGAAAAGGCAAAACTGTGGAAACAGTGAAAAGATCAGTGGTTTTGCAAGGAGGAAGGGAAAGATGCACTCATGGAGCACAGGAGATTTTTAGTGCAGTGAAGCTATTCTGTATCATACAGCAGTGGTGGATACATGTCATTCTACATCTGTCAAAACCTATGGAATGAATATCATAAAGAGTGACTCCTAATATATATGGGCTTTAGTTCATAATAATGTATCAATATTGGTCCATCCATTGAAACAAATATACCGCACTGATACTAGATGTTAATAATGAGGGAAATGGGGTGGGGGCAGGTGTAAAGAGGGGTAAAACATGCTGAACAAAAGAAACCAGATATAAAATAGCTCAGTCTATGATTCCATTTATATGAAGCTTAAAACAGGCAAAACAAAATTACAGTGACAGAAATCAGATTACTGGCTGGCTGTTGCTAACCAACCAGGGTGTGTGTGTGTATGTGTTCGTGTGTGTGTTTGTGTGTGTGCATGGTTTACCTGTAATACACAGAGAACTTTTTTAGAATGATGGAAATGTTCTATATCTTAGTGGGGCAGTGTTTACAGGAGTGTATCTATTAGTCAATATTCACCAAACTGTATATCGAAAATTGGTACATTTTTGAGTATAAATTACACCAATAAAATTGATTTACAAAATAATTAACAAAGCATTCAATCAACAAAAAAATAAAAATAAAAAAGGCTATTTAGGTCCATGAAAACTAGATGGAACAACTAATTCATGAGTGTCATCTCAGATTCATTTCATCTAAATGCCTGTAAAATTCAAAATCAATAGACTGTAAGTAAATATCATCAAAAGTATAGATACTCCAAAGGAAAAAATGTTTCCCATTGGTCACAAGGCATACTTGATGTAAGTAGACACATTATTGCCAATTTAACTCAGGTAAAAACAAATTAAAGAGCAAATGAGTGTGTATATGTCCATGAATGACTGAAAAATTGTGCTGAACACTGGAATTTGACACAGCATTGTAAAATGATTATAAATCAATAAAATGAGTCAGGGAGAAAAAAAAGAGCAAATAATATTGATGTATGTCAGAGGTGTCAATATACTCATTCAATTATTTATTCAATATTTATTAACCATTCATTTTATGCCAAGCACAAACATTCATATGCTTTATCCTAAAAAAAATCACAACATGGAAGGTGAGAGAAATGAGTAAATGCTGCTGTAATACAGTGTGATGGAGAGAAATGACTTGCTCATGGACGATGAAAACCAAGTATGGAAAACATGCGGGCATTTTTATACATGGTTTTATACTGTATCCAAAATATTACTCTAAAAATTACCTTTCCAAAGATAGAAATATAAAACTTGAGCAAAATTTTGTAAATTAAGAAAACATTGTTCTAAGTGCAGTATGAATTTTTTATCATTCAAAAATCTCAGAAACTTAAACTGTTTGAATATATTGTTCAAATGATTTCTAAATACATATATTAGGTGCAATACTCATGGTTCCATGTTAAGATTTTTCAGCTTTATTGAATAGACGTTGGATAAATAAAACATTTTCTGTGAAGTTTGCCAAACACTTACGAAATCTCTTGTTGCAACTTCTGACAACTATACCTATAACTTCACCTCTAACTGTGGCTTAAGTACTTGGGAAATGTTTTACTTTCTCCTCTCTCGTTATTGATTAAAGACTTGAAAAATGTTGACGTTCCCCACCTTCATTACTTTCCCTCTACTCACTAAAAAATTTCTATGCAAGGCAACTCCTCTTTTTACTGAATCATTCTCACTGGCACAAATACCAGTTGAAGGCTTCCTATCACATTTGATGTATTTGAATGATCCCAGAGGGATGTGTGGGTGGCATCTGCATGTGTGTGCAACATTGTTGCACTAGGTGTAACAAAAAGTTACTTTGGGCCATAGTGGTCAAACTAGCAAATTTAGGTCCTGGATTATTAATAAAGAATGGAATCTGCATTTTAAGTACAGATGCTAATTTGCAGTTGACCTCAGATTTCATCAGATTTCTTTCACACATCACTCTCAGAAAGAGTGCATATAATCCAATTATACTGCAGGTTATACAAACATGAGATTGTAAGAATTTAATATGAATCTTTTAAAATATTACTTACTGGTAGGTGAAATAGTTCAGGTTTTGTGGTTGAGAAACCAGGTGCGCATTTCAAAAGACTCATGACAGAATTTGTAAGAAAGACCCTTAGGTGTGAAAAAGAAACCATTTCTTAGGCATTAACTAAAATCTAAAATTAAAAAATACTGTCATTTTGAATGACAGGATCATTTATGATAACGTTCCCCCTGAGGTCACTTAGAAGCCACAAATCATTCAAGATGTACAACTTTCTAGTAAGCTCCTCGTGTTACAAGTGAAATTCAGGAGATGAAAAATGATAGCGGTTGACAGGTGATAATATGGAAAGTAAATTTCATATCTTGTCTCTCTTAGCTAAAAAGGCATGGGACCTGGGTTCATGTGATTATGAAGGTCTCCTTTAGTCTTAGGACACTAACATTTTGTATCTTTGGTTCGGTCTGCATGCCTTAAGTGTTCATAACAGTTAGACTTTTGTTAGTTCTTTGAGGAGATTACCTGTTAGCCTTTAAGTTAGTCTTTCTAAGAGCATTAGCCATCTTAACTGTTTGAATGTATGTTGCCATCATGTTACTGTTTTACCCCTAAATATTTTTCTATATGTTCTAAAAAAACAAGGGCATTATACTATAATGCAATTCAATGATCAAAATCAGGAAATTAACATTAATACAGTATAATATCTCATCTAAAGTTTTTATACACACCCGTGAATAGTACCAATGATATCCTTTATGGAAAAAAATTATTTTTTTAAAATTCAGCATGAAATCCAAGGTCATATGTTGCATTTAATTGCTACATCTCTTTAATCTGGACCGCTTCCTCATTGTTGGTTTTTTTTTTAATATCATGATCTTGATATTTTTGAAGTGTACAAATCATTTATTTTGTCAAATGATGTTCAGTTTGGCTTTGTCTAGTGTTTCCTTATGATTAGATTCAGGATGTGCATTTTTGGTGGAAATACAATGGAAATGATGTACCCCTCTCTGGGCATCACCGAAAGAAGGTATGACATCTAGTTATCCCATTATCCATGATGTTAACTTTGATCACTTGATTAAAATGGTGACTATCAGATTTTCTCTGCTATTAAGTTACTACTTTTTCCTTCGAATTAATTTGTATTCTTGTAGAGTGATACTTTGAGATTATACAAATTTCCCATTACTCATCAAAACTTCACCCAGTAATTTTAGCATCCATTTACGATCTTTTTGTTTGAAACATTTATTACTATGATGGTTGCCAATTAGTTTTTTTTTATTCCATCATTTCTGCTTAGTTTATTACATGGCAGTTTAATCTAAGGAAGAGCAGTCCTTCCTTTCTCCCTTTTAATTATTTATATCAGTTTGGTTTTATGGATTCCTGTTTTATTCTATGAGTTATAGTACATTACAACCATTATTTATTTTGATGCTTAAAACAGCCCACATCTGTCTGGTCATTGGGAACCCCTTCAAGTTGACTTTTGCCATCCTTCTGATACAGCTCTGTCATTCTTTGAACAATTGGTTACTTTTTGGCACATCAAGGTATTCCAGGTTTACTTTTAGATATCCTGGCCCCATCCTTGAAATTAGGTTTTCTCCAAGGAGTTTAACTTCCTTTTTAGCAGTTATTAGTACTTAAAAACCAAAATCTGGGTTCCAGTTGTCAGCTGAACTTAAAGTGATCTTTTACTAACTCTATGTGGGCTAACACAGCAGACGAGAACTCTGAAGTATCTCAGCCACAGACCAAGTCTGTGCCCACTTGCCAGCCCTTTTCCATGGGCCTTCCCTAAATGCACGAGGGCATTGTGGTAAACGCTGACAGCAGGAAAGGGAAGTTGAGAGGGATCAGTCTTAGGGCTCTGCCTGAAAGCATGGTGTAAAACAGAGACGTCTATAAAAGGCACTGCTGACTTTTACCTTCAGAAGAGAAGATACACAGCTGTGAGGCTGGGGGGAATCCACCTGAGGCCACCAGTGCTTTCGCCCACAGAGTGATGGGGTGAGCAAGGGAACTGAAAGGTACTCCTCTAGGACCCTTTGGTTTTTTCTCTATATAAAGCTGAGGCAGGGCAAGAAATCTACAGGAAATATTACCTATGCATTTTGGGTTTCAAAAGATATGACAACTGCCTCCAAAATCAGAGCTAGGGCAGCAGGGCAGAGATACCTCCAAACTGACGGAAAGCTTAGGGCAGGTTTGGAGGGGAAAAAAACAGAAACAAAAAACTTCGCTTATCCAAAAAGTTGGCAATAGGAGTGAAAAGCAGAAGAAAAAAAACGAAAGAGAGAGAGAGAGAGAGAATGGAGTAGAAGAAATGCTTGAAGAGATAATAGCCAAGAACTTACTAAACCTGATCAAAACTTCAACTCACAAACCCAAGATCATTAAACTCTACGAAGGATAAGTACAAAGAAACAGCGCTGGCTAGAAAACAATGGAATAACTTTTTTTTAAAAGTGCTGATAGGAAACTGAAACAAGAACACAACCAGACAATAAAGTCAAATTCTATATCCCGAGAAAATGTCCTTCAAATGTTAAGGCAAATTAAAACTAATTTCAAACAGAAAAAAAAAAGAGAGACAAGTTGTTTATACTTGACCTGCACTTTATGAAATATTAAAGGCAATTCTTCAGGTGGAAGGAAAACATTACCATACAAAATCTTGAATCTACAAGCAGGAATGAAGAATATCAGAAAAAGTGAATATTTAGGTAAATATTAAAGCCATTATTAGTAAGTCTATTTTCATATACATCTGCGACCCCCCAATTTACTTATCCTTGTATTTTGTACACTAATGGCCCCCCTCAATTTACCACATTCCCAGTATGAATGCCCTTCAGCAGTCCCTTTGGCATGGCCACGTGACTTTCTCTGACCATGATGTAAGCAGAAGCTTGATAGGAAGGGGTGTGTAGGGGTTAGTCCCCTTAGAATGCGTCTTCATGGAGTCTGGCTCCATGTTATAATGAAACCTAACTAGACTACTGATTAATTAGAGGTTATGTTGAGACATGCCTGCGGGAGGAGAGGTCCTCTTGGGCACTCACAGCTGAATTCAGCCATTTGAGTGGCCAAACCAATATCACAGGGAGTGGAGGAACTGCCCAGCTGGGTACTCCAAATTCCTGACAAACAGGATATGGAAAGTCAATGTTATTCTTGTTTTAAGTTGCTAACATTTTTCTGAAGCAGACATATATCCACAGAAATGAATTTATTTAAAATTCTCATCTGCACATGAAGTATGTCGTATTTAAGGTAGACTACACTAAAATAAGAATGGACATTTTAATACTAAATAACTATTAAAACTACAAAGAATTTTAACCAAAAAACTCCTCAAAACAATAAAGGAGGTAAAATAACATCCTGAAGAATTCCCAATTAATTAAAAAGAAAACAGGGAAAGATGAGTAAAGAATAAATGAAACGAGGAGGAATAAAACCCAAGGTGGTAGATTTAAACACAAAATGTCAATTATGACAATACAGTAAAAATGAAAGGACTAAACATTCAGTTGGAGGTAGAGACTATCAGATGGGGCAAAAGAGAAGGACTCATTTAGATTCTGTTTATAAGAAATTGACAGATTACAATAAGAAATACATTAGTTAAGTATGCTGGGTAAATCTAATGCAGTAATTTGTTGGAAATTTGCAGGCTAAAATGCTTATAAGAAGAGAATACAGACAACCAATACTGAACTAAGCATCCAATTTAAAAAATTCTAACAAGGAAAACAAGAAGTCAAGAGAGCGTAGAAGGAAAAAATAGTAAAATGGAAAAATAGTAAAATATAAAAAAGTTCATTAGAGAGATTCCAATATGTGGTTCTTTGAACAACGAAAAAAATGTACAAATCTCTAAAAGACTGATTAAAAAAGAGAGAGAGGGCAAAGGTAAGAAAACCAAGGATGAAAAGAGGAAAACCAAGACAAAGGAAACAATTTCAAAAAGGGAGAAATACTGTGCACAGCTTTTGGCACCTCATTTGACAAATCAGGTGAAATGAAAATGTTCTGCAACGTTACAAATTACTAAACTGAATCAAGAAAGTACCGAAAGCCTTAGTGGACTTGGAACCATTAAGTAAATTAAATCCTTTAAAATCAAACTTGAAAAAATAAAACAAACTTATCTGAGACATATACACCTACAATAGCAAATAAGGCCGTGTGATACCAGCACAGAGACAGAGAGGGAAACCTGTGGAACAAAACACGGAGCCCTAAAACTGACCCCTTAATAGCAATGCTGTAAGGCAGTAGACTAAATGACCGAGGTCCAAGCAGTGGGTTGACCAGCATGCACAGTGGAGAGACCAACGGTTTGAATCAGGTAAGATGACTTTTGAGTCCTAAACAATCTTGTGCAAGCTTCAGGTAAATTTCTCCCCGTTTCTTCGGGTGCAGCAGAAGATAATAAAACCCAACGTGCAGTCTTCTTGTATATGTTGAGTGAAAGAGTTTGGGAAAGAATAAGTACTTACAATATTCTTAAATAAGTATTGTTACTCTTCTCCTTCAACTGAGCTAACTACACACTAGAAAGAAGGATGCTGGATTGAAGAGAAGGTGGGTAGGAAAAAAAGGGACAGCTCATATCTCTAACTATGTTTTTTCCTTATCTGTGAGTTTCCTTTTTTCCTTTCTGTTCTTGAAGTTACCCTGATTTTAAAAAGTCAAAATTGGCAAAGTGAAAACAAGATTTGGTCTGTAAGAATAGAACTACTTTTTCTCCGTCCCATTTCATTCCTCTTTCCCTCTCTTCTTTCCTTCCTTCCTTCCATTTTTTCTTTCAGGAAGAGTGATTGCTATTATTTTCCTTAAAACCAGGCAGCAAGTCATGTTATGAAAGCATGCCTTGGGCAAGGGACAGAGGGTCTCTGAGGAGTCTCACAGGCATAGTACAATCCAGGAGGCTGCTTTATTGCCGACTTCTTTGTGTGTTAAAATATTCCCAGTTGATAGTTAGAATAATGACTTGCGACGACTATTTTAATTAATAAAATTTTTGTTTGGATTTTTAAAAGTTATTTCTTTTGTTTTAAAAGCTCTAGGGCATGAGCAGGTTTTTAAAAAACCAAATTAAATATTCTAAACAACCAACAGTAACATTAGTAAAATGAAGAGGAAACACAAAGCTTTCAGGAAAACATGATAGTGGGAGAGAAACTATCTTATGCATCAAGATAAAGATCAGAAATTGTCAACTTGCTTAAAATTCAATACCAGACCCCTAAACCTGTGTCATGGAAGCCTGCACAGTAACGTTAGATTTCTGAGCTATTCAGCAATTCTCGAGGCCCTAAGAATGCCACGTGTTCACGTGCCACTATTTTGACAGAGTTATAGAGACCCTGAATTAACCTTATAAAGATATTCCTGTTTCTTCGTGACAGGGATAGAATTGACATCTTGTGACTTACCATTGTCTGCTTTGTGAGTGTTACAGCTTTGTGAACTTTTCCTAACAAGCTGAAGCAGGGGATTTTCAGAATGCATCCAAATTATATGCAGTAATATTTGCTTTTGTGAATAGTAGGTATGACATTTCTACCAGGCAGTTTAATATGCCGTGGTGAGATTAATGAGGTAAGGTCTAATAAATTGATGATGATGATGATGATGATGATGATGATGATGATGATGATGATGATGTTGTTCCTTTTTGGGTTAACAAAATGAAGTAATGACTCAGTGATTTGTTGTCATTTTTTTTAATATTAACTCATCTTCTCATTTTCATTCCTGCTAATATTCTCTTTTCCCCCTGACTCCCACCCAGTATATACAGAATGAAGAAGAAGGAAAGAAAGATCGGGGGTACCATGTGTTTTGTACTTACTGTATTCAGGAACTATGCTCCTTTTACTTTTGTTATCTTAGTCAATTTTTACAACAGCCCTTATTGCTGAGGAAAAGAGTAAGACTCAGGTGATGGCCCCCTCCAATGCCATACCGCAAATAATCCAGTAAAATGGGAATCTGAGTCTTGGATTATGAGACTCCTAAGCCTAAACAAAATATTTATTACACCATCCCTTATTTCATCACAACCCCTATTTATTGTGTGGTATTGTATACTGTCTCAAACATCTGAATCTTGTGGACACTGCTTTCTGACCTTGAACATCAACAACCTTTAAGCAAAGAATAATAGCTCACACCTCCTATAGGCCAGGCCAGGTTTACTCTCTAACAGAAATCTTTTGCGACTTGTAGTATGAATAGCATCTTTATTTTAAAAATGAGAATAAAGAAGCACAAAATAAGTAAGAAACTTATTCAAGGTTACGCAGGTAGTGAATGCTGGAGCCAGACTTTTAACTATCATGTAATACACTGTCTCTCATGTTGAAAACTCAACATTGCATATACATCTAGCTAAAGTCAAAAGGTACATTAAAAATAGCTATATAGGCTGACCTGATGCCAGAAACAGAGTTCCATATTTCAGATTTTAAAATTGTTACCAGAATATTACTATTCCAACACACTATCAAACTAATGGAAGTAGTTTCAATCTTTTCTGTAATAAGATAAATACCTTTAAAATATTTTAAAATTATTTTCAATAAAATGCATTATAAGTATAAAAAGGATTATGAATTTCCCAATGGTCCCAACAGCTAATGGTAAATATTAAAATTTTGGTGATATTTTTCCCTCTTGTATGTACGGTTTATTTATTTGTGGTGGTGAAATTATACCGAATGTGCTATTTTGTTTAATACTTCTTTCAATTAGCATTCTAATACATGGATTCCCCTCCTTGTTTAGTTATCTATTGCTGCATAGCAAATTATCTGAAAGCCTAGTAGCTTTAAACAATACAAATTTGTTTTCTCAAAATCGCAGTGGGTCAGGAATCTTTTATTTGTCTGTGTGGTTCTAGCTCCGGGGGTGTCTCATGAGGTTTCAATTAAGATGTCAGCAAGACTGCAGTCACTTGACAATTCACTGAGACTGGAGGATCTGCTTCAAAGATGGCCCAGTGACAGCGCTGTTGGCAGGAAGCCTCAGTTCTTCACTGGCTGTTGGTGGGAGGCCTCAGTCCCTCCCTATGAGCATCTTTCTGCAGGGCTGCTCAGGTGTCCTCATGACATGTCAACTGACTTCCCCCAGACTAATCAAAAGGTACAGGGGTGGAAGCCACAGTGTCTTTTTTGACCTGGCCTTCAAAGCCCCACTCTGTCATTTCTGCTCTCTCCTCTTGGTTGCAGAAGTCAGCCCTCTGGGCACGGAGGGGCCTGCATAAGTGTGAGTGCCAGGATACAGAGATTACGGCAGCAAACTTGGAGGCTGGCTGTGATGCTATTATTGGCATTTTTTAAAATACTTTAATGTGGTGCTGTAAAGAAATGTTCTTGTTTTCTGGGAGGTGGCTTCTCAAGCCTACAGCTGAAAACAGAGGTGGTAAATCATGCATTTTGGACTCAGGGAGCACCCAGAATTTGAGAAGAGACTCCTGCCTCTAATAATCCTCTGAGAATTGTGATCTCTCTGCCCACTGTACTCCTCCTCCGTTATTTCTCAGGATCGCTGTTCCCCCGAGGACTGCCCCCACGGGGCCGCCAGACTGGGGGAGGTGTGGGAGCCTTGTCCTCAGGGTCTGTTGGGGGTAACTTATCCCTGGCAAGGGCTTAGGGAACAACAAACAGAGAAGGGAAAGAGACTTCACCTTATGTTTCTCTCTTCTCATCCTATCCCTCTCAAAACAAGAAAAATAAATTTACAAAGAGGAAGGGTGTGTGAAAGTATATCAACATCTGTACGTGGGCGTCCTTTGGAAGTGCTCAGTGAAATCACAAACGATATCCAAATATTATGTATCAACATGCATTGGCACTTATTCTGGGAAAGAGGAACACATCCGTCATTCTGTTGCTTTAAAATCCTCCATCAGAACATCTCGGACTATGAGGATATGGAAAAAGAAACAGAATTTATAAACATGGCAATAAGGAAATATTTTCCCCTTAAATTCATTCCTCAGTGCTTTCTTTGCAGCAAATCACTTGGCAACCCTCTGAACATGAAGCAAGAAACAGACGTCATGATATCTGTTGCATATATATTAGCTTTGATCTGTTTTATAACCTTGCATTGATCAAAGAACTGTAGCAATCTAGTTTTACTCCTGTGGAGAGATCTAAAGGGACACTGGGGTCAAGGTCATTTAGGAAATGCCACATATTGCTTGTTTTAACTATTTCCAGTCAAACTGTGGATTGTTAAAGGTGTCTAGTTGGAGGCAAGGCTCTGTAAGGGGCAGTATAGGGATAGAGTCCCGAGGCTTAGGGTCAGAGCCACGGTAGTTAAACCTTTGCGTTCCTGAAACACAATGTCTGATAATAACTTGATTGTTTCATGTTTCAAAATGAAGTTCTTCTTTATTATTGGAATGTTAATGCACACATGTCAACAGACACTCAGTAGGGCTCCAGAAACAGCTCTCATTCCTCAAATGCCAGAGAGGTCAGTTGACACAATGGAAGCAATTGGGAATTTAAAGGCAAATAATCAAATATCAACATGTTTTTCCTTTATTTTAGTAAATTTTCTATCGCTAATTTTAATTTCTTGCAGTTTTCCTACATTAATTCTGTAAAGTGGCATTTTCCTGAGACAGACCAAGCAATAGTAATCATTGAAATCACTAATACAGTGCCAGCTATTTGCCAGGCTCTCTTCTGATTGCTTTACATCTATTATCTCATTTAATCCCCCATCACTCCATGGTTTTTAACCCTATTTTATACATGAAGAAATTTAGACACAGAAGATTAAGGAAGTTTTCCACGGTCATCCACCTGCCAAGGAGTGGAGCTAGGATTCAAAAGATGTCAGAGTCTGTGTCCAAATTCATGTTCTTCAGCACCCCTTTGTGCTGCCTCCCAATTATAGAAAAGAATGAGACATATAAAACCTATATAATCCTTGGGACCTAACTCATGTGATGATGGACAAAATGTTCATAGTCTCCAAATATTCCTTACTCTGTGTATTTAGAATACTTAGAAATAATTTGGACAAAAATTATGTATTTTAGGCAAATAGTGATGTATAAGTGCATAGTGTCTTTCTCTTAGGGACCAACATTTGTAATGTGGGCCCTCTCTGCTGCCCTCTTGACTGCCCCTCCTGCCTATGTGCATTGGAGCAGCAGAGGGCCTATTCCAGAGTGAAAGAATTCTTGAGCCAAAAATAGTTCATTTTTTTCTGTTGTATCCTTTTGCATGAAGTCACTAATTTGAGGATGAATGCCTTTTGTTTTTGTCAGAGCAGCCTAAGGAAATTTCAGTACTAGACAGTACTTGAATTTGTCTTCCCTCAGACTCTGAACTTGTAAATGAGGGCAAATATACAAATCATTACATTTAAGAGAAGACAGATCTCTTATCAGTGTCAGAAAAAATGGAAACTAAAAGCTCATAAAAATGCTAATGATCATATCTTTCCCAAATGCTCTGGTTTAGTACAAAGTTTCTTTTTGATAACACCGTATAATGCTCTCTTTCCTCTCGCCTGTTAATCTCCATTTCTCAGTATGAACTTGGAGCAAATAACATTATATCTATAAAAAGATACTCTGAATTCTTTTCCAAATATAATACTTAGATAATAATGCAATTGTTGGGCAAAGTAGCATGCTTTGCTCGTTAGCAGTGAACGCAGATGTGGAAACTCCTGTGTACCAGTGCTGTTCCCGCGGTGCTCCTGCACCTGCTGGGCATGTGCTGCAGAGCAGAGGCCAGGCTATTCACCTCCATCAGCTTCCATCCTTTGCTTACAGGAGAGTTCCTTGCAGCAATTCCTTGCAGCTAGGGAGAACTGGTTTTTGTAATTGTGTGGCTGTTTTTACCTCTATAGTTACAAGCTTGGATTTGCTTAAGTGAATAAGTAGGGCCTTGTGTATGGATGCTACCCTATCTGTTGAGGAGAAATCTATGTCCTTGTCATTTACAGGCAGGCTAGTTCAACCTATTGTTTGAGTAGTGTCCATTGACCAAAGTTGAAAAAACGTAATGCAAAGTAATCAAAGGCACATAATTAACTCTGAAGGGAAAGAAAACCAGGAAAGATAATTTTTATGAATTTTTAGCAATAAGTCTTTTCCCTAGATAACGGGTATTGTCTTGTTCTATGAGAGGGAGAGAAATTTACTAATCCACAATTAACCTATTTTGTAGTATAACCTCCCAAAGGTGACACCAAAAATACAGAATGGCCTGATCTAAATCAGGTGATAAAATGGAGTACCTGCTTATAGAATAATGAAAAGCTCCTATTTGAGTATGTTTTACCTGCTTTTGTCCAGGAATCATACTTTAAAACTATACTTTAAAAAGCTATGAAAATGTAATGGCAGAGCAGTAATTATAGAGCAGATTATGTGATATTTTATTGCAAAATTGAATACAGAGTTCTATTATATTTGAACTTCGCATTTTTGTTCTTGTTAACTTTCTGTTTAGGAAAAAAAGACTCGCTGCAATACAACACAGCAATTGGAAATACTGTGTGTGGTTTTGTTATGGTTCCAAAAGATCACTTGCGACTTTAATCAAAAAAAAGCATTTTTACATGAATGTATGATTCTCACTTTGTGGAATCTTTTTTTCCTTCTTGTCCTGTTTCTAAAATCAGAAAGAGCAGCATGGGTCAGGGAAGGGTCACTGACCTGCCCCAGTTGGGGCTGCCCTAAATGGCATTTCATCGGAGGTGTGCATTTCCAAGTGTGAGACAAATGCAACAAGCTCCCAAAATGAAACCTAGTCCAGACAAAGTTTCTATAACTTGAATTTGTTGGTTAGAATATTAACTGTTTTGTATGATCAACACTTAGCAATCTGTACACTGTCAGATGCCTCCTGTCCTTTGACTAGTTAGTTCTGCCTGTGACCTTCTTGCAGTGTCTGTGCTGCTGGGTCTTCGTTTCCCCACTTCTCTGTTCTTTCCTAATTTCCTGCACACTTTCTTCACTTCCTGCCTGGAGAGACACAAAGCAGAGCTTGTCTGCTTGCTCTGTGCTCGACTTAGTCTTATATATTGGGCAGGCGTCTGTGGACATCAAAAATAGAGATTTTAGATAGATTTTTTTATCTGAATACTATTACTGTGACCTGTGGAGGGGTTTATAATAAACTCGATTTGCCTCAGTTGATAAACATACCTGGACAGTGGACTGACCAGCAGGACAAAACAACGCAGTGGGCTATAGCTTGTATTTAACAGATAGGTTATCTTTTTTGAAGTAAGTTAGAGACTTCTCGGCAGTACCACACAGTTTCTAATGTGAGGTCAAGCATGAGGTGGCGTCGGCTGGCTGGAGTCCAGCCCATTTGATGGAAGCCCAGCTTCACAAGGGCTCCAATGGTCTCTCACGCCTGGTGCTCACACCCTTGTGCGGTTCCCTCACACATCACATCAGAGTTAATTCGTGTGCCCGATGCGATATAGCAGAAGTGATAGTTTGTCACGTCTGAGATTAGGTTATAAAAAAACACATCCTGTCCCCCTAACTCACTTCCTTTTGGAGGGTAAGTCGGCATGTGGTGAACAGCCTTGTCAAGGCCGCGTTGTGAGGCGCTGACGCCCGTGACCAACAGCCACATGAGTGAGTCTGGGAGCGGATCCTCCAGGCCAGTCAGACGTTCAGATGACTGCATTCCCAGCCTGCGTCTTGACTGCAACTTCGTGAGACCCTGAGTCAGATCCACACTCTTTGTACATTCCTGAGCCCCTGACCCAGGGAAACTGTGCTAATAAATGTTCATTATTTTAAGCTGCTGACTTTGCAGTAATTGGTTACACAGCTATAGGTAGCTAGTACACAGACTACTGCTAGGGCGCGGGAAAAGGTTTAGTTCCTTGGCTCTGGGAGTTGGCGGGACAGTGTTTTAAGCCACCAACGAAGTGGACTGGGCCCAGGGCAACAATCAGTGCAAAGGAAAAACAGTCATATCCCACGGTGGAACCAACATTGCTAAATTAATCTCTGTAAATTTACTAACTCCTTTAGGTTAACTCAAAACAGTTTGAAGAGGGCAGGTTCTTTTCTCATTTTTACACGGGAAGAAAACAAGTCTCAATCATCAGTAACTGTGAGGACACACAGACACCAAGGATAGGGCCATTAATTCCGTCTTAGTTCTGTTTAACTGTAAAGAGCATATCCTTAAACTGGCATAATTTGTAGCCTCTGATACTTGTTAGCATTGACCGAGCCACAGGGAGCGCTCACTGCCATGCCACCTCTCTCCTCCTCTAGTTAAAAAAAAAAAGAACCTCTTCTAGCCCTAAGCTCCCTGCCTGACAGGTGTTGCTTCTGTAAATAAATAAATGGGAAGGACCTTTTTAGAGTGTAAGCATTAACATGGGAAAAGGAATGGTGTTAAGAATTCATCTTGTTTCTCAGACTTTCCCCTAAGAATAGCCCCCAGCTACTTACTCATTTTGTTATTTCTCCAAATTAAAGACTTTCATGCTGCTGTTAACAGGTTTATCAGAAGGATTATTTCCTCTCTTAAATGATTCACCCTGCTTCTCCTTTCCATTAGTGTGGATAATGAAACATTACCTGCACGCCCTCTCTGTAAACATACATTTGAGAGAAGAAGAAAGCAGCACTTTTAAATGTATCTGAGAACGTTTAGACTGGAAACTCTAAAGAAAGGCTGCCTTAGTATCAGAGCATCAGGAAGATGTTCTTAACACAAGGAAAGTGATTATCAACATTAGAATAGACAATGAAACCAAGAGAAAGGCATACACAAGGATAACATCGAAGGCTGCTGCTGACATTTTGTTTTATAACATACTTGCTATTCAGGTGTGATTGTTTAGTGCTGGAATTTAGGGAAGACAGGTCATTTTATATGGAAGGTTATCTTAAGGGACAGCGATTAAGTGTGCCTTCCATCCCATCAAATTTCTGTGGCTCTATTCCTGCCAAAGTACACAATGAAGAGACTCTCACAAATTGTCGACACCTGGAACACATCTTCTCTTGGCTATGGTGAAATAGGTATCTTCACTCCGAGCTGGGAAATAGGTCAGACCCCTGTCATGCCTGACTTGAACACGTACTTGGTATTAACCTAGTTTCCTTAATTTCAGTGTCTTAGGATTAGATACTTTGAGTATCAAGATCTTTCCCTTCTAAAGTAAAATTAACTTCTACTTTCAAAATGTTCTTCCTTGCTGCAACAGATAGTGGATCCACACAACCTTAAATTGTAGTAACTTCAGAGGCACGTGTGATGGAAGCAAATGTAAATGTCTTGAGAATGCGTAACAGTAATATTCCCATATCCAGGTTTCAAGTGATTAATGTTAACTCGAATTTATGTTTCAATTTAATTTCCTAAGTTATTAAAGTGCGCTTGGTTGCTGTTGATTGAGTCTAACCAAGTCTTTCTCTTGAATTCTGTACTAAACTCACCTAGAGGTGAGTCAATACTTATTTTCAGTTTGCTTAACCGTTAGTGCCACTGAAGTTATCAAAATGTAAAGTTGGTTGAGAACTTGATAAATATCCTGAATATCGCAGGGTAACATACTTTGGGCCATTTTAGGGAAAGAAAACCTGCCCCAATTGAGGAAATGCACAATTGGTCCACGAAGTGATAGAACTGTAAAGAAGCACAGCAAATTCAGCCTCTTCTGATGATGCTCTCAGGGACAAGCAACAGCTTCGGTCACAGGCCCACGGAGGTGATGGTCATGCTGTCGTGAATCATTACTAATGACTCGGGTACAAGTTACTCTTCGACTTCTAAGCATTCCTGAAAATTTTTGGTAACACTGCATAAATACTCTTCTACATACCCCTAATGAGAATTGCTCACATTCCAAAGTAGCCTGCCAATAAACGATGATAAAACCCCAGAAGTGCTAATTCAATAGGTTTCAAAACTTTGCACAGCAGTCTTTTTTCTGGCTTGTTCCCCATCCTTACAACTGAACAAACATTCTCTCAAATTAACCAAACTGCTGTGATAGGATTTAAAATTAGCATTACCCATTTTAAAACCTATCTTCATTTCAAAACCTAAAATTTGTCTAATTCTGTCACCCATTGACACTTCTTCACACTCTTTACTCCTTGTTCATGTCATAATATTAGTTTTGTGCATGTCTGAATCCACTCCAGTAGATTGTAAGCTCCTTTGTATGTTAGTCATCTTTATATCCTCCATCGTAACCAATAGAGTATTTTATGCTGGAAATATGATGGAATCTTAAACGTGACAGAAGATGTAATCAGCTTTGTGATTGTAAGGCGGGAATGGTAATTGTACTTATACTGCAGCAGTGTAAACATCACATGCTTTCCATCAAAATAGAAAGCTAAAATTAAACAAAACATCTAGGAGTCCCAGAGAGCCTTCTAATAGGGGTAGCATATTGTGACCAGATCTCTGCCATTTTAGCTATGTTAAACCTACTGTTTAAAAATGATAATGATGATGCTAATGGTAGATCGATAATACTTATGTAGTACTATATGCCAAAGGTTGTTATACGTGCTTTACAAATGTTCATCCTCACGACAACTCTATGAGGGAGTTATTGTGATTGTATCCATTTAACAAATGAAGACACTAAGGCCCAGAGCAGTTGAGTAACTTGCCAAGGGTACATAGGTAGCAAACAGAGGACCCTGGATTTGAGTCCACACAATCTTGAACCACTGTACTACACACGGAAAATGAAACAGACAGGGTATATTGGTATCATCTCTCCTGCTCACCAGCTCCTTAGATGGTATCAGGTGGTCGTTGTCTCTCATCTGCATGAAGAAAGTTTACGAGGCAGAACAGACACAGAGCAAGAGAAACATCACTTACCATTGGCTTTCTTTCTTCTACATAAATGTAAATACAGATAGCCAGGATTCCCTTATCCCTGTGCTGTAACTGCATACAATTCTTGAGTTGGGTTAAGACCGGGGCAGCTGGAAAAAAAATTTGACTAAAAGGCTTTGTCTCCTTGTGCAAATATTTTTAATGTGTGACTATTTCCCCTCTTGTTCTTTAAAATATACCTCTGTCTATTCTTTTAACATTAAAATCTAGTGCCTGAACTAGGCAAATGAGGTGAGTAGCATCCTTTTACCCAATGGAACCTAAGCGGAATGAATGCCCATTTGGGTGAGCCCACCCTTTCCTAGGTTTCTGTATTTCTTCCCGGGAGGGGTGGGAGGAGGGAGGCTACTTAACAAACAAACAAGCAAATACTCAGATATTTAACTAGGCCTAGTCAAGACTAACCCTTGGTAGGTACAGAGAATCTGGCTTTAGATTCACGCTAAACAGATTTGACTGATTATACTTTTGGTGTTCTCATTTTTTGGAAGGTGAGAAAAAGTTAATTAAGCATTTAGACCCATTTGCTCGGCTGTAAGTGTGTTTATTACGCTCCAGCTGGATAGAACATTGTTTACTGAGTACCTCCTTTGCATCCCTAAATCAGTCCGCCTGTTAGATGAAGCCCAATGATTTACCTGCTGTCATCAATGCACTGAAAGGTCACATAAGCGTTGCGTGAAGTATGCTCCTGGAGAAAGTTGATTCTTTCTGCAGGATGTCATCTAGGAGAGGGGCTTGTAAGAGCATACCTCTGTTTCATACAGCATCTGGCATTCACCCAAAGTGACCACAGGACGCCACACTTACGGGAAGGATGCTGTTGTATTAACAGGTGATTTATGAACTCCACCTAGGATTTAGGCAGGAAATACGCTCTAAAGTAGGAAAAACAAAGGCAAACTTCTAAAATTGATTTTAAAATAATCACATCAGATCAAAACCCGCTACTTAGACTCATCACTTTAAAAAGTAAAATTAATAACTTCTTACCCAGTCAACACTGTTTCGGGCACTGGAAATAGAATAATAAATAATCGTCAATTAAACATAAATTCTTTGTTTTTGTTGTTGTTGTTATTCTATTTTTTCAGCTTTCTTTGCTTAATTCAGTTTCCACTAGGTTTATTTATTTCTTTATTTTTAAAGGAGGTCCTGGGGATTGAACCCAGGACCTCATGCATGCTAAGCACATGCTCTACCACTGAGCTATATCCTCCTCGCTAAACATACATTCTGACCTCAGAATGTTTTAAAATGAACTCAGAACTCAGACTATGAGTATCCGATTTTGTTTTCTAAATTTTTTCTGAATTATTTTTCTAAATATTTAATATATGAAATATGTTTCAGTAGAGTGGATATTTTGCAGGCATTGTGTTGAGTCTGCTATATACATTATTTTCATGTTTCATTTGTTATGGGTGTCATTATCTTTATTTTACAGATAAGAGAACTAGTTCTCAATAAGGCTGGTGACCTTTCTATAAAATTGTTGAGACATACATAAATACCATAGGCCTTGAATACCATGTTTATTTCCAACACCTTTACACATGGCAACTATGCTTATGCCTAAATGTTCCTTTGTATTGAGGCCAAAGTAAAACACATTTACTTTTGTTGTAGTTTATCAGAAGTGTTTTTCTAGATAAACTTTCTTCTTGACCTTGCCAATCATACTCATGCCTTAAAAATTTGCACTAGCATTTCTTGGCCTTCTTTAGCATCTAAAACTTAGCTATCACATTTATTTTCAAAGGGAGATTTCCATCCTTATGTAGGACCCCAAAGCACTAGAAAATGGATTCTGGGTTATAGTGAATAGGACTTTTGTTCATCATTATGTTGGCATTTAGAAGTCAGAACTTGTATCTTTCTTTTAATACTGTACATTTAAATTGCACCATTTCCCACTATGAGGAAAGGAGAATTGAATTGATTCCCTTGATTTTAACCCTTATATATTTTTTTAGGTTTCTCAGGTCCACGGCTTAGCCTAGTAAGGCAGAAATTAACTTTTAGATCAATCTCCTTTTTAAGGCCCAAAAGGCAGTCATCAAATTCTATTGATTTTTTTTCCCATATCATTTTTCCAAGGCTGAATTTTCAATAAAGCTTTTTTGGGGGGGGACTCACAAAGGTGCCAGAAGTCTCTTTCTCTTCTATTAGACCTTATTTTTTTTCCCCGAAAAATGATGTTCAGGAGAATGATAATAATAACTGGCCTTAGTTTCTGAGGACTTGCCAACATTTTTTAAGAAGGAATGTGATAGTCTAGGCCTACAATCATTTCCACATGTCCGAGCTCTGAAACTGAGGGAAGTAAGTGCCAATCCCAGTTGCCTTATCTTAACATTCGGTGAGCCCAGGAGGTTGCAGACAAATTTGCTTTCGATGCAGGCACTGTCATACATCACAGCAATTTCTCAGCCCCTTCATCACACTGGCTCAGGGTTGCACTAATGTAGCCAGAACAGCTGTTTTATGCTATACACTGAGCTGTCTCAAAGAAAGATCTGTCTTTGCCATTAAGACAATCAAAGCCTAATTTGGAGTTTCTTAGGCCTTCAGTTTTGTAGTAGATAATATTTTAGCTGCTAAGACCATATCATTAATTCTTACAAAGTTTAATTTGCATGATTCTGTTCTAATCTTTAGGGAAATAAAATGAACAATGTTACCTGTTTACTTAATCTATAGCTTTATCCCCTGTGCAACTCTCTGGCCTGGCCTAGCTTCAGTAATGATAGTATTCTTATTTACTTTGCATATCCTGACAGCAGAGAGTATAGTCATAATTCTATTTTGCCTTTTGAGGATGCGCATAAGGGAGAGTAAACAACATTGAGTAAAATGACATACTTTGCAAGGCAAGTTTTGTACAGTGCTTAATAAATTTTGTTGAGGTCACATTTTGCACTTTTACTAATAATAATGAGATTTGTGATTCTAACTGAGCACTCATAACTTAGGCTTTTATCTCAGTTCTTTAAAAATTATCAGTACGTAAAAGTTGGCAAACTCTCGCTTTCCTAAAATGTACCATCTTACATGGTGCTATCACATGCCCGGCCAGAGCTTACTGCATTGCAAAATGCTCATCTTTCTATGCATAAGACTATAAAAAGGGAATTTATTTTGCAGAATATGCCATAAACTCATCTGGTAGTTTGTATCTGATTTAAATTAGTACCTTTACATAATTATTAGAACTAGGATGCATAATGCCTACTTCTCCATATGGAACAAATACATGCTTTTAATGTTATAGACTTGATCAAGGTAGAGTTGCTTAAAATAAATACCCTTGAAAGCTGTTCTTAAAAAAATGAAATCACTGAAGACAAAGCAAATATTTCAAGTTCATCTCAACCTGAGCTGCATGTCCTTTTGGTTCAAATGAAAAAAGAAACTCATTTGTCCTAAACTGAGATTGTACCTCAAGTGTGGTTCTCTAGTGGAGGAGGAGAGGGAACCTGGTGGGTTCTGGGCAGTGGATGTGCTTGACCTCCTCTGGGAGGAGTGGTGGTCTTGCTCCCAGTATGGGTTGCTGCTGTTGAATACCTACCCACGTCTCTCTTCTGCACTGGGTCAAGGCTCTTAGAAAACCTCTTGATCTGGAAAGATACGTGTGATTATATTATCTGTTTTAAAAAGCTCTGTGTGACAGAAGAGGACAAATTAAGGATAGTGAAGGACAGAAAGACGACCTAGGAGGTCTAGGGTAGAAATTGTTAAGGTCTGAAGTGTGGCAGTGGGAATGGAAAGTGTGTGTGTGAAGAAAGAGGTAGGATCTCAAGAAGCTGGGAACATAGACAGGCTTAAAAATTTCAGCAGTCAAAGAGATGTGCATGTGCCAGTCTCTGAGGTGACTTCATAGGGTGCCACTTATTTGGTGTTAATGGTGTTAACTCTGATCTAGCCTTATGGCTGGAAGGTTCAAGAACCTCATATTACCAAGTTCACAGGCAACTACATTAATAAAGTGGGGAGATTTGATACGTTTCCTCCTGAACTCTATCAAAGAAAGCAGATTATTTAATCATAATGAACTGCCCGTTAACTTCATGGTACACCTCTGGCAAAATACAAAACAGCCCAATTAAGACTTACCTCCTCCCTTGTTTCTTCTCTCCCTCCCTTTCTCTCTCTGTCTCTGTCTCTCTCTCTCATTTTCTCTCTTGAAAAGAAATAATCATGATCAGAACCTATTTCTGCATGGGTTTTCTCACAGTAGACAAATCAAACTAAATAACAGTCAGAATATTACCTCATAAATAGAGACTTGAAATAAAAAGAACTATATCAGTCAAATGCATATTGACATCAGCTTCAATACCTTACTCTCATGATCAGATAATACTGCCAAAGGAACTAGATTACTAAATATCTTTTGGGCCGCCCTTAAGTGGGATTGCCCGTATTTGTCTTGGTGATTTATTTTTTCCTAGGCTTCACTGGATACCATCCAAATGGCACAAAGATGATAGCAGGTTACTAGGAAGCCTTCCAGATCTGGGAGCTGCTCTGTCTCTTTAGGACACCTGTGCCCATCTCTGATTTGATCCAACATGTGTCTCAGAAGCCAATCTTACTTATCCAATTTCTACGTTGTTGGGGAAGGCCTCTCTGGAATAGCCACATACTTAGTTCAAAGGAAGATGCCTCTTAGCAAAGGAAGAGTAAAGGAACATCAAGATTTAAAGTTGATTCCAGAGTTTCTATCCTGGGAAAATTACCAATGAGGTAGGAAACATTAGAAGAAAAGCTACTCATCCAAGAAAGGTAATATGTTTAAGATTTTAATATGTAGACTTCTAGTGCTTCCAGGATCTCAGTGATACAAATTAAATCATATAAATGGAAATGGCTCTGAAAGCACAGTGCCTTTAGGATAACAGAAAATATTACCCAGATTTTCTCCAGGTTTGTAGTTCACTGGCTCCTGTATGACACGAGCAAGGTCTGAGTAGTGCTATGTATCTTCATGTTAGCTGCATATAGGTGAGAGATGAATCTGGGTTAGGGGAGAGAGAGCCAGGGGAGAACGTTGACTCATAGTGATCTATCTCAAGCCCTGGTGATCCATGGACAAATTTCATTGTATTTGCATAGTGTTTTAAAACTTTGCATTTGATTTTTTTAGATAAGGTGTACACCTTGAAGGTTGTCCCAGTCTCCTGTACTTTATATCTTTCTCTATGAGATTTATTTCACTCATTTTTATTTGCTGCCTGGCTCCTGAAGTTATTAAAGATTTTGACCATGGGAACAAGAAGACAAGGAACAGAATTCCTTGAATAGCACTTAACAGTTTAGCAGAAAAAGAGGATCTGAAGAAAGTGACTGTGAATCCTAAGAGGGACGCCAGATGGATATTTTCTATCAGATCCAAAGGAACAGAGAAAGATGATGAAAAGCATATAATTCAGCAGAAAAGTGAAAAAAATGAAGACTAAATGCAGTTAGATTGAGAAAGTTGTTAGGGAGATATTGTTGAAACTTGGGGAAATTTCAGAAGATATTGAGAGGAAGAAGCAGATTTTGGAGGGATGAAGAGTGAATACAAAATGGATGGATACAAGTACAGAGGACTTCAAGAACGCATGAGCACACTCACGCAGACTCACTCACACTGACATTCACACCTGTACACCCAACTGTCTATCCAGCTTGAATGTCTAAGTAACGACTCAAAGAAAATAGATCCTAAATATTCAAAATAAATCAATAAATACTCAAAATAGTCCCCATCTCCATTCGTTGAAACTCCATCTTTCCAATTACACACATCAGACAATGAGTGGGAGGAAGGAGGACATTAACCTCACTTGCAAAGCCCTGAATTAATGCACTGCGGAATTTAAAAAGAAATGAACAAACAAAGCTCTCAAGTAGCCTGCATGGAAAGCAGTGTCTTCCAGGCATAGCCAGGCATTACTTTAAAGAAGAAATGAACCTCTGCGAAGAATTTGAGAATATGTGGAGAGTTTACTGATGATAGACGGTAACTTACAGAAAGTGGAAGAGTAGATTCAAATTATGATATGCTCAGTGAAGTATGTGGTTATACTTCTGCACAATTACTACGTGTTAGTTTCGTCCTTGGGCGATGTACTTAACCTACCTGTGTCTTAAAATCCTCATTGCAAGATTAGAATAAAGAGAGCTGCCTTGTCCTCTTGTTTTTGTTCGGTTTGTTTTCTCTTTGTATTTTTTTGTCTGTTTCTGGCTCACTGAGCACAAAGTTCTGAGAGCAGGTGTCAGGGACATGGAGAGTGGTGGGTTTGCAGTAAACGTCAGCTGTCATTTTCTTTGGTACCTAAATAGTTCTCAAAACTTACTGAACTCCATCACTCAGACACGATCTCAACTTCCTCTCAGTTTCTCCAGTGCCGATCTTGTATTTCATACATTTTTTGCATTGTGACATTTGTACCTAGCAGATTTCTCCTGATGTGTTACAAGGTCTCAGAAGACAGGGACTTCTACTTCTTTGTGCCCCTTATCACCTGATCCACACCAATGCTTTCAATCAACAACTTCACTCATAACCTTCTTTCCCTACCCCTGGGGAAAACTTGGGAGAATTATTATTTAAGTCCTCGATTTCCTCCATTTAACGATATCTTCTAGGAAGGGTTTCTGTAGAACAACTTAAAGTGCCTCGCATATGTTGGGCACAAATTAAGTATCGCATGAGTGTCGGTTCCCATCTCTTCTCTATTACATTCAACACATAGTTGTTGACAGTGGTAATGTCTATTATTTTCTAAGGTCTAATTAGCATTTGGAAGAGCATAGACAATGGGTAAAGAGGTGGTTAGGACTGGAGGTGCCTAAGGGGAGAAGCCACTCTAGTGTGGTCCTATTTTATTAACTAAGAAGGAATAAATGTTAAGAAGACAAAATTATTTTAGATGTGATGTGATGTCTTTCATTTTTCACAAAACCACCATATTTTCTCATCCACATGATGTTTTCCATGATAGAATCATAGTTTCAAATATAGGAGTATCTTTTTAAAGAAAGCGGCTCTCGTTTGGGATAATCATCTGAAGTTTTGCCCCAGTAATAGCGTCCTCTTCATCTGTCCCCAGTCATGAAATCTGTGACAGGTCACTTTAATCCACACGCTTTCTGTCTTTCCTTTGAGCCCAGTGGTAAGAGCGATCCTGTTCCTACAGGTGGGGAAGGGGAGCATCGCCTGCTGGCGACGTGGTTTAGCGGCCCTGGTACACTAATGCACAGGAACTCCTCTCCAGACAGCAGCTCAGGCAGCCTAAAGTGGGAAATCCATTATAATAACATGCTTTCTGAGGAAAGGGGATTACAGGTAATTTTCTTTTATTCCCTAGTAACAGGGTTTTAATACAGTGCTGAGACAGTAGTTGAAAATCAAATACCTCATTGGATTAAGGTGAAAAACAGATGAATTGTCTTAGTCCTTTTTCAAGGCTTTGGAAACGTGGAAGTTAGAGATGTGTGTGTATGTGTGTGTGTGTGTGTGTGTGTGTGACTAGTTTTTTGAACATCAGATATGCTTCAATATCTAGAAAGCATTTCTCCCCCCAGGCAGGATTCAATACGAACAATTGTAAATTCCATGAAATTCATGTCAATAGAGTTTTGAAAACAGAGCACTTGAAATGACCACATACTCTAGGAAACACACATCCCAAGGAGCATATACTCGAACTTGCAGTCACAAATGCATCGTGTCTGTCAGTGAATTTCTTGTTCTGAGGCAAGATTAGAGACATTTAGGAAAATTGTGACAGAAATGTGGTTTTGTTCTTTCTAATCGCTTTTTCTTTGCTGGTTTGCCTGCTGACTGGTGATTGTGGTTACAATCAGCAAAGTTTCTTCTCTCAGGCATCTCTCTGCTTATTAGCCTGTAGTCATTGTATAAAATGTTTATTTCTAGCATGATAATTTGGCAGCCTGTGTTCCCTCATACCCACAAATGAACAGTCTGTATTTCCTGAAAGTCTCTCTGTATTCACATGTGCTAACCCCTGGATAATCATTCAGTATAGACTGCATGTGTACTAGAAAGATTGCCGGACCGGAAGCCATACTCAGCTTGATCACATCCAAGGGAAGCCACGTATTCTTTTGGGGCCATAACATATTAAATAAAAAAATGGGAGAAGCGAGGTTAAATCATTTATGATCCAGAATAGTGATAAAATTCTGTTACACACTTACATACACACACACACACACACAAACACACACACTCACTTCACTATCAGTCTATAGCTCCTTCAGAGGATACTTTGTAAGTTCTGGCACATGGAAGATGATCAATAAATATTTGTTGAATAATTAAAAGGAACCTGCACATGAGTATTTTGTTAAATAGCCTAGCTTAGTAAGATACCCAAAATTACTCATTTCCTTCCAAGGCTTATTTGCAGGCTTTAAAGCTGTGTGCATAATTTCAGATCTTCTACAAGATGGAATGTTGATATATTAAACCCTGAAAATGGGTTTCTAATGGAAAAACCAATTGACCATTAAGTAGAGTGGTTTTAGCAATACCTCTAATGGTGTATTTATAATGAAGAGCTGATTAGCGCCATGCTATGATTAAAGAGAGATGAAGAACCTTCTACTTTAGCCCCTTCTGAGGACTTGTAGTCTATGCTAAATTGTTTTGGAGCTCAGCTCTGTATTCCTTCTGATTTTGCTGAGTGAGTAAAAACCTGGAATTAACGGTTTTCATAAGAATTTACTCAGCTCATCTTTCACAACAATGCCAGCACACAATGTTTTACTGTTGGGATTCCAAAAGTAAATATAGACTGATAACAGGTTTTTTTTTCTTTTAAATAAAATACCATAAACCCAAGTTTGAAAAGAAAGGTCCTCATAGCTAACTAAAATTCAACAAGACAAACAGTATCATCTACCTGCAGAGGACCATTAACATTTGATGGGGTATAAGCAAAAATCCTGATCACACTGTAGAACCACAAGGTGAAAAAATATTGACATCATAGTTTGGCAAAAGAACTTGTGGGATTTTGCAGGAATGGTGACATATCTTTGCTGCTGTTAAGCTTAAATTAACTGGGCCAAGTCTTCGGAGCACAACATGTCCCTTTACAAGTTTCAAAGGGACAAACATGAGGAGAAAGAAGGTTATCTCAAATGTGTGGGCAAACTTCCTTCATTTCTGCTTGTGAATTCCAGCATAAATCAAAAAGCCAATAGAAACTGATTGAAGTGGAACTGAAGCCAGATGGTTACACAGAGGAGGGAAGGGTCCTCAGCTGGCACTCACTACTGCCCAACCGTGCCCTGATGACAACACAGGGAGCTGTTGGAGAGAGGAATACTGCTTTTCTCCCTGTCAAATGCAATTTCAATCATGGCTGACTTAAGGCATGTTGCAGTTTAGCGGGATTTCCAGTGTGTTATTTATATGGATTTGTAAATTGCATTCATTTTCTTATAATACATAAAGTTGAGTATGAAAATGTACTGAACTTGTCTCTCACATGAGATAATACATATTATCACTAATATTTGCACTCATTATTTTTCTTAATCACCAGGGACAGAACAACAGCTGGGGATTGCCTTTAATCTATCAGATATTATACTGGATACAAATGCACAGTCTTCTGAATCATTTCATCAGTTTCCAAAACAAGAATATAAACATGAGTTATCATCTGTCACAATAGCTTTAAGTGATCAAGCTCCTGCAATTGATCAAAACTAAACCATTAAGAAAACTTATAATAAAGGGAAGTATGCGATAAAAGGACCCCTGTATATCCTGAATATTTTGCAACCATAATGGGATTTCCTGGAGGGTAAGGGAGTGTATTTTATCATGTTCCCAGGGCTCTCTAATATTAGATATCTACATCCCTGGGGCTAGAAATTAGGCCTTAAACCAGTAGAATCATTGAAGCTTCAGTGGTAGAAATTCATAAGCAACACAGATATGAAACCTCTTGATTCATTTTTCTTAAAAATAGTTAACATTGCCCCAAGTAGATAGTCTTTAATCAGTCATAGTTTCTTTATGCAAGAAAGAAATCTATGAGTGTGTATGTATATTGTGTGTGTGTGTGTGTGTGTGTGTGTGTGTGTGTGTGTGTGTGTGTGTGTATGTATAATGTCATATGCATATGAGCTAAGAGAGAGTCAAAGTCCAGGACTGTGCATTGTTTTCCCTTTACCACTTAGGTATCTGATCCCTGTATTACTATTATTATAAAATGTGTGCCCATTGAGGAGAGTCGAGTAATAGTATAGAAGCCCAGCAATTGAGGTACAGAAGTCAAAATTCAATGTCAAGCATTTGACAGTCTCTCCCTGAATGCCAGGAACAAAGGCCAAAGGCTAAATTCGTCTCCAATCAGTAGCAAGAATACTTGGGGAAGTGACCATGTTATGAATCAGTCATACGACTGAGGCTCACAGGAAATCCACTAGGTTTCCCAGTGACTGAAATCTATTTCTGGAACTAGAACAAGCCCTCAGGATACTGTGCAAGACAACAAAGTTATCTTGTTGGTAACCCCTATGCTACTCTTAGCTGTTATTCGCTGTATTGTTTCCATTATGTGTTTCAGGAAAACTTTTCTATGATCTTTGGTACAACTACATTCTATAGGCATTCAATTATTCATTAATTCACCAAATATTTACTGGTACTCATTCGTATGCCAGATATTGGGAATTTATGAGAGCAAGACACATACCATCCCTGCCCTTGTGAAGCTCAGTCTAGTGGGAAGAAATGTATCAAAATATGATTGCACAATTAAGATAATGCCATGTAAGAAAAGAATGAGAGCAAGTAACAGGTGCTTTTTGCCCTGTGTTTTCTACTTCTGTGTGCTCCCTACTATCTCGTGGCTCTTGCTTAGTGGATCCTATTTTAGATTCTACCTGTTAATAATAACCCATTATTCTGTCAGAGAGAAACTGACTGACTGATTGATTGAGTTGGTTACTGTGACACAGAGCATCTGTTTGGGGAAGAGCAAATATTGCCAGGAAGTCGCAAAAGTCCCTGAACGCCTGTAAGATTGCAGGCTCGGCAGAAGTCTCTCATCCATTTGTGCTCAGGGTGCGGGGGGCGTATAGTAAAAGCATGGGGACCCCTTCATAGGGAATTCCTTGGAAGGGTTTAGGTATGGCAGGGGTTCCAGCTCTTTCATTTGAGACAGGTAAGTCCCTTGTGTGACCTGGCCATTATGTGAACACAAGCGTCTTGTTTTTCTTGTAATGGTTGCCTGCTTCCAGAAAATTCCCTTCCCAGACTATTTAAGTCGAGGTTATTCAGGAGACAAAAACAACACCTCTAATTTGAACAGGGAAAATTTTAATATTAAGAAGTATTAAACTGATAAAAGAGGATTAACTTCCAAAAGGGGTAAAGAGCACCCCTCAAAATGTGCGACTAGCAGAATTGGGGATATATGATTATCTCCAGAGCTGAGGAAGAGAACACAAGAAAAAAACAGACTTGGAGGTGGACTCCTCCCACTTTCTAGCACAGAGCTGGACTCAGGTCTCACCTGAGGGATGTGGCCGAGGCCTTCTTGGAGCACAGAGAAGCTCACTGAGCTGCGGTAGGAAGCAACTCTGGGGTTTCTGGTAAAACTCACCAGGAATCCATCTACTGAAGTGTCCATGAAAGTCGGTAAGAAGCTGCTTGCTGTGAAGTGAGGGAGCTGAGAGGAAAGCTGCCGCTGTGCTGCGGGTGAGACTCACTGGCAAGCTGTCACTGGGATAATGGTGAGCCTTGCTGGGAAGCTGCTCTGGGGTGTCCTGCCAGCACCATTTACTATCCCTGTGTCTCTGGCAAAGGAAATAGGTTGGCAGGGTCCTGCTCCAGCATCATAAAACGTGGAAAGAAAAGTAGATTTGAAGTGGAGAGGCTATTGATAACGAGCATACACCCATAATTTGAGTTGAAGTTTGACTTTCCTTGTTAACGTGGTTTTCAATGGTCTTGATGACTTTCACAATCCTCCGATGAAATCCAGTCCTTGTTTTACTTATCCCTGGAAAAATGGCTTGCTCTAAAATTATTTATTAAACATCATAATGTCCAAATATAACTGTGTGATAATATATGCAATGAATTCAACTATTTTATAATATTATGCGTGCTCATATACAGATTTATTAGATTTATACATCTTCAATTTGAGAGTTCAATTTAATTCAATAGTTATTCACTGCCTATTATGCACAGAGCTCTTTATAAAGATGCAAAAATTTAAAGACAACCCTGTTCTCCCGATTATATAAGTTTAACAAATTGATACAAAAATAAATTTAATACAATACAAATTTTTGTGTGTTATTGTATTTAGTCATTTGACTCACAGTGTTTGCCCACCTACCATGAGCCATGTAACTTATTATAGTTACAAAATATGAAAACATTAGGATGTTCCCCTGGAGAATTCAGAGATTCTTTGTAAAAATTTGAATTGTGCTTTGAAGTGTGGGATTTTTCTTCACTAGCTAAATTTGGGTCAAGAGAGAGAGACCAGCCTTAGCGAAGAACTGGAGGAGAGTGTAGGGATTGTTCCCTTTATTATGTTCAAATCCTAGCCAGCCTTCAGTGTCTTTTGTTTAAACAGATACCCTTGTCCTCTCTTTCCCCTCGTTGGTTTTCCCATACACTGCAGTTAGATGAATCTTTGCATGACAAGGTTTAGATTATATTGTCACAGCTCAGTGCCCAGCATCTTCAAACCCCTGCATGCTGACTGAAGAGTAAATGCCTTCTCCTGTTTTTCAGGGCTCTCCCTGGTAAAGCCTCAGATTCAGTCCTCAATTTGTTAGCCCATGACTCTCAGAGTTCAGCTCAACTAATTTACCTCAAGAACCATTGCTCATATGCACTCCTTCACCTGGAGCCCCCTTCGCAGCTCTGTCAGAGAAATGCTAGCCTTTCATCCAGGCTCATCTTGAAAGAACTTTTCCATGAAGATAGTTTCTGTTCTCCCAATAGATAAAGTTTCTGTTCTGAACCCTGATTTGAACAGAGGTAGAGGAAGACTTGGCAAGATCAGTGATGAGGCCTGATGTGTTTTGACATCTCAGAGAAATCAGTGAGGGTTATGGAAAAGCTACAGGGCTAGAGAATGTAAGATGTCTGGTTAAAGTATCTGCAACTAGAAAGGATCAAATGGGATGTCAGAAAATGTCATTAACTATTCAGAAGGAAGATGGGTCTCGAACCCCAAAATCAAACAGACCAAACATAAATAACACATTTTCCCTTGAATCAGAGAAATACTCTGTGATTCTAGTAGTATTCTCAGACTTTTCTGGAAGTGAATGGCTATCCCCTTCATGTCAACTTCAAAGGTCAGGGATATGCCCCCACAATATCCCAGGTTCCCTTATGAAACTTCGGTAGAAGGAGAGAAAGCCAGGAGCAGATTTATTGTCTATCTGGTGTTGTCTGATTATTTATACCTCTTCATTCTTCCAGGGCTCCCATGAATAGTAAATTTGCAGTTGGCATCTCTGCTCGCACTTCAGGTGCTGTATAAATCAGTGGAAAGATCCCACATTTTAGTTTTTTTTTGTTTAATGATCAAATGTTGGCAGTCACGGGTCTTCCTAAAGAAGGCTGCTTTTATTATCCAAGTGAAAGCTTATCATGAATATTGAAATATAAGTTAGATTCCAGATGTGTGTTCAGACGGCATTGGAATAGGAGAATAAGAGGCTCTGGAAGACCACGATCCCGTTCTAATTTCGCTATTTATCCCTCCGAGTTACCTGTCTGTCTTGGCACACTGTTGAGACGTAGCATCTAAGGAAGCATGATTTCTCGTGCTGGAAACTACCCCTTTGACATAAAGGCTGCTGTGGCTTAGCAGAGTTATGTGGCTCCGTGGTCTCTGAAGATTCGTTGCGGATGAGGCATACGATATACCTCTCGCTTCCTTTTCTTTCTAGAGAGTTGGGCTTATTGAAGTGTAACTGATTTTTCTTTATAATATGTCAAACTGGCATTTTATTGATGTAGGTAGTGGTGTAATACCATAATACTTTTGATGCAATTTGATACTATAGTGGGATTTGGGGTGGGGGAAGTGTTGCTAGCTTAGCAGTACTTTTTTTTTTCTTCTTTTTTAAAAATGTACGACTTAATATAGATTTGCTTCCTTTGGCACTTAATAGAACAATATATTTAGGTTGCCAATAAAAGAATCTTTTTAAACATTTTGCTAATTAAGCTCTGCACCTTTTAAAATTGACTTGAAGAAACTCTAGCCAGTCATTTAAAGCAAAATATGATAACCACTAAAGTCATAACCAAAGAAAAAGAAAGTATTTTTATTTTGGGATTTGTAGGATAATCATTGTCACTCTTGGGTTTAATTTATTGAGACTTATTAAGCACTAGAAATATTACGGTATGTAAATTATACATTAATGCCAATTATAGTGAATAATCCTATCCCTGATTATTGGAAATATCTGGGTTTTTTTTGTAAGTCTTTTAAAAGATTAGACCCTTCCGTGTTAAAAAGCAGTAATGAAATTATTCAAACTCAACTGCAGGCAACTTTAGGTTTACATTTGCATGGAAAGTTTTTGACATAAACTCACCACTAAGAAAGAAAGAAACATTTCAAAGTATTAACAGTTAACTGCTTAACAATCTACTTAAAAGCTCTGGCTTTAAAAGTCCACGCACAGACATTTATTGTCTCCGTGACTGGCATCACACAAGTGAGACCCGCTTTTTATTCTCTCGCTTTTCACTCGGCACCTTTGACTATGAAGACCATTCATCACGGTCACCATTGTCTGGCACTTTAGAGATCTCACTACCAACAGGAGCAGCAGGAGACTCTGGTTTAGAAGAAGAAACGGTTCCAAAATCATTTTTAAAGAATGTGAGCCATTTAAAATTCTTTGTATTTTGACTTGTTCTATATTAGTAACAACGTCGGTCGCACTATTGTCGATGTGCTCTGAATACATACTTATTAAGGGGCAGCTAAGACATTAGAAGCTATAACTCTTAAGGTTGGCCTCCTTTTTATTCTTTTGCCAAAGGGCTGTGACTAAAAGGCAAAGGGATGGCTTTAGTTGAGCCAGTCTCCATAGCATCTAAAATCAATGGGCTAGCTGAGCCCAGGGAACAAGCTGGGACGAAGTCTGGTACTAGTAAATATACCTGGTCTCCATAACTCTTCAATTATCAAACTCTGAGTTTGAGCAGAAAATTTTAACAGCTGATAACCTATTAAAGGCATTTAATTTAAACACTGTTTCTAAAGACGTGTCAATAGAGTCATCAGGACAAAAGTGTCCTTCGGCCAGAATGTCTGCATGTCTTCTGCAGGCCTTTGATTGCTGCTTTCTGAGATTTTGTGCTCCTTCTGAGAGATTAGTATGGGAATAGTAAATGTGGCTATTTTATGATAATGTTTTGCTGTTCAACGTCAATGGAAGAATGTTGTTTTCCTTTAACTCATAAAAAACAGAGCAATAAGCATAATGCAAGGATTTATCCAGAACTGTTGAATCATAAATTTAATCCTGCAGTGGTCTGTGGCTAGAAGATACACACTGCATTAGGAGCCAGAAGGCCTGGGTCTTATTTCCTGTGCTGTCAGACCTGCTGCAAAAGCTGAGAGGGTTGGGTTTCTTGCCTATAGGATCAAGATTGGAAATTTATAGCTGTTTTGAAATTTGCGTCAGTTATATAAGTGCTCAACCTCTTGCTTCACGTAGGTTCTGCGTAAATCTGACCTAACCAGGGATAAATGAGATTGGTAATAGATTACATTTTCCTTTCAGCAAACATATCGTTGAGAGTAACTGCATGTGACGTACAACTCTGTGGAGGAAGTTATCTTAAGATAGCTACATCTCTCTGTTGTATATTCTTGTTGGAACCTGTACTCTTCATTCAGAGCACTTCCCACAATTGTACTTTAAATTTTAAAATGTGCAATTATCCATTTAGTGTCTGTTTTCCCCAACGGGCTCTGCATTCTAAGATGCAAGGAGTTATTCCAACCTTACTCTCCTCTGTGCCTAGCATAGTGTCTAACATATAACATGAGGACTTAAAAAGTATTTGTTCTATGAATAAATTAATAAATGGTAGATTTAAACTGAAAAACTTCAGTCTCAGTGCCCTTAGCTTTTCAATCCAGAGAAAGAAGGAAAATATAATTGAGGAAAGGGAAGGAAATGTTAAGCATATCTGAAAAGTATTTCACGTTATATATAAACAGAATCTTTGATTACTACCCATCTTCAAGCCCAAGTCTGATCCTCTTAGCTCTTCCTTATCTTAATAAAAGGTACAACCACACATTCAGTTTCTCAGGCAAAAATCTTACACGTTTTCTTTGATTTTTCACTTTCCTCAATTCCTCTTACCCAATCAATCGGCAAGTTCAGTGAGCTCTATATACCAAAATTCACTCTTTTTACCCCATAGACTGTTAGGATCCTAGCCCAAGCAGTAATTATCTCTTGCCTGGGCTAACACATTAGTCTCCTAATTGATCTTCCTATTTCAGTCATAACTCCCATAGTATATTTTCCACAAAGTAGTTAAAGAAATGTTTAAAAAAGAAAAAGAAAATATGGTGATACTCTTCTTCAAGACTCCACATCTGCCATTCATCATCAAACCAGATCCTTCAAAGGCTTCCCATCACACTGTGGATGACATAGGAAGTCTTCAGTGTTGATTGTGCAAGCCGTCCATTTAATGGTTCCTAATTTTTTTTCACTCACTCAGTCACCCACTCTAATAACATAGATACTGTTGATGCTTCTTAAATGGGTAAAACTAACTTCCATCTCCAGGTCTTTATACTGATCCACGTGAAATGCTCTTTGCTGGATCCTCACATGATTTCCTCCTGCTTATCATCTGAATCGCTGCTCAAATATCATCACCTTGGAGAGGAAGTTCTTGACTCTTCTACTGAAAGCACTTCCTCCGGCCCCAATCATGGACAGTCCCTGTATTGTCTGCTTTATTTTTATAGTATTCAACATTGTGGGACTTCACACACACACACATCATACATAATTTCTTATTAATTTCTCTGAATAAAATTTAGGATTCATGAAGGAGGAGATTAGTTCTATTCAGTGCTATAACTTCATGGCCTTGAATAGAGTCTGGTACATTTTGGATACTTGAGAAGTAACTGTAGAATCAGTGACTGGAATCTGTGATAAAAATGAATTACACTGAAATGACTTTGGTATTTTGTCTATCTATTCAGTTGATTAAAACAGAAATGAGGATGCGGAGTAAAAAATGTGATTAAATGACACTATTGCACAGAGAAACTATTTTGTTTTCATTCACTGAAGTTTCTTTTTTTTTTTTTAAGGAGTATAAAGAATATAATCTTGCCCAATCAGCCTGCTGTGTTGCCTGCTATGGCAACCCTAAAAATATCTGCTTAGAGATGATCTTCAGGGTTTCAAAATTGCTGACTTTTTATGTGCCTAACAAAACTAAATATATGTTGCATCAGAGAGGCAGTACCAAGAAAAAGAATGATTTGGGTTCAACAACTTCACTTTTTTTAAAATTGACATATAGTTGATTTGCAATGCTATGTTAGTTTCAATTATACAGTAAAGTGATTCTGAGTTATATATATTTAGATATACTTTTTTCAGGTTATTTTCCATTATAAGTTATTACAAGATATTGAATACAATTCCCTGCGCTATACAGTAAATCTTTATTGCTTATCTATTTTGAATATAGTAGTGTGTATCTCTTAATCCCAAACTCCTAATTTATCCCTCCCTCTGCACTTTCCCCTTTGGTAATCATAAGTTTGTTTTCTACATCTGTGAGTCTGTTTCTGTTTTGTAAATAAATTCATTTGTATTATTTGTTAGATTTCACATGTAAGTGGTATCATATAATATTTATCATTCTCTGTCTGACCTACTTAACTTAATATGATATCCTCTAGGTTCATCCATGTTGCTGCAAATGGCATCATCTCGTTTTTTATGACTGAGTAATAATCCATTGTATATTATGTACACCACATCTTCTTTATCCACTCATCTGTTGATGGACACTTAGGTTGCTTTCTTGTCTGGGCAATTATAAATAGCGCTGCTGTGAACATCAGAGTGTTTGTATCTTTTCGAATTAGAGATTTTATCTTTTCCAGATATAAGCCCAAGAGTGGGATTGATGGGCCATATGGGAGCTCTATTTTTTGTTTTTTGAGGAACTTCCATATTGTTTCCCATAGTGGTTGCACCAATTTATATTCCTGTCAACAGTGTAGGAGGGTTCCCCTCTCTCCACACCCTCTCCAGTATTTATCATTTGTACACTTTTTGATGATGACCATTCTGACTGGTGTGAGGTGATACCTCACTGTAGTTTTGATTTGCATTTCTCTAATAATTAGCAATGTTGCACATCTTTTCAAGTACCTGTTGGCCATATGAATGTCTTTGGAGAAATGTCTGTTTAGGTCTTCTGCCCATTTTGATTAGGTTGTTTGCTTTTTTTGGGGATATTGAGTTGTGTGAGCTGTTTGTATATAACTTCACTTTTATATTCAACTCAAATGCCTTTGTCTTTGTCACTTCTGATTGGTAAAAGAGCAGTTGTTGGGAGTTGAGTCACTGCCCAATTCCCATGAGCCCTAGTTTTCCAGGGAAGAAGCTTATTGGCAAGTTTATAAATCAATAAATATTAAGCACTTCCTATATGTCAAGTACTCCTCAAGACATAGAAAAATTGCAGTGAGCAGGATGGATTCCAATATGCCCAACATTTATTTGGTTAGTCAGTGTTTATTGAGGAAGATACTTACTAACAAGTACTTGTACGTGTGATGAGCCTTACAAAGGAATACTATAGGATAGTAAGCTCTGATGATCCACTCTAAGATAACTCCTCTTCAGTTCTTGATGGGTCTAGGTGCCTTTGGTTTTCCTGTTCCAGCCTGCTTTCCCACTCTTAGGAATTTGAGATCACATCTGCTCTTCTGCTATCTTAAGAGTTCTGGGTTTCCTTGTTCATGAAGAAATCCTTTTCACTTTGGGCCATCTGTTTTCCAAGACCTCCAGCCATTAAGATCTGAAAAGCCAGACAAAATTTATGTTATGATTTCAGCATCCTGAGAGCTTTTCCATTAATCCCATACCAGACTCCACCTTGGTACCAGAAATAATGTATTTATATTCATCATTGAATGTTCACCACCAAGTAGTGACTAAAAAATGTCATCATGCTATCTTCCTAACTGGTCATTGCTAATAATACTCAGGATACAGTAACTTTCCTGAACAAAGTCCCTCCAACTCCAGTCACTAGACCAGATTGAATCACTATTAAATTGTGTTCATCAGCTTCCTATTTTCCACAGATTATGAAATAATGACTTTCTAATGAATTTTGCAAGGCTATAGAAAAAATATGGAAGATAGCAATCTGGAAATCTATTTTATTGTTTTTTTCTTCTTTAAGTAGGGAAAAAGTTGTTTAGGACTAATATTAAAATGGACTTGCTATGTTGTGAACATGTGGCTGTGTTATATAATAGACTGGCAATTAAGTAAGACACATAGTCTGCTTTTTTCATTTGAGTATTTTAAAGTAATACTATTTTAATATTTGATAGATATGGGCTTCAGAGCTTAGAATAAAACAGAAAATTATATTTACTTCCCATCTTTTATTTTTAGATATTTTTCCAAGACCTTCATGACTTGTTATTTCTCAAGGGTAGCATATTCAAACTATGATTCCCACCAAGTATTTGATTTATTGACGCACATGTAGCCTCATACTGAGTGGAACTGCTGAACCTCTTCTGGTGTACATTTTCAAAGTTAAGTGTAGTGAAGCAAAGCAAAAATCATGTCTCTTTTGTGAAGGTGAATGCCAGCTCTGCTGGTAGAACACTTAGAGTCCAAGGGGAATGTGCAATTGACACTGGATGGAGCACATTGAAGCTTTCTACTGTCCTACAAGGTAACTGAATTATATTGTGATTTTAACTTAGTTCTGTATCCACTTTAACTCAAAGCATTATAATCCATTGGCTATAAGCAGATTTCAGGATTTCATTTTCAAAACGAGGTTGAAAAAAATGGCTTTGTTATTAGTGAAGTAAACCAGTTATGGGCACTATATGATACAAACCTAACTAAAATCGTAGTATATTATTAAATAACTTAGTTAACTCAGACTTAATCTATTTATGACCTACCTTTTTAAATAAGTAATTTAATGAAAAATAGAGAGACATTAAAATATGTGATGTTAACAGAATATATTTGGTCTAAGAAATTTAAAAATGATCAAGCACTGTTTTCAAGTGATGTAGCATTACATTTGTATTTGTTTTGTAGATTTATATCTTATTTTCTCATATAAGAATTCTCAAAATGTACATCTTTGTTATACACTTTATGCATTAACTGTTTTTCTCAATTCTCATTATTTTTCAGAGTAACTGAACTGTGTAGAGATCTTTGTCCTTAAGTAATGAGATTTTTGAGATACTGACTTGTTATTATCTATATCTAAAATGATAATATTCCTTGTTATCTGAGATTTTCAAGTACAAGTAATGTGCTTATTCTATCTATATGAAGTAACAGAGAGCATATGCACTGTCAGAAATACTCAGTCTTAGGAAAGAAATTTTACATGTTTATGACACACCTTAAGATTCCAGGTGTTAGACAAGTTCCTCACTGTAGTACATTTGTGCACTCTAATTTTTAATGTATAATTGCTTTCAGTAATAGTTTTAACATGTTTGAAAGTTATCTGTTTTCAAAGGTCCTGATATATGACACTAACTTGTCTCTTTTTAAAGAATTTGTATCATTCTAGAATTTGCAGAGAGCCTCAAGATTCCCAAGTCCAGTACTCTCCTGACATAAAATCTAGTGTTTGAATTCCCTAATAAAGCCGAAGGCTCATTGTCTTATTTAGTCTTACGAAGAAGGAGACTCTTCTTTAATGCACCAAGATCAACAAATTGGATCTATTCAACTATGTAGAAAAGTAAATGTATCTACTGGAAATTCTCCTTAGAGAAACATATTTCTGACATCTTATTATCTGAATTGTTTTTTATCCATTTAACTTTCTTGGCTGACCTGCTCCCCAGTTAATCTCTCTCGATCCAGCCATATCCATTCAGGTTTTCCATAACCTGACCTTGAGTACTGCTACTCCAGCTTTTATTACACACGCTCCACTATGCAGGATTTGCTTCCTCTTGATTTTACATAGTTCTTATTATGAGAAGAATAATTATTTTTTCATTTTTCTAATTTAAAATTTTATAACATTAAATGTGATCTGGACATAGCCTCTGTATCTATCTTGTTCCTAATTCCTTTTGTTATCAAGAGAGCAAAATGTGTGTCTCTTCAGGAATTGACTTTTAACTATCTCTGCTTATGATCATTGGTCATTGAAAACAGCCCCCCCTCACTATTGTTTTCTCTTTCCCCTTCCTCAAAAGCATTTTTTCCCTCAGACATAAATCTCTATTAAAGGTTTTGATACGTTTTTATAAGTGATTGCCAGGAACATGTATAACGTATTTATGTCAGTCTCACCACTCACTTTCAGGTTTCTCTGAAAACTAGGGTTTTTTTCTGTTTGCTTGATTGGGTGATTTTGGGTTTTTTTGTTTGTTTGTTTGTTTGTTTTTGGTTGTTATTTTTTGGTCTTACAAAGTGTTCATGAAATTTTAGAAGGCCAATACAATTAAATTAAGTGGTAATATTTGAAACCATCCTCTAGGATTTTCTACATTTATTCATATCTCAGTAGCTGTGCTTTAGGGAATGACACTGTCACCTTCATATCATAAACAAACAGTAACCCTTCAAAGCTGATTGAGAGAAAGGACCAGGAGGAAATGACTTACACTTTATAAGAAAGGTGAATACTCTTGTCCCCACCTTTGCAACACACATGGACACGCTCAAATTTCAGAGATAAATACTTTATTGAATATTCCCTTAACCTTTGGATAAATGTCATGTACGTTTTTCTCAGCTCAATATTCTCCTAGAGCAACAAGCAGGCTTGAATTAGCTCTGTAATACTCCTGCCACTTTTTGTGTCTTTTTCTAAATAAAATATCCAAAATTATGGAGATCACTACCAAAAAGATCAAAATCAGAGGCTCATAAATGTTTAGTTAGCCTGTATTTAACCATTCACAACAGGTTAATTGCATTTAGTTATCTTGAAGTATATTTTGAGTTTCACTTTCCCCAAAGGGTACTCCCTTCTATGAATTCAGTATTGATATTGGTCTATAGCCATCATGGTAGAATATGTTTTACTTTTTTTTTCTTTCCAGGCAAAGTCTATGAGAATCATTTTTCTAAATGGAAACTTTGGAGCTTTGAGGATTAATTATGTTTTCTGCTTGTTGAAGTGAAACCGAAATTTTTTGTGAAGAATTCTTGTAGCTACTCACTCCAGTTCCTCTGCCAACCATGTGTATAGGTGAGGAATTACAGGAGTCCTGGAATAAGCTCACAAGAGGATGGTGATCCTGCCTTCTCCTAGGCTGTTATGATAAGCCTAGTGTATATAGAGCTCAGTATTTTTGTCAGATTATGTAACCTTGATTCACTTCTACTTGTCAAATATTTGGCTGTGCAACCAATATTCCTGGAAAAGTTCACAAAAATATAATGTTCATTCACTTGAGGGGTTAGAAAGTATGCTCCAGCTTCAATCATGGAAATTCTGATCTTTAATTTGGGGATAGGGATAGGGTTAAGGTAACCACCCTTTTTGGGGCAATCTATGGTTGACTGAAAAGTAGTGAGGATTAAGAACAAATTTTCCTAGGTACTTTATGTTTCGTTCCTGATTCATGTCAGAGAACTTCAAATCCCCAGTTGTCAGAGCAAGCTGCAAATTTGATTTTTAACTTTTCCAGCAGCCAAAACTCTGAGATTGCACTTACCGGAATCTCCCTGGCTACCTTTCTGGAATCTGCTGAATTTTCTTGTATCCTGTTGGCTCAGGGTAAGCCCTTGAGCATCACAGTGGTAGACAATGTCCTGCACAGTGGGGTCCTTCATTACTTGTGATAGTGTCCAGGTGCGTGTGGCAACAATGAGATTCCCAAACAATTCCAAGACCCTCTTCCCATTGGGCTCAATCCCATTAACATTCCTGTGAAAACCTCCCTGCTTCTAGTCAGCAGACTCTGAATCTCCCAGCGCTTCGTATGAATCTCTGTGAATAACTTGTATCATTCAGATGGGTTCGAGTTGGTCCTGTGTTCACGGGTCTCTCCCTTGAGGACATGTGCACACTGTATTTTAGCACTTGTATTCTTGCCAGCAGGCAGCACGGTGCCTTCACACAGGTGCGCTCAGGGGAGAAATGTCTCCAGAGCTCAAACACAAGCTGAGTTGCAAGAGTGGAACTGGTGGTACTGCTTGGTTCACAGGGGAAATAAGTGATCAGGTGTAACAGCTACCTTCTTGTACTAGTTTTCTATTATTACTGTAACCAATTGCCACAAATTTAGTGGCTGAAGATGACACAAACTTATTCTCTCACCCTTTTGTAGATCAGAAGTTCAGGTGAACTTGGCTGGTCCCTCTTCTTGCAGCCTCACAAGGCCAAAATCTTTGGAGATTTTGGAGGAGGTTATTTGGAGGTTCCGGAGGGAAATCCACTTCCAAGCTCATTGAAGGTACCACAGTTCAGTTCTTCGCAGTTGCAGGCCTAATGTCCCTCTTTCCACGCTGGCTGTTGGCCCAGAATCTTTCTCGGCGTCTTAGATCACTTGCATTAGCTGTCATGTAACCCTCTCCATCTTCAAACCAGCAAGCATGAGTCTTTCTTATGCCCCCAGTCCCTCTGATTTCTTTCTTGATGCATTTCTTCTGCCTCCATCTGGAGAAAGCTTTTTGCTTTTAAGGGTTTGTATAATTAAACTGGGCCCAGCTAATCCGAAATAATCTCCCCATTTTACTTATATCTGCCAAGTCCCTTTTGATATAAACCTATGGTATTCACAATTCTCAAGGCCATGGGCATTTTTTTTTATTGAAATGCAGTCAATTACAATGTGTCTGTCTCTGGTGTACAGCACAGTATCTCAGTCATGCATATACATCCGTATATTCGTTTTCATAGGTTTTTCCATGAAAGGTTATTACAAGATATTGAGCATGGTTGGCCATGGATGTATTTGAAGGGAGCAGGCACATTCTGCCTGCCAGATTTTTGTACCCTCATCAGCACTCCAGTTTTCCCTTGTCCATTTCATACTTGCCCCTCTAGCTCGTAAAGAATCTTGCCAGTACGTATCACTGGCTTTTAGAGCTGATCAGACACGGCTGAATCAGAAGTTTGACAAGCTGTTGCCACCTTAAAGAGGTTCTGTGTTTGACTGGGACCCCAGTACTACAGCCCCTTTTCCATCCCAAAGACATACCGACAGTTTGGAACTAGCTTTCTTCTTTCTTACTCCCATTCCTTACAAGCCATACACCACCATAATCCAGAATGTCTTGGCTTCATGTTTAATTAACTCTGAGCTCATAACCTGTCTTCACCTTAGAAGCTGCAGAGAGTATTTTTCTCCATTTATATAAATACTCTTTCCTATTAATGTATAAGAATGAGCATGAGCAATTTAAAATGTGTGATTTCCCCGTAGGTTGAAGCTATAATTTGTTTCCTTAAAAGCAGAAAAGTAAGTGGGATATTGGGAGTGTGTTTTCATAGAGTTTACTGAAAGAAAACAATGTACATTTAAATCACAACTGCAAAGTTTGTTTCACTTTTAAACTGAGGCAGTGCTGACTTAAAATGTAATAGTGTTTTGTGCTAAAGGCTGAAGGACTAAAACGCACCCATTTAAAGTAAAATGATAATAGTCTCAGAGCCGGGCCTGAGCACACTCACTTCTCACGAAAAAACAGAGTTGTGTGCAGATGGCGGCAGTGACGTAATGCGATGTATGTCTAGAGTGTTTGTAAAGATACCATCGGGGCCGGAGCTTTACAGCAGCTGCGGTCTTTTCTTGGTGCGCCTGGTTTTAAAAATGATTTCTCATCCATTCAGACAGGTTCTTTTGCTGAAAGTCTCCGAAGACTATTCCATTGTCCTACCTTTTCAATGACTTTCCATAAAGGATTACAAGATGTGAATCTGGCTTTTACTACGTACCATTTAAAGCAGCTATCAAGGATACATTAGTCATTCCATCCAGTGCCCCTGTGGGGTGGGGGAGTGAATAATTACAGGTGACCTTCAGACAAGTGAGGATCTAATGTAGCCTTGAAGGCTTCTAAGTGTGGGGTGTTTTGTCTGATGGGTGAATGAGCACCGAGTCATTAGCATGACATTTGAGAGATCATTAGGAATTTGCAACTAAATAAACTCCTTTTTTCTTAGTCATGATAATGGGTTACATTTCTTACCTGTAATGCTGAATTTAAAAATTTTCTCTCCTTATTTCAAGATGTATCACTTAATGGGTGTATTTTCCTTTGGGAAAGGACACAGGGTGGCGCTATCAGAGGGAAATAATGTTTTAAAAAAAAATTAAAGCCAGGAAATTTTTAAAAGTTGGGGGAGGTAAGAATTCCTATTTCCTAATCCATGGCTAATTTGAAGAAAATATGTGTAATTTCTAAGCAATTCTGAGTGTTTAACCCTGGTTTGTAAGACTGATCAGCTCAATTTCCTTGAATGAATAATTTATCCTCTTGGTTATCATAGTAAATCTGTCAAAGTATTAGATCATAAGCAGTGTATGGAAAGATAGTTACCATCCACCATTGTTTCCCTGGTGCCCTGTATAGAGGAGGTGCTTAAAGTAGACTGTTGCATAACGGTGTCTTTTTTTTTTTTTTTTTGGATTCACTTTTACTCAGTAATCTCTTTCACTCTGTCTTCTTTAAAGTGATGGGAAAGATGAAGTCTCTAGTCCACACAAAGGGAAAACAAAGGAGATTGTCTGCCTTAGATAATCTTTCAGGTTAAGCCACATTCAAGAAAGCAAAACAATTTGGATAGTAAGGGGTTGAGCGCTTCTAATGAAGACCTCTACTACATATTTCTTTTTTTTGTTTATGCAATGCACAAAAAGAATGATAAGAAATATAGTCCCTCTAATTTATATAATATATTTCATAGTCTTTAAATTTTTCACATTTATTCTAGCTCATTAACTTTATTTCCTCTTTTTTCTTTTTTCTTTTTTTCTTGGATTATCTCCCCTGACTCTCTTCTGTAGCATTTTCTACACCTGTTATTTAACAACCATGATAACAACCTTTCGTCTTTATCAGACTAATTGTTCTTTTTTCTTAGACACACACAACTAGATAGGCTTTAAAAATATACATCAATTGAGTTGTGAAGATTCTCACTTTTCATCTTCTCATTTTCCTCATGATTTCTTTTGTATTTATGTTTTCAATGTCCTTTTAAAATTTTGTTTTTCTGTTCTTTGGAGATAATGAGCAGCTTGTCATTTTTTAATGCTCAGTCTCCAAGACCAAAACCTGCCTCATAGTTAATGTGGATGGTCATGCCACGCTGAACAGTCCTTGGGCATCACTTTGGTTAGGTGCTGGAAGCAGGTGGTGAAGAACTTACTCAGTATACAGCAGAATCAATATGTTGTTGATCTAAAGTTCTTTGTGTAGCAACACCTGAAAACAAGTTGCCACTTAAGGCAAGACACACACACAATCATATGGTCAATAATTGCAAACAACTAAGAGAAGCTGCATTGCTTTACTCAGAAATTGCATTATTTATTAAGAGAGGGACAACATTACCGAAATTGTCTTCTTACACTTTCAGAACTGATTTGAACTCCATTAGAAACAACTACAAAAGGCTGACAGGAGGATCCTTTATCATTTCACGGGGAATCTACTCATTAGGTCAGTTTCCTCGATCAACAAAATCATTCCTTTATGCACTCACTTAACAAATGTTTACTGACCTGCTGGCATGTTCTAGGGCACTGTGCTAAAGACTAAGACACAGGTTTTTTGCTTTCATGATTTCACATATAGGCAGAGAGAGGGGAGATGTGGGTCAACGTAGAAATATATAATCAAAATACAACGTGTAAAAACTGCTACAGAGTTGTGTACAAGCAACATGTAATACAACAGAGGAGCTGATTGTTACTGATTCAAGAAATAACAGAGGTGAAGACAATGAGCTGACTAGCTGAGGGTGCTGAGTACCCCTGGGGGGGTATGTGTTTGGATTTCAGCTGTCTCGTGTGCGAATCTGGTAGCAGGAGCAATAGCTACATTTACGGAGGACTTCCCATATGGCAGACGCTGTTAAACAGATTTTACTTACAGCAATTGATCATTGTTTTCAGTCGTTCTGTGTGCTAGGTACCACTAATAAGGCAACTTCATTTGTGTTGACTCTGAGGCCCCGAGAAGTTAAATAATTTTGGCAAAGTCACTCAGTAAAGAAGTGGTACAGGCGAGATAATACTACCGACCTCTTTTCTTCTATGAGTCCTAAGTGAACACTCTTGCAATAGAAGTTTCTGAATTCATTTACAAGAAAGTAGCCAGAGAGAAAATTGACCAAGCTTAATATAAAGTAACATGGAGTTTTCTTACAGAAAATTTAGTGTTTATTTTTCAAAGCCTCCTTTAAACATGAGTGTTCTTAATTTCCATGGAATCCATGACCTTGTGGAGAACACCATGTACTTTCTGAAGTCAGATGCCTAATTCTTTCAAACATCTGACAGAGGAGTTAAAACAGGAGACAAGATGACTAAATTGAGAGTGGGTGGCGCAGGCAGAGTGCATAGTGCATGGTGAGAGTTTACGGTCTTAAAACGTTTTTAAAGGTTCTCCCTGAATTAGTTGATGTTAACGTTACTAAAGCTTAATGTCCACCACGCCAGGAAGAGTTGCTTTTAAACGTCCCCACCATCCCAGCATTTTCTCTCCACCCCAGTTCACCTCCTGGCAGGACCAACACTTAGAGCTACACAACTAAAGTCAGCACTGATAGGCAATATGTTTCAAAGCTGTTTTCTTTTCTCACTCTCTAGTCGATATAGTAGTGCTTACTTCCTACTTCTGAAAAATGGGTATCTCCCTGTGGTACCTCATTCTATTATCAAAAATAAGATAAAAATAATAAGGTTTTGCAAATCCTATTCAAATGGAGAGGTACAATTTAATGTTCCTGACCCTTCATTCTGAGGGACAAACTCTGTGAATGCTTTGCTGTTGATCCCAATAGAGCTGCACTTGATAACTTTTAAAATCAAGGAAATTTTGATATTTTTGGTATAACTGAATCTGTTTAAAAATATCTTTAGGAAGTCATAAATGAAAGATTTATAACTATTTTAATGAATGTCAACATTCTGAAGGAAAGCTGAATACATTTATGAAGAAAGATACTCTCTCACTATGTATGCTTTTAATTGGCAATATAACTCATATGAATTAAAAAAATTAAAAAGGACCAAATATTTTAATGCTACCATCACCTTTGCTTCCACCTTTGCTCTGTAGTAAATATTAAAGCCATTTAAAATATCTTTTATTAACCAAAATAATGATTCTAGTAGTCACAAGTCTTAAGTACACGGTACCACATGTACACATGTAACATGGCACATTTCAGTGCGCTTTTTTAAAGCAAATAATACTATGTCAGTGTAAATAGAGACAACATAACATAGTGGGTTTGGTTGGGGTTGATTGGCAATTCTGATACTTGACATTTCAGAGCCTATAACTAACTTCAGTTTAATAATCTCTCAATTTAATAATAATGTACTTTCACACTTCACAAGTTATATTTTACTTGAATGCTCTTTTTGTTCCTAAGAAATCCACATAAGAGCAGTCAGGCATGAATCTTTACTTTCATTTTAAAGATGAGTCAGATAATGTTGTAAATGTGAAGCACCTATTCAGAGATAGGAAGTGGTTCAGCCAGGAACTAGAAAGTAGGCTCTCAGACTCCAGAATTCTCCTTTGTTAAGTTAGGGCACATTTGCTCCCCTAAAGGTAAGTGAAGTAATTGTTTATCAAATGAAGACCCAAAGAGCATTTTCTGGACTTGCCTTGCTATTGAAGGCTACAATACCTTTTAATTTTATTTTTCTCTGTGAGTCCTTTAGGTCTATTCTTTATTTTATTTTATAGTCTGAACTATCCCCATGAAATATCAAAGAAAAGCAAATGGCCTGAAGGAAGAGTTGTTGATTCTACCAGGATATTTGAAGGGTTTAATTCAGTCAGTTCAGTCTTGTACTACCAAGTATGAGTGTGTAGGAATAAAGCATGTGAGTTCACTGGAATTCTAACAAAGGTAACACATAGACTATCAGTGAAACTGGCAAGTTTTTTAACTTCTCCAGTTTAAAATTAACTATAAAGTGGGGATTATAATGATAACTCAGGTAATTGTATGAGAGTTAAATCAATACTTCTAAAAACTCTAATTAATGGTACTTAGTAAGTACTACCAGTGTTAGGTTAGCTATTATTAACTGTTATTTTTTAAAAATGTTACAATGACATGTTTTAACTGTTGCTTTATTTAGTTCAACTTTTAAAAATCATATACCTTTAAATAAACTTCCATCTTTTTCTTGCAAGGGTCTTCACAATATCATTTTAAAGGCTGAGATTCCAAACAGCAAAGATAACTTTAACCAAGATTAAATAACCTGCAGATTGGAGTTTGGAAAAGAGTCAGTGCTACAATTTTGAATGTGTTTTGCACTTACATAGTTGCAGACATTTTGACCCAGGAGCATCCTGGCAGTTTGAGAGTAGGCATACGCTGTTCTCTTGCTTCAGTAATTGGCACTTAGAGGTAATAATTACATCAATCATGCTGTCAAGAAACATGTAGTATTTAGACTTAATGGGAAGATAGCAACTTATTAAGAAAGAAAGTTCTGTTAATAATGTTAGTCTTCTATATTAAGCCTCTGAGCATATATCAACACAAATGGATAATCATATCTGGAAACGAAAACTTCTCAACCCATGACTGTTCACTGCATGCCCATAACAGAGATGCCAGTCCTCAGGGAACTCACCATTTATTTTTGCTTATCCGTTTTGAAACAATACCTCTCTTCTGAAGAATATTCAGTTTAGGTAGAAGATGGATCCACAGCTAATTTTAAAGGGAGGAAGAGAGGAAATAAAGAAGGGAGGGAGAGGTAGAGAATGAATTTAGAACTCTGTTACTTACAAGTAATAGGTAAGTAAAACAAACCTTGAGCTACTTTAAAAAAAATTGAAGAATTTATTTTGTGAATGCTCAATGTCTCATAGAAGTGAAGGACATAAATGCATTTGGGTCTTGAGGACAATCAGGACAAGTGTAGAAATACCATGAGGTCCTTTACTATGTCCTGTTGGGAAACAAGGCTGCCCACAGTTCCTGCATTTTACATCATAGAATCAATCATCCCCAAATGATGGACGTGATCCCCTTCTTTATCCAAGGCCACAGTTCTTAGAGAAGGGACTCACGGGGACATGTTCAGTGAGAATGGAACCTCAGTCCCATTCATCCTGACCAGGGTGGAAAAGGTAAGGAGTGAGGCATTATGATCAGCTCAGTTCGTGTGAGTTACCCACTCCTGAACCAGTCAGCTGCGGCCGGGGGTCTGGGTCACCACTAACTTGGCTGTTCTTCTCCCAGTATGTGAAGGTGAAAGGGGACAGTTGCTGGAAGAAGGGCACCAGGCAGATAGCTCTATGTTTTCCACTGAAATCGTTTGTTGATGCAATATTCATATAACTAATATTTACTGAGCTACATCTATGGGCCAGACAGTGTTCTAGATGCACGGGAAGCAGCAATGAAAAAAATAAATATATTGAACTTACAGAACGCTTGCATTGTTTTTATTTAAAAAAAAATGTTCTGAGAACTTTATGGTAACTACTTCCATTATTTTCCCACCACCAAAGAATTTTAAAGACCCACTAAAAAAAAAAGACTTGCAGTTAAAATTACTTGCACCATTCAGTCTGAGCACAGTAAAGGATCTGGTTTTGGATAACATGTTGCTACTCCTGGCTGGTCAAAGGCCGAAGGATCTCAGATATTCCTGTTTCTGCTTTAGCCCTTTCCACCCACTTTCCCCTTTATGTTTTTTTTTTCCCCTTTCTTTTTAGAGCTCTCTAGTTGTTCTTCAAGGGAACAATCTATTTTTAACTTAGTGAAGAATATCCTTGAAGCCTGATTTGTTAAGACTGTGAGGATCTATGAAACTAGCCCTGCACCTTGAGAAGCCTTGCCTGCCAGGGACTCAGCGAAGTTCATGGCTGTTTATTAGGGATTTTAGCTAAGTTTCTGGGAAGTGAAGAGTGAACTAGGAAAAAGTCAACAGGCTGGTAGAGTGGAACATCATTCATAGAAGGCAGACATGTAGTTTTAATTCTTGAGCAAAAAAAAAATCTACAACCACCATCGTGGAGTGAGAAGAGAAGGGCAGCCTGCCAGACTCCAACAAACACAAGCAAATGGCAGGCACTTTGATGTGTCCTGAGGCATAAAGGCATCAGTAGCAGAGTGGGGACACTTTGGAAATAGCACTCATTCAGTAAAAAGAAATGAGATGGAGTCCCAGTTCAGCCAGGAGGAACCAGAGAGTATAATCATCTGCAAAGAGATTTCATTTGATTTCTTACGTAGGACAAATGGGCATCCAACGCCTAAATCATCACCTGTAAAAAACTGAAGACCTACTGGAAGGAAGAATAAAGAACATCACTTGTTCACTCCCTGCTGTTAATGATTTGTTAACATTAAAGATATTCACCATTAAGACCAAAAATTTCTTGAACAGGATTTTTAACAATAGCCAGAGAAGCCGCTGGTAATCTTGCTAAATTAGTGAGTTTCAAAATGCCTAAGATGCATGTAAACTTGGAAGTCATTCCTAAATCACATACAGGATGGGGTGAAAATAAAAAAAATACGAGAAACAAATATTGCTGTTGATCACTTTGAAAAAGTCTCTCCGTCATTGTGAATGCTAATAAATGTGTTTAAATGGATTATGGCTTATTTTGGTGGTTTAAGATAGAATATATAGTAGATAGGACACTCATCAGCTTTTAAAAAGGAGGCAATAAAAATACTACACTGGAGTAAAGTATTAAAAAATAGTAAATAGTAAAAAAAAAAAAGTAAACAATCGTATTTGAATGGCCATACTTCCATCTATATATACAGTGTACTTCAGCGCTACAGATTATCATGCTTAAGGAGATAGAAACTTGTAAATTACATACTACTTTGCATATGGAAGATACTAAATACATTTATGTAAACTAATTGCACGGAATTGTATAAAGAGAACTTGTGCACACTAGGGTTTTTTTTTTTTTTTTGAACCAGATACCTCTGAAGGTGAAAGTATTTTTGCACATTGGTCAATACTTCTGCCTTCTGAATATACCCAGAAGATGGATGGTCTACTCAAAATCATCAGATCAAACCCATGAAGTATGTATTTCTCTATACAGTATTTCTGTGTTTTCCTATAAGCAAAACACTGTAAGATAACCACAACACTCATTGTATTAGAGATGAGGTTGTCACAACCATTCTAGCTCATATCCAGTTGATATTAAAAATAGAGTTTTTCACAAGGTAAGCAACAGGGAAATTACATTTCCTGAATTCAGGTCCCCTACACAATTTTCAAGTGATGTAGCATCAGCATCAGGCAAGAAGTTTGATTTTATGACAGTGTGTTTACAAATATATTAAGGGTGGAATTTTCAGCACCCTGAATGGGATTTGAGATGCATTTCTTGCTTATTATACCAGTGAGCGCTTGTCTATAGCTGTGTCTCTTGGCACTATGATAAAAATGAGCCTAGTGTTTATTTTCGTTCCTCTTTGGTTTAAACTACCCATACCTCCCACACAAAAAACTGTTTAGATAATATTTTAAGTGCCAAAAGGACACATTAATTAAATGTTAGAGAATGGATGCTTCAGAAAGGATGTCATTTATACAAAAAGCCTCAAAGAGTCAATTTTGACTACCGAGAAGCCCCAGATGAAATACAATATAAATTACAGGGGCTCATCAAAACCAACACATACCTCACAAACCATTCAACAATTCTCCGTCTCATAGTCTGAAATTAAAGTCCACGTATTTCTCAAAGGGCTAGTCCTAGTTGTCCTATATTTTTGATGGGTAAATATTAGTGGGATGTTATTTATGTAACATTACTATTCCTGCATTTTATACATTGCTATTTTATTGTCAAAGTATTTGCACTTGGCAATGTATAATATGTAGCAATTATTTTAAGGACTACAGTTTTCTAAAAAGGTAAAAATTAAGGTCAAGGGCATAGTAAACTTATATAGGAAAACTTCCTGAAGTATTTTTTTATTAAAAAAAAAAAACAGAGGCAGGTTTAAGGATGTGTGCTGAAGAGTATGATGATTCTGGTCTGCCTGCAGCTGTAGTGCAGACATTTTCCCCTTTGCTAATGCATATTTTAGAAAGATTAATAATTCTTTTCTTGTTTTGACTTTACCTTAGATTATCTGACACTTTGTGCCTTTCTTCCTCACATAGTCCATTTCCTTTACTTTGTGGTGGGTCTGCACCAGTAATCAGGAAGAGAGAATCAAAGTAAAATGTGTTTTTCCACCTCAAAAGTAACAAATAGTTTTTCCTTTCACCTCACTTAATTTTGTTACTTTTGCTGAAAGAAATTTGAAAAACTACTGGAGAAATGTGTCAGCAAAAGGCAGACCTGTCCAGTATAGAATTAAAACTTTGTTCTGAAGCTCTGGCTGTTTATTTTGAGAAATAATCATGTGTTTGGGACCAACTTGTAGAGCTGAGTGGGAGAGAGCTAAAAATTTTGAAAGAATTGTGAGATGTTTATTCATTGATTTATCACTGTATTATTTAATTATTTATTTTGGTGGGGGTTGGGGGAGAGGTAATTAGATTTGTTTACTTTTAGAGGAGGTACTAGGGATTGAAACCAGGACCTCATGCATGTATCGCATGCACTCTACCAAGATGTTTGAAATGAGTGTAAGTGGGAATTAATCCATAAACAGATAGAAAATAAAATAACTAAATTAAAGAAAAGTGAGAAGGAGGTCACGTGTCTTGACGGATAGTGATTTGGGGGGTACTCTATTCTGCTTGGTGTTCATAGCTCTGAATTAGGGCTTTTCTTATTGTGTAACAGGAAACGAAATAATTAGTGTTGCTTTTGTTGTTGTTGTTCTGTTATTTTTCTCTTGAACTAGAGAGACTTGGGTTTAGATCTTAGTACTTTGTACTCACTGTACAATTTTGGGCAAGTGAGCAAATCTCCTTAATGGTCACATTTCTCATTAGTAAGTAGAAGCTAAGAGTACTCATCTTGCAGAGATATTGGAAGGAAGATGCAGTTAGTTAAAATGCAATTAATGCTGGGCACGTCTAGAAGTCTAATAAAGGGGAACTATGTGGTTGGTGCAGCTTCTACGGAGGTCTGAGACCAGAGGGAAGGTTGAGAACAGCCTGAGGTTGGAATCCTCCAATGCTCAGTCAAATCAGAAAGAGCTGATCACTGGTGAGATCCTGGTCCCAGTTGAGGAAATAGACTGGTAGAGAGCTCTGACCTGGGGTCAAGGGTTATTTCCAATGTTGTCACTTACCTGTGCCTGGAGACCCAATGATGAGAGATCTTAGAGGCCTGGGAAACATGTGTGATAACCTAGGGCACAGGCAGCCAAGGAGAAAGTCCAGCTTTTGAGCAGACTGAGTACATGTCACTACAGAGCTCAAAGGCAGATGGTGTACACAAGCTGATGAGGGTCAATAAAGGAGTGCACCACAGAATTAGCAGTACACCTTTCCCTACTAGATAGAACAAGCTTTTATAAAGATATAAAGCCTACATAACATGGCCCAAAGGGACTTCTGTCATCTGGCTTCAGCCTACCTTAGTAGTCCTCATCTGGAGCCATTACCATCCTTCTCTCTGAGTGTCAATCATATATACTTTCTTTAAGTAACTTTAAGCATCACAAATCTTCTCCTTAAGGCTTCTTGTTTATGTAACATTTACAAATAGCTTTATACCTTCAGATCTCAGTTTAATGCTTCTCTTTTAGAGAATTCTTAACTGCTCAAACCTCCAAGCCTTGTCAAAATAGTATCTTCCAACCTGATACATCTTCTTCTCAGTGATAGTAACTTAGTTAAATGACTGTCTAATTAGTAATTTAAAGTTTCTTCACTTACAATTTTTCAGGAAAGAGATTCTCTTATTCAGCCAGGGGCTTATATCATGAGTGATGAGCATGGATGAGAAATTAATGTGTTTGTTAAAAGATTGAATGAATAATAATCAGACTAAAAACTGTAACAGCAACACTAGGTGAGCATTTGAAATATCCATTACCTGGAGCAGAAGGGAACAGGAAAAAGTCTAAAGTGAGAATTAAATAGAACCTCCACATCAGTCTGCCTAAGGCTGGGGGTTTATCAATCTATTAGTGAAGCACTCTGAAGTTCAAAAATCCTACACTAGAGTTAGGCCTGTAATAAATTAAATAAAGAGAATCTGTACATAGTCTGTCTTTATGTTGTCCCGCTTCTTTTCAACTAATATGTCTTGGTGATTTCTAAATGGATAAACTTTAGCTCTAATAAAAACGGGCATTTGAACTATGTACAGCCACCTCATTAGTCATATCTTTTAAAATAATGATGCTTAATATTAATGTCAGGTATTAAGTGATTTCATTTATTTTCTCCCTTAATCCTATTAACCCTCTGAGGTAAGCATTATTTGAATTTTGCAGATGGGGACATTGAAGTTCAAAGAGGTTAAGTAATTTGTCTGAAGGTATACAGCAGTAAAGGAGCAGAGCTGAAATCTGAACCCAGCCGTAAGTTCCTGCAAAGCTCTTGTTCTTACCCTCATGCTACCCTAGACATAGTATGACCAGTGCGGGACTACATTTATTGCTTTGTCAGTTTCATCAAGATATTCTAAAATGTACCCTAATGGGAACTCTTTTATGCATCAGGAAGACTGGATCTTATATATTCACTGTAAGAGTCTACTAAACACGTCAAGATTTTATCTATGCCACTTTCCTTTATTTTATTTATATTTCTTTTTTAAGTAAATAAAATGAGAGAAAGTATACCAACAGTTTGAACTAGCCAACAGAGCTTCTGACAGGGAATAGACTTTGTAGCAGCAGATTTGGAACCAAATTAAAGAATTTCCAAAAATGTTAACGAGTGCACTAAAGCTTGGTGCACCAGAGAGAGTAAATCTAGGGAAAAAATAAAAACAAAATGCGGAAATCTAGGGCAAACCTAACCATGTTAGGTATATTTCAGTTCATTTCTTTTTTCTGTGTTCTTGTCTGTCTCTACTGTTTTCTCATGTTAACTGTATTTTATCTGCTTCTATTTTTTCTCTCTAATTTAATACAAATCATTTTCAGATTGATATCTCCCTATGTCTACTTCTAGAATAATGGTTTTTCAGGTCGAGCTTTCGTGTTTACAGACTTGGCCTCTCTCCAAGGTGCTGCTTATGCATTGCTATAAATTTACGTAGTCTTCCCCTTCCTGCCAAATACTGAATCTAGATAATGTTAATAATAATACTTGCTTGAAATTACATAATTTTCAAGAAGGCTGCATTTATTTCTTGCTCATGATCCACAATCAAATAGATAAAACTCTCAATTCTGCAGTAAAGAGTTAGACAAAGGTAAAGGAGTAGATTTCTGGAATATTTAACTCTCTTGTACTCATCAATTTTTAAAAGTTCTTTTAGTGCAAAAGTTGACATAAAGTAAAATGTGCAACCCCCTTTTTTTTGAAGTATAGTTGATTTTGGTGTACAACAAAGTAATTCAGTTATACATATATGCATATTATTTTTCATATTCCTTTCCATTATGGTTTATTGCAGGTTATTGACTATAGTTCCCTATGCTATACAGTAAAACCTTGTTGTTTGTCTAAAATTTTATATATAGTAGTTTGTATCTGCTAATCCCAAACTCCTTATTTATCCCTCTCCCATCTCCTTTTCCCCTTTGGTAACTGTAAATTTGTTTTCTATGTCTATGAGTCTGTTTCTGTTGCATAAACAAGTTCATTGGTGTCGTATTTTAGATTCCACATACTAAGTGAAGTAAAATGTGCAAATCTTAAGTGAACTGTAAGAACAGTTTTGACTAATGTATATGCCCGTGTAACCTGCACTCCTTTATATCCATCATCCCACATCCCATGCTCCTTCTCCATCAATCTTCCTGAAACCTATGAGGCAAAAACTTTGCTGATTTTTTTCCACAACAGTGCTTCTTTTTTTTCTTTTTTCTTTTTCTAGAAATTAAATAGATACAATCACATAGTTAGTGTTCTTCTGGGTTTAGCTTGCTTCATCCAGCGAGTATTGGTAAAATTCATTAATGTTGCTGCTTAGAGCAGTAGTTCATTAATTTTTATTGCTGAATAAATTCCATTGTATGTTTATCACAATTTGTTTTCCACTCTCCTGGTGTTGGGATTTGGGTTGTTTCCAGTTTAGGGCTATTAAGAATAAAGCTTATATGAACATTCAGGACTTTCACCAAAAGTATGTTTTCACGTCTCTTGGGGAGATGCTTACACATGAAATTATTGAGTCATGGGGTAAGTGTCTCTGCACCTTTCAAAGAAACTACTGAAACGTTTTAGGTTCCTAGTAGCACTGTATGATTCAGTGTTTTGGTTGTTACACATCCTTGTCAGACCTTGGTGTTGTCAGTCTTCATTTTAACCCTTCTAGTAAGTATTTAGTGGTTTCTTCATTGTGGTTTTAACTTGCATTTCCCTGATGACACATGATGTTGAGGCCTTTCTGTGTGCTCATCAAGTTGTACATCTTCCCATCAAAGTGTTTATCTCAGTCTTTTGCCCTTTTTCCCCCTAATTGTGCTGTTTTTTATTATGGAAGGGATTCTTTATATACTCTAGATACAAGTCCTTTGTCAGATATGAGTATTTTGCTAATATTTTCTCCCAGCCTTGCTTATTCATTTCCTTAGTGCATTTTGATGAGGAGAAATTTTTAATTTTAATAAAGCCTATTTTATTTTTTATTATTATTGTTTTCTGTATACTATTTATAAGATCTATGTCTACTCTCAGATTGCAAATATACTCTCCTTAAGTTTTATTGTAAAAGCTTTTTAATTTTAGCTTTTCCTTATTTTTTTTCCTGAATAAGACGTCACACATTGCAGTGAGTTCTGGGGTACCCAATGGATCCTATTTTCATGTCAGTTATTATCCATGAACCACAGTACCCCTAATTCTTTGGCAAGCACTTGACTGCCATTTTTTTCTCTCATCTTCCTACCCTAGATGGAAAAACTTAGATAAATACTGTGTGTGAGTTACTGTCTAGTCAGAAAGGAGAAACAACCTTTCACATTTCAGACAGAATTTAATTCAGAATTGATTATGAGGATGTTGGAATGGCTGGAGAAGCAAAAGAGGGGAAAATAAGTTTACCTAAAGATTAGTGATGTAGAAACGAGAATTGGAGGAGCAAAAGGGAAGCACAATTTTCCCAGCACCTGAGACGTCTGTGGAGGTCTTGCCCTTAGAACCCGAGAGCTAAGAGCACCCTCCATTGCGTCTGCTGCCACATCTGCAGTCACTCATCTAGACTCTGCTTTACTGCTACTGCTGGTGCCACTGGAAACAGAAAAGATGCAGGAAGTCATCACTCCTTCCTCCTTTCTTCCACTGTTCCATCACTGCCTCTCCTTGGCAGATCCTAAACAAAAACTAGTGTTAAGGGTGTCCAGGATATATTATTTGTGAATTTCTGGTTATAAAAATACAGAATGGAGCACATAAAGACAGAAGTTTGGCTACAAGAACAGAAACATTTGACCAGCACATACGTCATCAAGTCCCATCTCATTAATAGCTTTTTGGGCTACAGAACTTGAAGTCCACACTTAACATGCTGACGCAGATGACCAAAGGATGCATAAGTTCAAGGCTTTCCCATGACCCCCACCAAGACTCTATATAGTCTGTTTAGGTCATGAACAAAACTAAGTCCTCAGTAAAATACTATTTTTACCCTTACTCTTCCCACAAAATAAAAATCAGGACATAAAGTGAGAGTCATCTGCTGAGGAAGTCCTGAGCAAGCAGATTCCCAAGGTCCGCCCTCATCCGTATTCAGTTTCAGAGTTTCTCTAGGATTTGAGGTCATTGGGCTGCTGACTGGAGCAGTCTTACAGCCTGATGTGGCCAGAAAACATTTAGGGAAGAGAAAAGTTATATGACAAAAAGCCCTTTCTGTATAATTGCACTGAAAAATATGAATAGCATGAGTGAATCTATTGAAAATATCCTGGGGAGGAGAAGCGTTCCAGAATGGTGGCATGAGGAGCTCCGCAAACTTTCTCCCCAGAAAAACTACTGTAATAGGTAAAAGTTAAAAACAAACATACAAAATGAAGTCTCCAGAAATTGTCTTATACAACTGGGGATATATTTATTAAAAAAAATATACTAAATCTTGGGAGGAATAGTGAGAGTCTGTGGAAGTCAAGTGAGCTCCTTCCTCCATCCGGCTCAGTGTAATGGAAGTCTTACCAGGGCAGGTACAGCTAAGAAAATTGGGTATTCTAGCAGGTGTGACTTTATTTGAAACAAAATTGGGAAGTTCAGCTTAAAGGACTGTCCAAACAGTGAAGATTTTAGCTAAGAGAAATCCTCGTGAGATCTAAGCAAGTCTCAAAAGGCTGGTGTGAAAGACTATTCCTAAAAAGGAGCCAGGCATTAATTTGATCAGACCGTGGATGATTTATGCACCAGGGTGTGGTTGTAGATAAGAGAGCAACCAGCTAGCAGACAGTGAGAGCTAACAGCTGGGTGTGATACCAACATAGAGACCAGCCAGAAACTTACAAGGAGATAAGGGAGATAGGGAGAGAAATAATCAGAAAGCTCAGATAAAACCATTGTTCTTCTTGGGGTGAAGGGCGGGGACTATGATCTTGTCTCAAGCACACATGGAACATTCTCTAGGATAATCATATATAGGCCATAAAACAAGCTTCTGAAAATTTAAAAGTATTGAAATTATTCAAAATATATTCTCTGACCATGAGAAAATTAAATTATAAATAAGTAACACGAGGAAACAGGAAATTTACAAATATATGAATTTAAACAACATACTTTTAAATAGCCAATGGGTCAAATAATAAATTACAAAAAATATTTTGAGGTGAAAGTGAAGAAACAGCTGAAACATCCATAAAGGTACAATTTATGACTATAAATACCTTTATTTAAAAATTTTTGAAAAGATCTCAAACCAGTAACCTATTCCACCTTAAGAAATTATGAAAAGAAGAAGAAGCTAAACCTAAAGTGAGCACAGTAAAGGAACTAATAAAGGTCACATCAGGAGTTAATGAAATGGAATACAGAAATACAAAAGAGAAGTAATCAGTGAAAGAGAAACTTGTTTTCTGTTAAAAAAAATAAACAGAATTCACCAAGCTTTAGAAAGAATGGTGAAAAAAAAGAAGACTCAAAATATTGCAGTCAAGAAATATGAGACCTCATTATCAACATTATAGAAATCAAGGATTACAAGGAAATACTATCAAAAACTGTACACCCCAAAATAGATAACTTAGATGACATGAACAAATTCCTAGAAAGGCACATACAGTCAAAACTGATTTTCAAAGAAATAGAAAATCTGACTAGACCTATAATATAATAAAGAGATTGAATAGCTAATTTTAAAACATATTATAAAAAAGTTTATGACTAGACCCTTCACTGGTAAATTATAATAAATATTTTACAAATAAATATCAATTCTTCACAAATAACTCTCAAAAAATAAGGTGAGAGATGCACTTTCAATTTATATGAAGCCACTTTTACTCTAGTATAAAAACCAGGCAAAGAAATTACTGGAAAAGAAAACTAGAAACCAATATTACAAATGAATATAAATAAAAAATCTTTAACAAAATACTGTCAACTTGGATCCAGCAAGATTTCATAGATTATACACAATAAACAAGAGTAATCGCAAGTATCTCAAAAAAAAATAATTCAAATATATGCAGAGTAAATTTTTGACAAAAGTCTGCACCTTTTCATGATCAAACATTCCAAAAACTAAGAATAGCAGGGAAATTCCTGAACTTGATAAGGGATATCTATAGGTATAGATAACACCATATTTAATGGTGAGGGATCACTGTTTTCACCCTAAGATCAGGAATAAGATAAAAATAGATGCTCCTGCTGCTTCTGTTCCACACTGTACTGAAAGTACTAGCCAAGCCAACTAGACAAGAAAAAAGAAATAAACATCATCCAGATTGAAAAGAGAAAAGCAAAACAATCTCTATTCACAGATGACGTATTTTACATAGTAAATCCTAAAGAAATCACTGAAAAACAGAACTAATAACCAAGTTCAGCAGGAAAATACAAAATCTGTACACAAAGTTAGTTAGCTCCTGTGCATTAGCAAACAATAATCTGAAAATAAAATTAAGAAAACAATTCAATTTATGGTAGTACCAGAAAAATATTTAAAATTTAGTAATACATTTAACAAAAGAGGTGCCTAACTTGTACTCTGAGAACTCAAAACTTTGTTGAAAGAAATTGAAAAAGGCGTAAATAAGTAGAAGACATTTCATGTTTATGAGTCAGAAGAATTAAATTGTTAAGACAGTAACATTCCCCAAATTGGTCTATTGATTCAGCTAACTCTCTGTCAGGATTTCAGGTGTCTTTTTCAGAAACTGATAAGCAGTTCCTCAGAATGATAAACATAAACTTATCATATAATCCTTAGCAATTCCACTTGTATGTACATACACAGGAGAAGTAAACCATATATCCACAAAATAATCTCGCACATGAATATTCTTAACAGCATTATTTATAACTTCCAAAAGGCAGAAATATCCTTAATGCTTGTTAACTGATGAATGGATAAATTCTGATATATTCATACAATGGAGTATTATCCAGCACTAAGAAGAAATGAAGCACTGATACATGTTATAACATGGATGAAACGTGAAAATATTATGTTGAGAAAGAAAAAAGCCAGTCACAAAAGACAATGTATTTTATTATTATACTCATTTGCAATGTCCAGCATAGATACATAGAGACAGAAAATATATTAGGGTATGGAATTTTTAGTGGGTGATAGAGAAGTTCTACAATTACGTAGTGGTGACATTACAAAAGTCTATGGATATATTAAAAACTACTGACTTGTACACTTTGATGAATTTTAAGGTGTTTTAATTAGATCTCAGTAAAGCTTTCATAGCAAACAAAAAAAGAATAAACACATAGAAAAACTCCATTCAATTCTCAAACATTGCAATGTTTTTCTTTGCTAGTCTTATTTACATAAAAGCCTTTGAGTCTTCATGATAAGCACTTTATATTTTTTCACTTAATTTTACTTATTAACTATAGCAGCTCTATGAAATTAGTGTAATATTATCCCTGCTTTGTAGAGAATATAACAAAAACTGAGAAAAGTGAAAGTCAGTTATCAGATTCATATCATTAAGTCTCACTGCCAAATTCTGGTTCTTAACTGAGATGCTGTACTGCTCTCCTCCCTCTCAAAGAGGGCATCTAAATGTTTTTGACTTTAAAGGGCCAACACCTTTTGGTAATACAAACAATTTCTATCCTCCTTGGAGAAATTTCAAAATTCCAGACTATACAGTATGGGTAGTATCACAAAGGGGGGTTTTGCTGGAAAATAGTAATTTTGCAATATTAAACCACACAAACCGCTTTTTGGCACGAAGGAATGTGTGATATGCAAATAGGATAATTCAGTGTTCCATGTTTTATGTTTCCTTTCAAATATAACAACATACCAAATTATACTCATTTCTAAAACATCTTTATGAATTCTTTTTTGTTATTTGTGCAATGTGTGCATGGTATAGGTTATAAAATAATACAGATCATAATACTGAACTCAAATGAAAAGACTACAGCAACACTAGCTAGTGACAATCAACAAGACAAGGAGTGATGAAAAGTGTACCAGCAGATCACATTACATACTCTTGCAAGTTGGTAACAATTGGGTTTAAGTTTGCTTCTAAGTGGAATTACTCATTCATACCCCCCCAAAGCTTTCTATACAAGGTTTCAAGGGGATGCCCAAATCATATGTAGATCCCTTAAGTCTTGACGGATTAAAAAAAAAGTGATGGTTCAAAATTTATGCTTTATCTAAAGTCACAAAACTAAACAGTGAGAGAACCCAAACTAGAATCCAAATCTCCAGGTTCCCAGCCTGACTACAAGGCTGCTGTCTCCCACTTAATCCCAGTGAACTCAGAAGACTCATTTAATGTGGGTACACAGCATTTATTTATACTTGACAAAGTAGAAAATATGTTGTTGTCAAATGTGGAGTAAAAGGAATGTTGGTTTGTCAAAATCTTATGAGGATTTCTTAATTTTGTCCCAGTTGCTCTTGTATTTGTTTAATCATTGCTTCCCCTGCTATTCTCAAGAGAGCAATCTGCCCTGGCTCCCTGTCTGTAGCCCCAAAGTATAGCAGTTTATTTTAGTGATACTATGTAATTAAAGATGACGGTTAAAGGTTAGGGAAATGATGCTGTGAGAGATCACTGGGACAATCAAGCAAATAAAATGACAAAAACCTAAAAAATAATATTCTCACACATATAAAGTAAACACATCACTTAAGGATAAACTTTGAAATTTAAACGTAGCCCTCTGCTTTTTCTAACAAGAATACTGAAAATTTTAAATTCCCATTATTAAATATGACAGGGAAACAATAACTCGTGTAATGACAGCATTACCCCTTTAAGTTCTTGAAGCAGAGGGAAAATTATCATGAGAACTTATTTATATTACATGTTAGGCTTTTTTGGCACTAATTCTTTGGCATTGGCATTGATCCCAATTTACAGAATCTCCTAGGATAAGACATCTTAAACTCTGTTTTCTAAATTTTTTAAACTGTATATTCCTTTGGTTGCTACTTTCTACTTGTTGATATACTGTTTTGTATTTTGAATGCTTTGTCCCCCTAAATAGATTGTTTCTCTTTCTTCTTAATCTGAATATGACCAATTAATAATCAGAAAGGAGTAAAATATGCCCCTGACATAATCTATAAGCATTTATTTAATTAGTGGTAAAGAACGCTAATCTTAGAACCTGATGGTGAATAGGTTGTCCTGAGTCAGTCCAATGATAGCTGTAATAAAGAAACAACTTCAGTAAAAAAAAAGGGCATTTTAAGAAGTTACCCCTACTGTATATTTGAGGTTCCCAGTTACTTGCCCAAAATGAGGAATCATAAAATATCATTCATTCATTTATACATTTATCATTCTTATTGTCCTTTATCCAAATCATTAAGGTTCACATAATCTCATATTTCTTGACCTTCTTCTCACCTTCATCTTCATTAATACTGAAATCAGGTAGAATATGAGCAGAAAATATAAATAATGAATATTTTCCTTGAACTTCCTAGGCCGATTTAAATAATATTTATACAAACATATGCCACATATATGATTTATATATGTAATATCATTTTTCAAAAAAAAACTTCATTATAGAAAATTCTAGAAAATGTAGAATATTATTTTTCATTATCTATACTTCCACAACTTAGAATTAACCACTGTCAATACTTTTACTTTCCTGTGGCCTAAATAAATATCTAAAATAAAGATTGTTTGTTTACTGTCCATACATCATAACCAACTGAAACTGCACTACTTGCCACCAAGTCAGAATAAAGATAATTTTCTAGCAGAGTAGCCAATTAACATGATGAGAAGTCTAAGGGTGGTATAAAGTTTGATCTTTATGAATTTGAAGTGGCATGTTCAGTTTAGACAGATTAATTAAAACAACCAAGTACATGTTGTTATCATATTCGATTCACATCTTCCAATATTAAGGTTGTATTAGATTTATAAAATGAGGAATTAATCCAAAGAGGTGCTAATTAAATGTAAATAAAGGCCATTATGGAGTTCTCAATGGAACTCAATTGGCATTATTATATTAAATAAAGATGTTGTCAATCAGATGCCCAAGTGCATAGCTTCTCTTGATTTTCAGCTTAAGGTTTTTCAAAGAACCATTTTTAACTAGATAAATATAATTAAATATTTATAAAAAGGTTTGTTGACCATATTCTTGGACAGTGTGGGACATAACTATTTATTCTCTCTAAACAAAGATTTGTTTTATCAACAAAATGACTTTAAACTATCATTCATATCAAGCTATATGGTTCACCCAGAACATTCCTGGAGTATAATTTCAATTGTGGATCTCTTCCAGGAAAGTCATCCAAGAAAATTTCACAGTTTGCAAACGTATACTATGAAATATGCTCATACTTCCCTTTCTCATGCAGTTTGGCTTGAACATACCTAAGAGTCTATAGGCATTAAAAATAAAATCTTCATATTGCTTTAATAAACAGGTGATTCTAATTCCATGAAAAGGAAAAAATGAAATAATAGGATTCTAGCCTTGAAAATGAGTGCTTTTAAAGAATATTTTTTGAAATATTGTGATTAATAATTAGTAGTTGAGCCTGAATGGTGTTATGATTTATTTGCCATTCTTCAGAAAGAAAAGCAAAAAATTACAGTTACAGTTGTTGTGCGACTTTAACTACAGTGTATTCCTTCCACTAAGCATATGGTTGATCAAAATGTTGAATGAATTTGAGAAGCTTAGGTTGCCAGCCCACATATTTAGGAGCCAAACTCTTAAATGTTTTGTGACTTCTCACCAAAATTGCAACCACACTTAATTAGTTATTTGTGGCAGTCAGGTTAGAGTGTTTCATTTTATTTAATTAATTGAGTAGCTTCCACATTTCCTTACATAAAAATTTGATTCCTCAATAATATTTTAAATGTATACATTCAAATAATATTACTAGCTAGTGATATTGTACTTTCTCAGCAAATGGTTATTATTTTTAATGGAACTTGAAGATACAGATTAAATTGTCTACTCTCAATGAGCTTAAATTTTAGATAATGAGGAAAAAAAAAGCAAAAACAAAACAAAAAAGGAGACAATAAAGAACAGTCCTGGTGCTGATAAAGTCAGATACATGGTCAGAAAACTGAAGGCATTACATAACTCTGTCTACTAGAAAGAACTCTTATCTTTGCAATGTGTTTCTCTCCTCCAGCAGTAGAATTAATTTTCTATATGTGCTCCATCAGTTTTTAGAACTGAAATAATAACATCATGTCTTGTTATTGAAACAGTATATTAAAAGACAAGCAAATACAAAGCTATTTCTCTGTGGAATAATACTTTCAAGTTGGAATTTATGTTAAGTTAACCTATTGTTTGATGATATTTTTGCCTTTAATATTCTTTGACTTGTATGTGTTTACCTTGCTAACTATGCCAACAAAGAAATTCTGGAATATTCCTTCTTTCTGTTACATACTGAAGGATTTTTCTCAGTGAGATAAACCAGCAGGTCTAATTTCTTCCGAGGCTGTAGAACATTTTTCAATTAGATTTTAAGCCAAATAAAGCTATCAATAACATCTCTAAACACAGGGCTGAAGATTTTGGCCCACTCTTTAAGTAAGAAAGAGAAGGTCAGGTATGTTGTTTACCCTAGGCCTTCTGTCTTTCCTAAACTCATTAGTGAGTGTAGTGCTTCATCAGTTGAGGAAATTCATCACTCAATGGCAATTCTAAAATCAGAGAATTTTCAAATGTGATGGGAAAGTTTTATCAAAGATTGTGGACATGTGTTTATGGTAGAAAGCAAATTAGAATTTTGAATCAGTTAAATCTAGGTACAAATCTTGTTTCTGTTACTTACTACATGGGTGATTTCAGGCAAGTTGTTTAACATCCTCTGAAATACAAGGATAACAATAATTATTATGTAAGATTATTGTAAAGATAACATGTAACTGCCAAGGATGATATCTGACACACAAAGAGTGATAAATAAATCTATATTCTTATTTGATCATATATAAAAGACATTTGATATCTTCAGAAAGGAGAAGTAGGTCATGGTTACATGCATATCTTGTTAAAAAAATTTCCCAATATATTGTTATATCAAGAAGATAGGACATTAGTTAATATTTGTGTACCCATCACAGAGCAACTCAATATGTAAAGCAAGTATTACAGGTCTGAAGGGAGAAATAACAATACAATAATAGCAGGAGACGTCAACATCCCACTGTCGACAACGGATAGATTATCCAGACAGAAAACCAGTAAGGGCACATTGGATTAATCTATATATTAGACCAGACTAACCTAACAGGCATTTATAGGATGGTCCAGCCAACAGCAGCAGAGGACACATTCTGACTAATGAACTATCAGGAAGAAAACTTAATGAAACAGTTCCATTCACTATACATCAAGAAGAATAACACATTCCAGAATAACCAAAGAGATGAAGGAGCTGCTCACTGAAAAGCATAAGACAGTGATGAAGGAAAATGGAAGGACTAGGATATGTTTCCGTTGGAATGTCTACCTTTATTTTTTTCATTTAAGAAGTAATCTTAGTGTTCAAAGAAGTGATGCTGAGTTTGGGGGAGTACACACGTTCTTCTATGGGGACTGCCCTTACCCCCAGGGCTTTCAAGTGAGTGTTGACACAGCAAGTGTCCCCCCAGGAGAGCTGAGACTCTTGGATCAGATGCCATGAAAAAAATAATCTCTGGATAGTGTTAGGAGGCTGCAGCGTGGGGCTGACTGAAAATGATATTTGCAATATGGAACGGTGTTTGTATTGTTTAAAATTTGGGAAATCGTCCTCAAGTTTCACAATGTCTCAGTGACCATGGTGACAGCACTAACCAGTAAGAACGGGCAACTGAACCGTTAGGTTGGACACTCATCCAGTCAGAACAGATGCTGTCCACACCAGAGCCTGCCGGGCCGATAGCAACCCTGCACAGAGGAGGGAAGTTTTCAAGCTCGTTTAATCTGCTCCGTGATGCCAGAGGCATCCTGAGGCCAGTGAGAGTAAGCCAGCCTGGCTCATCTTCACCTGCACTGCATGTACCGTGGAATCCCAGAGAAAACCAGTGTACAGTGTCTTTCATATGACTTATGCCATTAAGAATCTAATGTCAGTCAATGAACCTATTCTTCAGAAAGAGGCACCCCGCATAAGGTTATCCGCACAATTAAAGAGTCCAAAAATGTTAGAGTAATGTTTGAGTCAGACAGCCCTGGTTCATATCCCAGCGTCACTTCTTACATAGCTTTGTAGCCTTGAGCAAGAAGTCTCTGTGCTCTCTCAATTACTCTTTTCTTATCTGTAAGAAAAGGATATTACTTCCTAACCTTCAGAATTGTTCAGAGGATAACATGAGATAGTTCCTAACTTCCTTACCTTGTCCAAACTCTCATGTATAAATGAGAAAGTGTGTGTAGCTTAAAAAAATAATAATAATGTATTTTTGTTCATCTAAAGCAGAATTTGTAATTCTTTTCCTCAATATAATATTCTTTACATGAAATTCTTTTGGAATTTCTTTTCCTATTATACCATTTATATCTCTAAATGGGAAATCATAGGCTAGCATTGCTGTTTTGATGGGAGTGGAAAAAATATGTGAGAGGCATATTTCTGGCAGCTTGTAGTTGACTAAAAGTATGGAAGTAATTGCTTATGCAAGTTATAATGTGGCTCTTCATTAATACAGCTCTCATTTACCTTTTCTTTTAGAATCTAAGAAACGTACCTGTCTGACTGAATATCCACCAAATGAGTAGGCAATTAAAGAGAAGAGGTCACATAGCCACTTAAAACTGACCTTAAAAATATTGAGCCAAATAACTGAGGAAATTTATCCACACACCTTAGGAGTATTTCTTGTAATTCTGGTCGTTACTGAAACCAACATAACATTCTTATAATTCTTGCAACTCATCATTCTCAGCTCATAGAGAGGACACATGTCTCATCTCTTCCTAGAATCTCACCTTGAATTTTGGTTGCCTGCTGGGTTACAATTGCTACTTTCTCACAGTCTGCTTGATACATTCTTTCGTTGCTGCAGGAAACCCACACACAGCCCTTGTTTGCAGACTTTGGTCCACATATTTTACGTAGCATGCACAGCAAAGTCAACATCATAACTAAAATCATGTGTTTATTATGGTTTACTTGGAAATCTCTCTGTTGGCATCAGAAGTTTACTATATACTGGCTTGTTCTCCTTGTAATATGTAAATTCCTTTTTCATGTTGTTCTGCACTCACAAAAACAGGCTTACTTTATTTTGAAATTATGTTAACTTGTGATTCTTTTAATTTCTCACTCTTGATTCAAATATGTAAATAGCGATAATTCCAAGTTTATATGTTTCAGTGGTTTCTTAGTAGCCAGTCAAAGGGTCTGGTAGGTTTAATCAGCTACATTGGATAGAATGTTAAAGTCTTCGTAACCACAGTGAGTTGCCACAGAGCTGCCTCTTGAGGACTGGCATGTCCTGAGGAGGGATCACACAGAGGTACAGCTTCACATGAAAGGAAAGTTGGTTGACCCCGAGAGCACGAAGTCCAAAGATTTCACTTCTGTTTTCCATAGAATTCCATTGCCATTCAACAGTTTCTCTTTGCTTAGAAGGTGAAATCATTTCTTCCTAACACATAATTCTCAGTTCTTCACAAAATGGCATCAATACAGCTTTGCTGGCCGCTGTACTTCCATCCGGTAAGATACTTGGGAATACAGTATAGAACAAGACGGACAAAACCCATGTCTTCATGGAGCTTATGTTCTTGTGGTGGGAAGCGGATGATGTACAGCTAGTGAATGTATAAACTGGCCCATAATGGCAAGTGCTGTGGGGAAAACTAGAGCAGGATGAAAAGGAGAAACATGGACCCTAGGTTGGTAGAAGACTTAATTTGGGGGGGGGGTGGCTGCATCTTTGGCCTGAAATCTTTATTTAAACCGTGGATCCCTCCTTCCCCTAAACCTTGACAAAGGTACGTTCATCCATCATGTGTTCGTCTCTGATATTCTCTCTTGGTGCTACGGCATTGCTATCCTTGCTTAGTGCTTTATGTGTGCTCTGTTGTACAGTATTTAAAACATTAGCTTTATACATACTGATTAATGTGTTTGTCTTCCTAGTTAGATTACCAGCTCCACAAAGGTACGGTGTTTCTAAGGAAATTTAAATCCCTTATAACTAGCACAAAGTATAGCTGTACATTGAGTACTCTATATGTGCTTGTAAAATGAACGAAAACCTCCAAAAGTAAAACAGAAAATATTTGAAATGACTTTTAATCCACAAACAGGAAAAAAAAAAAACCTCTTCATCAAGGGATATTCCAGCTTCATTTTCAGAAATTTAGAGCACACCAAGGCCAGAATGGAACTATGTTCCAGTGTCTCTCCTCATAGTTCAAAATAAAAAATATAATCGTGAGGGGCAGGGGATACATCATTTTGTGAAAATTCACGGGAAGTCTCTGCTTGAGCTCATCTTTGCTTCTGCAGAGCACAGAGGATGTCTTCACTTTCCCTCTCCCAAGGCCAGACGAGGGAGATACGTGGGCTGGTGAGTGGGACGCACTGACCCATCTCACGTGGTGTTTCACCAGGTTCCTAGATGGAAGCTTTATGGTACAGGTACTGCCAGCATAGGGTTTTGTTTTGTTTTGTTTTGTTTTTGGTCTCGGGATTTGTTTGTTTTAATGATAGGGTTACTACTTGTAAATTAGATGAATGTTACCGCCAAAAGCATTTGACTAGTGTTCCCATGGCAGTTTTGAGTATGACTGAGCTAGGTGTTAAAACGCTCAGAGAACTTACAATTGGTGAGTGATCAGAACTCAGAAAGTTCTGTTTAAAGGATCGGCATCAACCACTAACTCTGAAGTAACAAGGATACCTCAACACTCTAAGTATTTCAAAGACATGATTGATAACAAGCTTCTCACAATATGTAGATGGTGAAAAGCTGGGAGGGTTAACTAATAAGAATCAGGGGAAAAATGTAGTCAGGGTGGAACAAAGGTCTGAATTTAACAGGTTGGAAGTTATTAGGGATAAATGCACACCTTACTTTTTAGGTTCTAAAACCCAGTTGCAAAAGTGCAAGACGGGAAAAAAATACAAGCAAATTATATGAAAGATATTTAGGAGTATCTTGACTATAAGCTTCTCAAGTAGTCAAGGTTGTAATTCAGCTGCCAAGAATGCTAATTTGATCTTAGGCTACATAATGGAAATATAAAGTCCAAGAAAAAAAGTAGTATTTCCCATTTACCATGTACTGAAAGGGATTACATTTGGAGTATTATATTCCATTAGGCATTACATTTTGGGAGAAAAATAGCCAAAGCAGAACACACTCAGGAGACGGCAGTTAGAATGAAGAAGGAAGTCAAAACAAGGTTATCTAGACTTAGGAGAGAACTAGAAGTATGTAGCCTGGAGGAAAAAGAAAAGTGTAAGGTAGACCATCAGACATGACGTAGAAGAGGAATTAAAGGACTCTGAGAAAATCATTAAGGCAGAAGCTGAAACAATGGGTTAAAGAATAGTGAGTAATTTCAGGTAAATAAAAGAAATAACTTTCAAATATTTTTAAATATTTCCACTTTAATAGGCTACTGTATAAAGGTGTAGCTTCACTGGAGATCAGCAGTAGTTTTTTGGGTTTTTTTAACCAAGAGCAGAGAAGTGAAAAGGAAAAGCATTTCTTGTATTCTAGGTTGGAATGGTTTTCTCTAGGGTTCCTTCTGACCATAATGTTTCATTATTTTGTTGCTGCCACTTTATTATAATGGAATCCAGTTTCTCACCAATAATTGGGGATCATTTTTAGGTTATGCAGAAAATATTAAGATTAATAATAGCACCAGTGGTGAGATTATCATTACTCGTTTCCAGACCCTGTACTTCATTTGCACTGGCTAAGTCTCCCAGCAGTCTTACGAAATAGGCCAGATGAGGCCCCCAGATCTATCCCTTACTATGTAACTGATGTCTTTACCTCCAAGCCATGTAGATTTGTTTTGCTTTTCACGGGTTTGTGGAGTCAAATAAAAAAAAAAGATCCTTGGGCCGTTTCAATATTATGTAATGCTCCTATGGTACTTATAATCTGCTACATGTTCTTCTAAATGCTTTACACATGGGGCCACACAACAACTCCATTTTATAGATGAAGAAACCGAGGCACTTGATTACAATCATGCAGGTAAAAAGTGGGAGAACTAAAATTCAGCTCACGGTAGTCTGTCTCCAGTGCTCACATACTTCCCCTCCCCTCTACACCATTTCTATAACCAAGAGGAGACACCTGACAGATATTATTATAATAGCAATACACAAAGCAGCATAGATGGGTCAAAGTGTCTAGGTACCTCAACATGTCAGTGATGTAACTTATATCTCCCTCTTCTCAACTGAGCATCAGTAGCAGCCTAGCATCTGTCCTCCAGATCAAGCATTGGATAGTGAACTCCGAAGACTGTGCTGAGATTGAGTTGACTGTTTTATAATGCCTGACCCTGGTGACTCCAACTGTCTTTGCACTTGGGTTAGTTTTATAGCTTCTACAGAAATGTTAGGTTGCCACTCCAAATGGTACTAGGCTATTTTTGCATTGGTAAGTTCCTGCATGTGGTCGAATGGGAAGAAACAAAGAGAAAGCATTGCAGCCAGCAACTGGCAAAAATTTGGGCAAAGAGGAAAGTCTGAGATCAACCGTTTCTACTGCCACAGTTATGCTGAGGTTAATTTGAGCTTGAGCATCATCCATATAAATTTCTTCAGGGACTGACTACCTGGACTGTCTCCAAGCACCGTGCAAGCAGTGTCCAGGCAGTTTTGGCGGTGGATCATGATGTTGACCTGCAATTCTTTGCTGTTAGCAACCATGGCTTTCATGAGCAAACGCTGCCAAGCTAATTGCACCATGCCAAAATGTAAGACTTGCATAAATACCCACAGGCTCCACGTTAAACTTTATCTATGGTTTAGTAATACAAGGGCCTTTGAAAGTTCCTGTTGGCAAACTAGCTTTCTCTCTTTCTTCCTCATAATGACAGAAACTCAAAGAAGCTCTTCAAAATTGCAAGCCTAAGATATTTGAAAAAGTTCTTCAGGGTGCTCAGAGGTGCCTGCGTCCACTGACTGCTGAGTTCAGCTTCATCTCGCGAGTACCCCAGAGATATTTCTCTCGCCCGTAAACTTGATTTGGAAATGATTAACAGAGAGAGGCTGGAAACCACAATGGCTCTAGTGGAGTTAAAAGTTCTGTTCTTAGAATAAAGATTTCATTAAGACCACAGAGTGTGGATATAGATCTGTCACTTTAAAATATGCTTGTTTGACTGCTTCCATTCTGATGTGTCTTTGAAAGGCTTCTGTTCCAGAGCGAGAGAGAAAGAAGCGGAGCACCACAAGCGTATTTTAAAGTGACAAGTCTGAATATTTAGTGTGAATGGAATCACTGTATCCTGAACCCCAAAGTAGATGTGGGAGCAGAGATGAGGTGTTCTGTCAGTCTAAGCTTTCAAATAAAAATTGTCGCAGGGAATTGCCTGGAATAGCCAAACCTAACTTCTGAAAAGACTATAGAAATACTAGGGAAGTATGAAGTAAGCCATGTGTATTCCATGAACCACTGGCCAGCAGAGTCTATCTATAAAATACTGAAGGTACAAAGTTAAATTGCTCGTGGTTGGTTTAGCATGAAATAGTGTCCTATTTATTTGATTTGATTTATGTGTGTGTGTGTGTATATATATATATATATATATATATATATATATATATATAGCTTAGTTGCGTTACTGAATTTTGCAAAGATTTGACACATAAAAAATATAAAGTCTCTATATAGATTATATGTGGGTTTCATGAAAGTGGTAACTTATTCCCCATAATTGAAAGAATAACTTAAGGCATAATTGATGCAATTTCAGGTTTCCTTTTAAACATATGTGTTTGAGTGAAGGAAGCATCATAAGGGCCTGTTCTATGTAGTCATGCTCCAAGCTCTACTTTCTTAAGATTCTTCTACATGAATGAGTCTACGTTTGACTGACATCAATGTTATGTAATATTTGTTATACCTGTAATAAAAAGAGTATGATAATCTGGAAAAGCAGAAGTTTGGAAATTGCTGCTGTTTAGCAAAAAAAATTTTTTTTGGCATGTTAAAAAAGGAAGTGGACCTTTTTAGGAATAATGGGGAAGCTGTGAAGGGCAGGAGAATGGATGGAGAAATGGAAACAGCATTCATTATCATTTGTGAAGGATTTTTTACTTCTTCAATCATTATGAATAGAAACATTATTGGTTGAGAACCCAATTTCATGTTGTGCATCCTCAGGCTTCTGTCCTTTGTTCCAGGTTCATCTTCTACTCATCTTGGATGATCCCATCTAAATCCATTGTTTCCACTCCAGTTATTTGAAAACACCTCAATTTTTTATCAAAAATGTGTATCTTTGTCTTTGGACTCTCTGCTGAATTCCAGACTCAATATATACTGCTTACCACTCAACTTTAATTAGAAGTCACAAAGTAACCTACAACTCAGTATGTTTAAAACTAAACTCATTCTTCTTCCCTTAAACATCTCCTCCCCTCTTCCATATTTTATACATCCTGTTAGAAACCTGGACTCTTGGACTCCTCTGAATTCCTTTTCTTACACACCTATTGTTTCCCAAGTGTGCACATCCTACCTTGTGAATATTTATTAAATGTGTACACTTTTCTCCAACTTCAGTTTCTATTTCCTTAGTTCAGACACTCTTCATTTCTTGCCCAAAATGCTGTAGAGTTTTCTAATTGATATCTATCTGCGACTGTGATGATTAATTTTATGTGTCGACTTGATTGGGCTAGGGGATGCCCAGATAACTGGCAAAGCATTATTTCTGGTTATATCTGTAATGGTGTTTCTGGAAGAGATTAGCATTTGAGTCAGTAGACTGAGTAAAGCAGATCTGTCCTTACCAATGTGGGTAGTAGCTGTTGTCCATCCATTAAGGGCCTAAGTAGAACAAAAAGGCAGAGGAAGGGGAAATTCTATCTTGAGCTGGGATGTCCATCATTTTCTGCCCTCGTTCCTGGTTCCCAGACCTCCAGGACTTAGACCATCAGCCTCCCCACTTTGGTTCTCAGGCCTTCAGACTTGACCTGAATCATACTACCAGCTTTCCTGGTTTCCAGCTTACAGATGGCAGATTGTGGGACTTCTCGGTCTCCATAATAATATGAACCAGTTCCTAGAATAAACCTCCTCTTATTTGTATATATATTTATATATCCTATTGGTTCCTTTTCTGGAGAACCCCGACTAATACAGCTATCCTGCAGACTGCAATATTTTGAAAATGCAATTCTTTAGTCACCATAATTCTAAGGATCAATTCTTTCAGTAAATGTAAGCTCCACCCACATTTCAGTCTCATTTCCACCATCTTCCTTCACGTATACATGTTACTTCAAACATATAAACCAGCTGTTTCATGTTTCTGAATTTTTACACATGGCATTACTGTCCCCTAAAATATCATGTGCCCATGAAACAACTGGCAACTCTTTTAAAACAGTCCAAATCGACTTCGTCAAATATGGCTTACTCAGAATCCCCAGTCTCATAATGACGGGCCACTCTATACACACCATGCCTTGTTTAAAGTTCTGTCATAGCTCTTTCAACACCACACTATAAGCATATTATCTTTTAGTTGCTTATCTATATCCCCAGTAGACGGACATTCCTTTTCATTTTGAAATGCAGATTTTTTTTTTCCATTTGGTCAATTTACTTGAAAAATTAATCAGCTAAACCAAAAAGTAATCAATTGATTATCCCTTTGATACTGTAAGCTATGAACTATATTCTTAGAATCTGTAAAAATTAAATACTTCTAAACCGTCTCTTTTTCCCTTACTTTCTTGAAACTGCGAAGAAATAATTCAGGCTCAGTCACTGCACAACATCTCTTTTCTGTCACAGTATCTCATTTGGTGATTGATCAGTTCCCATGGCTTTAGATATCATTTGTATGCTGATGACGCCGATCCATGTATTGCACTACGTAGTTGACATTCTACCTGGGTATGTTATAGACATTTTAATTTTTGCATATCACAGACTTGTCAAATGGTATTTTCCCTAAACCAGCTTCTCCTGAAGCCTTCCCCATCTTAATCAGTGTTGACACCACCATTTCAGTTGCTCATTTCGAAAACTTGGAAGTCTCCTTGTCTTCTCTCTGTCTCACATGCCACACTGGACCATCAAGAAATCTTGTTGGTTCCATCTTCAAAATATATTTAAAAAATTCAACTACTTTGCAATACACCATTAATAATATCCTGGTTCAAGTTTTTGCATCCTTACCTAGATTGGTTCACTTGCCTCTGAAGTCATCTTTCTGCTTCAACACTAGCCCCTTCAATACTGGCAGTCTATTCTCATCTCAGCAGCCCACACCATCCTTTAAAAAAGTTAGATTATCTTATTCATCTCCTAATACTCTTCAATAGCTTTCTGTCTTTAAGTGAAAGCACAAATCCTACATGGGTCTGCAAAGCACTGTGTCATCTGACACCCCTGACTTTGTTCCCTACTACTCTCCCCCATCTCATTCAGCTTCTGCCGCCCTGGCCTCTTTGTTCTTCCTCCAACAATACAACCAGGCCTCTGGCTCAGAACCTTTGCACTTGCTGTTCCCTCTAACTAAATAGCCTCCAGATATCCACGTGGTAGGCTCCCTCTTGCCTTCAGATCTTTATTCAAACATGACTTTTTCAGGGATGTCAGGACTCTGGTGCAGTTCAGTCATCTTATCCGCACCATTCCCTGTTCCCTTTTAGTCACCAAAATACAAGCTCCTTGAGGTGGGAACTGTAGTTTCAATCATTGTAGTCTTCCAGGCCAAGAGAGTGCCTGCAACATAGTTAACATTAAATAAGAATGTGTGGCACAAAAAGAGATTTAGTGAGAAAGGGAAGTTTCCTGCCTAACCTACAAACTGGGCAAAACAAAGAATTCCCTCAAGTGATAGCGAATAGCTGACTGATCTCCTTGTACTTACATTTTAAAGAAAAAGAAACATTTTTTCTTTAGTATGGGCAGAGCTCCATAGTGGAATTATAAGATGGACTCCTTTGCTTCACAAATGTGTTTTTGTAAAAAGTAAGGGGAGGTGGCCAACAATGACTCTTTAACTAGCCTGCATAATGTGCATTACAGGGACGTTTCCAGTCTCGACAAGAAACATTTAAATCCTGTGTTCTAAGGAAACCAGATGTTTTGCTGTTTTCAGGTATCTTCAACATAGCCCATAGTTCTTAGACTCTCTTACTCCAAACTTATCTTTTCTGAAAATTTTACTTTGCATCCTTCTAGCTCTGGAGCACAAAAAATAATTTTGCTAGTTTTTTTTTTTAACCTCCTAGAAGGTTCTCTTTGTGTCCCTGTACATCTTGAAATCAACATTATACTATCTGAATGTTTGTTTCATAATCTAAACCATTTCTAGATTCTGGAATTAGATATAAAATTGTGCTTTCTTCATAACAATATATGATTTTTAAAATAGGCATTTTTAAATCATGAAACTTAAAAATCTGTCCTTAGAGAAGTACATCCCTACTCTAATTTATGTATCTGTCTTGGTAAAACCCTGCAGTATTAAGGTGTTGAACATCTTCTCTGCAAATATTTTATAAATTACTATTTTAGAATTCAGTTATAAGTCATGATGACAATGGTTTCCACTGAAGCAAAATGGGATGCACAGACTACATGTTACGCATAAATAGATAAGAGACGCCTACTGAGCATTTTGAAATTTAAAGTGAAGCTTTCCACAGTTTCAGCCATAATAAACATTGATAGATGCTTTTCATACTATTTAGTAAAACAGCTTTTCTTTTTATGAAAAGGAGGGTAGGGAAAATGTGACATTTGAGTAAAGTTTTACATTTTGAACAAGTAATGAAAATAAAATTAAAGGTTACATTTCTAGAGTCATGATTGATAGCAATTGCTCAGTTTAACTGCATTTTATAGGTTAGGTAAGCAGTTTAAATTAAAAAGTGACCTACACAAATATTCAGTCTTGAAAAGAAATGAAAGTTAATAGCTTTTCTTTGCAACTCTGAGAAACCTGATGGGATTTTGAATTTCTAGAGATTTAGGAAATTAGAAGGATATATTTTGTGGGGACTTCATATGAGACATGTTTGAGGATTCGTTTCTCTGGGAATAATGTTTCTGTTATGACTACTAAAGCATTCCCCTGGATTTTGCAACATGTCTGAAATATAGTTTATTACAATCAATTATATTGTAAGACACCATAGATGGTCTCTAAGGATGAGTTTGTAAAATACACCTCCCTGTCTCTGTAGATCCTCCACAATTAGCAGTTCCTCCAGGGAATCACCTGGTTACCTCAATTAGGAGAGCTGGTGATGGCTGTGTAACTCTAAGTCAACTAAATACAGTGCTGTATTCTGAAGCATAAATTTTCAGTTGTTTGCTGTGAAGTTTCAGATAATCCAAAATATAGTGTATTGTTCCCACTATACTTTGCTTAGCCTAGTGTTAAACCGAGCTTGTGTTCCTAATCAAACATCCTGTAATTTTAAGGAGCGGCATCCAGAAGTGAGCTAAATGATAGTGCCTATCTCTGTATAAATTACAAATTTAAAATATGTGAAAGAAGTATTTGTTTAGTTTTTGAAAGAATCTCTTAAAATATCCTTTGCCCTCTAAAAGTTGTACTTGTTCCTCAATACTCATATAGATCCTGTTCCCAATTACCAATATCTGTTTCTCAAATCACTGTTTTATTTCCATCTTAGCTTTATTTGGAAGCTCAGTGAACACATTTGCACATTTTGGTAAAATTGGCTTTCCTTAAAAGAAAATGTCTTTCTCCAAAGCTTATTCCCAGCAAATGAATAAACCAATTGAGAATGCTACAGAGCTATTATAACAAAACTATTTTTGCTTCTAAAGGAAAGAAATTTTCCAAATGAATTGCCTGAAAAATTTCTCTAGTTCCCATTCAATATGTGTATGAAAATGAAGTCTCCTTAGACTTTCTCCTTTAATCATACATTTTAATCATACATTTTAGGAAACACACACACACACGTGTATATGTACTTGAAACAGAAAGGGAAGGCAAACTGTATTAAATTTCTCTTTAAGCCATTAAATGAGTTGATTTTATTTGTATGATCTTTCAGATTGTATATTGATCAGTACTTGTCTTTATAACTAATTAAAATGTAGTTTACCTTGAATTTCCATGTGTGTTTAAAATAGAAGTGTATATACATATATATTATGTTAATATACAGTTGACTAGTTTGTGGGTAACAAATTTCCCTCCTTTAAAATAAATGTTCTACACATACATTTAATACAGATAAATGTGTAAACTAAGACTTTTCAAAATAAATTTGATATTAAATATATTGTAGCAATTCAAAATTTAAAGTCATCTTATAATGAACCTGCTTATATGAGACTAAATCTTTTCGTGTCTTTTTTTTAATACATATTTTTATTGAAGTATACTCAGTTTGTAATGTTGTGTCCATTTCTGGTGTATAGCATAATGTCAGTCATACACGAACATACATATGTTAGTTTTCATATTCTTTTTTTTTACCATAAGTTACTACAAGATATTGAATATAGTTCCCTGTGCTATACACTATGAACTTGTTGTTTATCTATATATATTAGTATTTGCAACTCTTGAAATTCCAATTTATCCCTTCCCACTCCCTTCCCCCTGGTAACCATAAGTTTGTTTTCTATGTCTGTGAGTCTGTTTCTGTTTTGTAAATGTTTGTCTTTTTTTTTTTTTAAGATTCCACATATAAGTAATATCATACGGTGTTTTTCTTACTCTTTCTGTCTTACTTCACTTAGAATGACAGTCTCCAGGTCCATCCATGTTGCTGCAAATGGCATTGTTTTATTATTTTTTATGGCTGAGTAGTATTCCATCGTATAAATAAAGCACACCTTCTTTATCCAGTCATCTGTTGATGGGCATTTAGGTTGTTTCCATGTCTTAGCTATTGTAAATAGTGCTACTATGAACATTGGGGTGCATGTACCTTTTTGAATTAAGGTTCCCTCTGGATATATGCCCAGGAGTGGGATTGCTGGATCATATGGTAAGTCTATTTTTAGTCTTTTGAGGAATCTCCATACTGTTTTCCATAACGGCTGCACCAAACTACATTCCCACCAGCAATGTAGGAGGGTTCTGTTTTCTCCACACCCTCTCCACACCCTCTTTATCATTTGTGGGCTTTTTAATGATGGCCATTCTGACTGGTGTGAGGTGATACCTCATTGTAGTTTTGATTTGCATTTCTCTGGTAATTAGTGATATTGAGCATCTTTTTCATGTGCCTATTGGCTATTTGTATGTCTCCACTGGAAAGTTGCTTGTTTAGGTCTTCTGCCCATTTTTGGATTGAATTGTTTGGTTTTTTTTTTCTTATTAAGTTGATGAACTGTTTATATATTCTGGAAATTAAGCCCTTGTCTGTCTCACCTTTTGCAAATATTTTCCTCCCATTTTGTAGGTTGTCTTTTTGTTTTGCTTATGGTTTTCTTTGCTGTACAAAAGCTTATAAGTTTAATTAGGTCCCGTTTGTTTATTTTTGTTTTTATTTCATTCCCTGGGTAGACTGCCCTAGGAGAACATCACTAAGATTTATGTCAGAAAATGTTTTGCCTATGTTTACTTCTAGGAGGTTTATAGTGTGCTGTCTTATGTTTAAGTCTTTAAGCTATTTTTAGTTTATTTTTGTGTATGGTGTGTGAGAGTGTTCTAACTTCATTGATTTACATTCAGCTGTCCAGTTTTCCCAACACCATTTGCTGAAGAGACTGTGTTTACTCCATTGTATGTTCTTTCCTCCTTGTCAAAGATTGACCAAAACTTTGTGGGTTTTTTTTCTGGGCTGTCTGTTCTGTTCCATTGATCCGTATGTCTTCTTTTGTACCAATACCATGCTGTTTTGAATACAGTAGCTCTGTAGTATTGTCTGAAGTATAGACAATTGTCCTCCAGCTTCATTCTTTTTCTTCAGTATTGCTTTGGCAATTCTAGGTCTTCTGTGATTCCATATAAATTTTAGGATTATTAGCTCTGGTTCTTTAAAAAATGTCCTGAGTAATTTAATAGAGATTGCATTAAATCTGTAGATTGCTTTGGGTATTATAACCATTTTAACAATATTAATTTTTCCAGCCCAAGAACATGGGGTATCTTTCCATTTCTTTAAGTCATCGTTAATTTCCTTAGTCAATGTTTCATAGTTATAGTTCACTTCCTTAGTCAGATTTATTCTCAAGTATTTTATTTTTTTTGGATGCAATTTTAAAAGGGATTGTTTATTTACTTTCCTTTTCTGATATTTCATTGCTAGTGTAAGAAATGCAACTGATTTCTGTATGTTAATCTTGTATCCTGCTACCTTGCTGAATTCTTTTATCAGCTCTAGTAGTTTTTATCTGGAGCCTTTAGGGTTTTCTATATGTAGTATCATGTCATCCACATAAAATGACAGTTTTACGTCTTCTCTTCCAATTTGGATCCCTTGTATTTCTTTTTCTTGTCTGATTGCTATGGCTAGGACGTCTGATACTATACTGAATAGAAGTGGTGGGATTGGGCATCCTGTCTTGTTCTAGATTTTAGCAGGAGGGCTTTCAGCTTTCACTGTTGAGTACGATGCTGGCTGTAGGCTTATCATAAATGGCTTTTATTTTGTTGAGATACGTTCCCTCTTATCCACTTTGATTAGAGTTTTTATCATAAATGGCTGTTGAATTTCATCAGATGCTTTTTCTGCATCTTTTGTGATGATCACATGGCTTTTGTCCTTTCTCTTGTTCATGTGGTATATCACACTGATTGATTTGCATATGTCAAACCATCCTTGTGTCCCTGGGATGAACTCAGCTTGATCATGGTGTGTAACTTTTTTATGTGTTGTTGGATTCTATTTGCTAATATTTTGGTGAGGATTTTTGCATCTATGTTCATCAACAATATTGGCCTATAGTTATCTTTTTTGGTAGTGTCTTTGTCTGGCTTTTGTATCAGGGTGATGTTGGCTTCCTAGCATGAGTTTGGGAGTATTCCCTCCTCTTCAGGCTTTTGGAAGAGTTTGAGAAGGATTGGTATGAGCTATTCTTTGTATGTTTGATAGAATTCCCAAATAAGTCATACTATAAATGATCTCTTTAAAACTGTTGGCATTTTATGTCTAGCACATTCTTAAAATGAAATATTTCTATGGAGGAAATGGTAAAAATAATTTCACTTAGTAAAAGTGCTATTTGATTTTGAAAATATTCAGATTCATTCAAAGACTATTTCCAAAAGAAATTAAATTTACTGAGCTCCCTGAAAGGTTGACATATGGGGAAAAAATGATCAAATAAAACTTTGGAAAACATTTTCCTTTTGTATTTAATATGATAGGGAACTTTTAGCTTTGTTAAAAATGTGAAATCTTTACACTTTTAAAGGATGAGGAAGTGAATGTATGTCTGAAAGTTGGCAGGATTTAGCTAATAATTTTACATTAAATTTTAAGTTACTTTTGAGAAATTTCTCCAAATTAGGACCAATTCCTAAACTTAACAGTTGGAAATTGTGACTCAAATAACCTTCCCACATATATATACTTAATAAAAAGAAATATAGTATATGGGCTCAAGGCTGTTGTATTCAAAATAGGAAAGCTCTATTTTTCTTATCTGAAAACAAAACAAAACAAAACAAAAACAGAAGGGAAGGTAAATATTATACAGCTACTAAAAAGCTATACAATATTACCAGTTTATATTTTTATATCTGAATTGTTTTGACTAATTCTCATGTACTCTAACATAGTCTTATTATATATATGATTGATAGAGGCCTGACTTAGTGTGGGCACTTCATAAATACTAAATAATGAAGGAGGCTATTCATGAATATATAAGATTAGAAATAAAATAAATAACTCTTGCATTTCAGGGCATTACCATTCATATTAGAAATATTCAGGTTGGCAAAATAATGATCAGAAATTCCATTATTTGGATGTATGCTAATCTCATTTAGTGCTCATGTATTTTCTCCTGGGAACATCCTTCTTGATTATATTTCTAGTGTTTAACTTTCCAGATAGTTCTCTGAATGTATTTCTGAGTAGTATAACTGTTGCTGTTTAAACCTAATCTCTGAATCATTTAATTGCAGTGATTTGCTCCTCTGAAATACAGAAGAAATAATTTAATTTACTCTTCATTAAGGGATGCTTTTATGTCACTGGAAGAACATTGGTTATATTTGGAAACATATATATCTTTTTGTTTTGACAACTGCCAGAGCTACCACGTTCAAAGGCGTGATGTTCTGATACTGAATTTAAAAGGTAATACCACGAAAAATTTACAAGCACACCACAGGAAGATGTCAAAATTTCCCAGAAGAGGTAGATGTGACTGAATAGTTTAAATGCACTGTCATGAAATCCTAGACACATTGAACTTAATGCAAACGAGTAAACTCATGAATTGGAATGAAGTAACACTTCTTTAAAGATGCAAATTAAAAAGGAAACATCAAAATAATGAAATCTTCCATTTTTTTCTCCACTGAGAAAAATTCTTTACCAGATATCAAAAAACAGGCGGGGCTCTTCAGAAAACAATGATAGAGAAAGGTATTTGATGTAGAAATGGGTATTGAGAATTCTCTCAAGACACTCCAGTTAGTATTTTAATAACCTTATAGGAAGACTACTGTAATTAGTTGTATTCGTTACACATAATTAAATATTCATTAAATCAGAGCATATTATCGAAGAAAAATGAATTTATTTTCAAAAACATTGTACAAATCAATGCCACTGTTTGATTATCTCCATAGATTGGAATAATTTCTCTGTCTGGATATATGTGTGTCAGTGAAATTTTCTATCAAGTATGCTGCTCTGATGTTTTAGGATTGTACATTTCAAATACTCAGAGAAATTGTCAAATTTAACTTTATTAATTAAAAAAAATTTTAATACAAAGACAGTATGTATGTATTATTGAGAATTTGGAAATCTTTGGAAGGTGCTAAGAAGGAAATAAAAATCCCCATAATGCCACCACTCATGAGTAGCCATCCTTAATAAGTTGATGTGTTTTCTTCCCATATTTTTACTGCTTATGAAGTATGGTGTCAAATTGTATTAGACTATTATGTAGTTGTTATGATATAAATGAGTGTAATGTATCATATCACAATCACAACAAAAAATTTTATATAAACTTTTTTTTTACATGAATCAATTTCTATTTCCCTAGGGTAGCTATTTGGAAGCAATTTTAGGGGAGAAAGGTTGAAAACACATGAATGGTGAGTGGAGTAAAAGAGGGTAGTGAACCTTGTGGTACCCTCAACAGTCTTTATCAACTATATCCTTTGTCATCCTGAAGCAATGACTGTGTCTTCTTTTTCTTTACTTAGCATCAATGTGTACCATGCTCGTATTTCCTAAGGCATGGTCCATCTGACCACTTGCATCAGAATGTCTGAATGATTCTTCAAATTGCAGATTTGAAGGTCCAGCAAATATTCACTGTGAACATGGAATAGGTCTATTAATAAGCATTTTTAACAAGCTCCCTGGATGTTCTTCATGATTTAAAATTTGAGGACCACTGTTGATGCAGCTGTGGCTTTCTTGATTAATGGGAAGAATCTGGAGCTTGAGTCTTTTTTTCTAATTTTGACTTACAAAACTTGAAAGAATTCATTCAGATTTGCTTTGAATCCCAGGCATACCACTAGCTATGTGACCCTGGGCAAGCTTTCTGAATGCTTATATATCCAAGCAAAAATGTTAATAGTGGCACTAGATACTTGAATGAGTTTTTTTTTTAAGAATCAAAGACAATGTGTTTACAATTTCATGGTACAAACTCTGATCTACAGTAGGCGCTCAACAAATGTTAGTATCCTTACTAAATGAGAAGTGAGAGTGAAATTGAAAGATCAACCGGACTTTAATTTTATACAGGACGGAAACTAAGGCTCAAGAGAAAATGTTGTTGCTGAAAGCATCAACAGAGTAATCTAGCATTCATAAATGACGGTTGAGTTCAATTATGTTGTCAAAATAAAGTAGAAATGTGTGTTTGGAAGGAGGCCTCTACACACAAAACAATGTGTTATGTTTACAAGACTACGCACAGTAGCAGGTACCATGCACAAATGCTAGTCAGTGGCAGGTACAAGGAAAATGTTTGTAAATCACCTGTATGGTAACCTGAATTATATTTATTTAACTAAAAATGTGTACCTCTGTGAACCATCTGTGCCACACATGAGCCTACACCTTCCACACAGGCCCCAGAGGCTGCACTCAGAAATCTACTGCCACATTTGCTCGAAGGCCATGCCCCTCTCGGTGCTCACAGTCAGCTGAAGCAGACACAGGACACCTTTGTCCTCTGACTTTGGCTTGAGGAGCCTTCTTCTGGCCTTGCTGAACCTTCCTTATACTGTAAGGTAATCCAGGATGCTTCTTTTCAACCTTCCTCCTCTTGTTCTCTCATCTGGAGTTAAACCTACATCCCAGTCTGACAGCGATCCCAACTTCTTTGTGACTCTTTACCATTTTCTTCCACAGACATTTCCCCCAATAAAATCTTTAAACAATTAATCCCATTTTGGCATTAGGTTTTTGAAGGATCTAAATTAACATATCTCCCCAAACTCCCACCCCTCCTCACCTAAACTGAAATACAACTTTCTCAATGCCAATAATCATAACTCATTAAATTCTGTATTTCCTACATAGGACAAAGCATATTGGAGATCCCAGTCGTTCATTCCATATTTATTGAACTCCACTACAATATATGGCTAATGGTGAATAGAAGAGAAAATAAACCATATAAATTAACTGTGATCATAAAATCCGTATTTGACATTCATTAAATATTGTTAGAACACATGGAGCATATATGTAAATACAGCATGTAGGTACAAACGGGTGGGAAAATATAGTCCAGTTACTAACAAACTGTGGGATCAATAATATAACATGAGTGGTTTGGGTGAGAGAAGAACAAGATGCAGACAGCAGGGAGTGTAGAGGTGGGGAGGTGGACCAAGGTGATGACTGTTCAGAGTTTTCCACTGAGTCAACAAATCCTCAGTGGCCCTAGGCACACCCACAGACCAAATACACAGCTGTATGCATATGCAAAGAGCTTTTTCTTTGTGCAAAGTTGTTATTAGTGGTAAGGGTTTTGTCCATATGCAATGCCTAAGTTAATAGACTCTTAAATCAAGTATTATTATATGGGGAAAAAAAACTTTTGACATTAAAAAGAGATCATCTTCAAAAAGTTAAATCACATTGGGAAATGTTACGTGTACACGAGAGATATAAGGAAACAAGAAATCATATGTGTAAGTGGATGATGTCCAGGAGAAAAAGGGATTTGGTCTCTTGTGACTAGAAGTGATCACCTCTTGTCTGGGAACAGAAAAGATGAAGGGGCATCACAGACGGAAGCAACATTTGTAAATTTTGAGCCTCTAAGTGTTTTGTGATACTCTGGGTATTTTATATGATAACTTACATACTCATTCATTATAATATCGTTATGAATTGGGTAGCAATATCCCCATGCTAAACAGAAAGAGGATGAAGCTCGGAGAGATGAATGAACATGTTCAAGGTAACACACACACGACACAGTGGAACGAGACACGCCTGAGGCCAGTAATAGCACATATGTCTCTCATCTACCGCAGGCGTTCCCAGGTATTTGGGGCTATATAATTTATTACTAGTTTAGTCTGTTAGAGGACATTTGTTTTCCCAAGATCCAGTTTCCTTTATTATTCTCATTCTTTTCATTCCTCAAAAAAAAAAAAGTTCATGGCTCTGTATGCAGAGATAAAGCATATATAACATGTGATTGTGGGTGATTTACAACATCCCTTCACTCAAGACACAAGGGCCCAGCCATGATGGCCAGTTTGCCATGTGGGAAAGGTACTAGCGAGCATGCAGAACACAGGACGACACAGACATACACACACACGGGGGGGGGGGACTGACTCCTGTTGGAGAAGAAATAGGAAAGACTTCATAGGAAAAGTGGCAGTAGGTTTAATACCTGGTGATAATCCAGAACTAAGATTTGCCAGCAGTACTTCAGGCAGAGGGGCTAGGGCAGAGTTTCCCTCTCGTGAAGTTCACAGAAATCTTTTTTGGGGGGGCAGGGGGACACATTTTTAAGACTAGAATATGATAATAAGGGTATGTTGATGTGATAAACCAAAAAAATAAAATAAAAAAACAGTTTGGATCTAAAGGATTTCTCACATTGAAATTATAAAAAACTTCAAGATAACAACTCTTTAACTTTTATTTAAAGGGTCGATATTTTATTGCATTGTTTCATGTAAGCAAGAACTTTGCAGGTTGCTCAGATTGGACCAACAGTTCCTCCAGGCAGGACAATCCTTTACTCCATCACGAAGTCAGTCAACATTTTCTAAGTGACCCCCGCGTGTGAATAGCAAGATTCAAGAGAGCAGCGTAAAAGGGTCCAGAAGCCCAGCACATCTTCTGGGGAGCTTACAGCCCCATGAAGACACGAGGTAGACCTACAAAACTGTAAGCTCGAGTGACAGAAACATCTGCCAGATGGAAGCCCACAGCTGTAAAGAGACATTTAGTAAGTGTTCAGTGCTCACGGAAATGGACAGGAAGAAGTTTAGGGTGACTGGAGCTAAAAGAAGCCAAGTGGGGTTAGTTTGGAGAAGCTTCATGAAGGAGTGGATTTTCTGGCTGGGTTGTGGGAAACATGATCCGGCTGCATAAAACGTTTTCCTTTCTTTGTGGTGCTCCCCAGGTGGACTCTCTATTGACTGGGTATGACTATGCTGGTCTTTATTTCCCATCTTCCCGCTTTTCCTTTAGAGAAGAGCCTGGTCAGGACTATATTGACTGAATACCCCGTCTCAATGAGAGGACTGCATGACAGAGATACCCTCTGCTCTAAGACTAGAATTCCTAAAGCTGTAATAGTCATCTCTCTGTGTGTCTTACACCTGCGCCTGCTCTCATCACAACACCAGGGCCTGTGGCCAAATCTCTCATCTTCCTAGATTCAGTTCCTAGCAGTAAAAGTCATTCAACTGTCTCTTCTACCCTTGGAGACCTACAGAAAGGATTTTTAAAAAATAATAAGCATGAGTACTGTAGTGGATTTGTCGTGTGTCAGTTTATCCCAGCTGGAACTGCACTTCTCGGGAATCCCTTCCCTGCACACCTGTGAGAATGCATGGGATTGGCAAAGGGTTACGGGAAGCAGCAGCCATATTCATCTTACATTTGGAAGACCGGTTGCAGGGTAAGAAACTGTGTTGCAACTCAAAACATTCTTACAGAGCTCCTGGCTTACCTTGTCGATGTAGGGCAATGGCCACACCTGTGGGTTCTCCAGCCTTCTCTCCATCATCCTTCAGTTTGTCTGGACCCTGGGCCAGGTGTGTGCTTAGCTCTATGAGAAATGAGGCCAACTTCTCCTGCAGGACACCAACATCATTGAAGGTGGAGGCCTGGATGAGGTGAGAACAAAAATTCCAGTCCAAAGGCATAGGTTCTAGCTCATTTTTATGTGTTGCAGTTTGTTTCTGCTGCCACCTACTTCACATGCATCTTCCCTTCCTGACTACCTGCTTTGCACCAGATACAAAAACGACAGCTTCTCATAGACAGTTCAGCAAGCTACCACTATTGCATAACAATGAATCTTCTTCATCAATCCACATCCATGTGTATGTGTGAGGATATTTATGCACACGTAATAGATGTTTATGTGTGTAGACATATATGTGTACATACACTGTATGTGTATTTTGTAACCTTGTATGTGCATCTATATATGTAAATATATATTTACTTTGGTACAAGCTCCTTCAGTTTGTCTTCTACTTGCCAATACATTATCTTTTTAATAAAAAGAGGACTGAACTGTCTGGCTGACTAACTCCTTTCCCTTCTTTCAGCCTGAGCTCATTGTCCCTTTTCCTAGAGAAGCCTTTCTCAGCCTCTGTTCAACTTTTCCAAATGGTACTGTGTTCCCCTGTTCCACAGGAGTTTTTGCAATTTACTTTATGCTTTAATATAAATTGAATTTTTTGAGTGTTAGTCTTCTTCAATACAGTGGGAAGTCACAGAAGAACAGAAACCACATCTGTTTTGTTTGCTGCCATTTCTCGAGCCTAACTTGAAGCCTGGAGTATATTAGGTGTCAATACATGTTTATTAAATGAATGAATACCTATTTTATACCTCTCCTCTCTTCATTATCCTTTCTCCACCCATTACTGTTGGTCCAACAAATGCATCCATCAATGCACACAGAGATATGTGTGTTTGTGTGTTCCTTCTCTCCCAATAATTGCCCCCATTAAGCATAGCACCTGGAACCTATTACTTTCCAGAGCAGCTTCTCCTCCACCCTCATATAAAACCTACTTCCTTTGACAGCATGCTACCCAGCTATAGCCCCTCTGTCTCTCCTCGTCCTACTCATCCCCTGACCATATGTCTGTTCCCACAATATCACTTTCCAGAACTAGCCTTCATCATGTTTCCATATGTTCATCTACACATGCATATATTCAAAAGTATTTGTTGAGACGTTATGATGTGCCAGATCCTGGGACTGAGCGATGAGGGCCTGGATTTCCCTGTTCTCTGGGATCTGGGAGGAAACCTTGAGCTGTTTCCTTTTCATCTAAGCAAGGACAAGTGGTGAGAGCTTTCCCTTCTCTATCCGCTGCCCTCTCTGGCCACCAGAAGTCCCTCTTACTGATCTCCTGATGCTGACAGGTATCAGGAGTTTTTGAAATGGGAGGAGGGAATATTTGGATGAGCTGAGAAAGTCTTGAAACACAGATGCCTGTGAAATACTAGAAAGGGGACACGCAGTTAGCTGTTGATGGGTGCCTTCACCTGATAGCCACACGATCCCACCCTATGTCCTCAGCACAAGGCAGACCTATTCTCACCCTGCACCCTCTTGTGATTGTGGAGCCTGACTCTTCGTCTGTTTCCTTCCTAATCTGTTAATTATCATTAATAATATGACAAGCTCTTACTGAGTTATGCCTTTTCACTGACAAAATGATTTTAATGGTTATCTTATTTGAAATCCTCCTTTCTACAAATAAGTCTTTGCTTCCACAACTATATATATATATATACATACATATTTTTATGAACAGCCTAATTTTAAGGTAAAAGGCTAGATATTGATTCTTCTTTTTCTCTTTGTAAAACGTGTATCAGCACTCATGGGTGGCTCTTAGGGAGCCTTAGGGAGAAAGGCAGGGCAAAGAACTCTAAGATAAAGACAGGACATGAGGTTATTTCAATAATGTCACCACTTTATGGCTGGTGAGTTGTGCCGTGAGTCCAGCTAAGGCTGAGGAACGTGAGTCTGTTCTCACAAACGTCTTCATGGTTGTGGGAACTCTTCTTGCAGCAGTCAGCTTCCAGCTTGAGACGGCAGAGTTCAGGATTAATTGGAATTCAATTTTTTTTCTAGGTAACTATGCCTGAAGGTGAGTACTCATGGTTATTAGGAGTGCTAGTGAGAGAGCGATTTAGATGATAATCCATGCAGCCCAAGATGAATAGAGAAGGAGAAGAGGCCAGGGGCCAACAGAGCTGCTGGCAGTGAATGAAGCAATCAGTAGACTGACTGTTTCCATGCATCTGAGAAATGTTAGGGGACATGACAGAATGAGAAGGGCGAATGAATATCAAAGATTTAGAGAAAAATGGTTCAAGGGTCCTACCAAGAACAATTTTAGGATCTCAGGGAATGTCAGCAGTTTGAGTGGATAAAGTAGAATAGAGGAAATGGTGGTTGTTGCTGGAGGAGGTAAATCAACTATGAAATTAATATGCATGATTCTAATTGCTTACTTAATTTTCTCCCTACTAAGATCTAACTTCTGTGAAGAGAAGTCTCATGCCAGTCTTACCATAATATTCCTAGTTGATGCCATGATTGGCACTCAATAAAAATTTGTTGGAAACATAGTAACTGTCTTTAACATAGGCATGAAGGACTCCTAATATCCAATATTTTAGCAATGTGCAAGTCTGACCATGTAAAAACACTTTCTGTTGTCAACTGGACTTTGCAGGCCCTTCATCTTCTGATTGGAAAAAAAAAATGTGTTCAGACCTCATCTTGCTAGATTATATTAATCATTTGGGTCTCAGTTTAGTCATCACTTCTTACAGTAAGTCTTTTCTGTTCCACCATGTCTTTGTTTTTATAGCATCCTGGACTTCCTCTGTTCTTGAACTTGCTTTAGTGTGATTTCTTATTTAATTATCTGCCTCTTTCAACAGACAGAAATCCCCGGCAGATTAAGGACCCTGTTTTATTCATCATCACTTTCTTCAGTCACTATAAAAGAAACAAATTAAAACAAATTACCATTTTCTTCTCTCTTAGTGGCAAAACAAACAGCTTTTTATATTGCCCAGTCTCGATGAAGAGGCATAGAAATAAATTCTCAAACACTAGATGTGAGGGTAAATTAGTATAATATTTGTGGAGAATAAATTGGCATTATCAATCAAAATTTAAAATGAAAATATTGTTTGACTCTAAATTCCACTGGAAAAGTGTATCCTTCAAATATATTTATATAAGTAAAATAATATAGATATAAAGGACTTTGCAAGCATCTTTTGAGTATCAAAAACAGCATGAACAATTTAAATGACCATTGACAAAAAAGTGGGCATATGATTATGATATACCCATATAATGGCTTTCCATTAAATAGGACACAGTAGATATTGATATGTTTCTATGAAGAATCTTGAAGGTGCTGAAAATGTGTATATTATGACCCTGTTTGTGTCATTTTTAATAGTACATGTATATCAATTATTCAGGTAAAATATATTTTAGTGAAACAAGACTCAAATTATTTACTTGTTACCTTTTGAGATGAGACAAAGGTGTACAAGGAGAAATTGTATACACATATTTTTTTTTAATGTTTGATTAGTTGTTCCATGAGTAATTTCTGTGATTTTTTATTTTATATTACTCTCTACTGTTTGAGTTTTTTAAACCTTGCCAACAGTTTGTTCACGTTCCTTCCCTCAGACTTCACAACAGATTTACCTACATCTGTACACATTTTTTGATTCTTCTTTGGCCTTTAGAGCTTTCACTCAAATATTTCCAGCAAACATTTCTAGTCTTCACCACTCTTTAAGACCAAGCCCTGACCTCCTCGCCAACTGTTGCTTTTGTCTCCTAGTTCATCAAGAAAACAGAGGTACCTGGTGTCCAAATGAGTTTACTTTAAACATTACTCCCACCGCCTACTAGAGGAGCATCCATCTTTCTCCCTCCTCTTAGAGGACAAAGGACCCGCCCCCTGCTCGAGCGTCGGCGCAGACACCACCGTCCTGGGCGCGTCGCGTCCGCGCCAAGTGTCCCTCCAACCGGAGACGCCGGATCTGACCTACCTCATAAATTACTTCCTTTCTCCCCACTAGATCTTTGCCCGTACACAATAAGCATATTCTACTGTCTGCCTTCCTAAAGAAACATACATACAAGATTGACAAATAATCCTCTTCTGACCAGAGTCAGTACCTTTTTACTGACCGAAAAGTAAATGATACATGCCAACTCTATTTTTCTGATTCATAATTATTTCTCTTCACCGACATACGGTTTTAGTTATCAGCACTCCACTGAAATCTTTCTCTAAAAATCACTAAATCACACATTTCAAAATTGAGGGGAATAAATCCATTCCCTCTTGTTTCTCTTCATACCACACCGACCACTATTTGCCACTCACCCCTACCTGGAAAACTTTGCTCCCTTCGCTTCTGTTATTCTTGGGCCATTCTTTCTCAGTCTCTTAATAGGTCATCGTTTTGTTTCTTCAGGCCCATATAATGTTTAAAAATTTTTGAAATCATTACCAAGATTTAAAAATTGTTAGATTCCACGTAAAGTTTTGAAATTTATAATTTACTTTAAGAAATAAGAAGATACGGTATTAACACTGTCTCCACATCTCCCCATGCCAAATACGGGCAGAGCTACGTAAACTGCCTCTTTACACAAGTAGTGTCTACCCACTTCTCGTTAACTTTGACTTGCCACCAACCTACTCCACATACTTGTTACTTGCCTTAATCCTGTAAGCCAGATGACTCTAAACATTTGTTATGCAACACTACACTAAAATGTTTTAGCATTTTCCTCATATGGCATATTTTTACTTATAAATTATATTTCAATACTTTATTTTCAGTTTCTAGAAGTTCTATTTTATTCTTTGACATATCTTCATTTTTACATTGTCTATACTTCATTTGTTTTTATTTCCTTTTTATGAATTTTATGACTTTATAATTTTGGGTTTTTTTAACGATTCTTCATGGATTGTTCCATATATGTTTCCTTACTGTCTTCCTTGGACATATTCTTCCTCGTTTACTTTTCAAAGGGTCTGACTTTCACAGATGGTGGCCTCGATTCCTGCTCCTACTCAGATGTTAAATTCAAGCTCTTAGCTCACAGAGAGCTGGCACAGACTCTCCTTATCTGCTCTCCACCCTGCTCTCCTGTTTTTTCACTTCAAGTGTTTTCTTTATTTTCTGGGAAATAGAGCTATATGTTTAAAAGGATGTTTGCTATATGATATTTACCTCTTCTAGGCAGCCTGCAGAAAAAGTATTTTCAAGTTATTTAGTCTACCATATTTGCAGAAACAGAAATACACATTTTAAAATTACATGAGGATGGTACTAGTGTAATATATTACATATCTTAAAAACCAAACACAAAATGAGAATTTAGAATACAATAACTGTTTTGTTTATTATTGATGTCAAAAATACTTGTTCTCTCTCTAAAATTTTTTTTAGGTTTTAGCAATGTACTTGAATATGCTTAATTATTTTTAATATCTTGATTTAACTATTTTTGGGGAAAAAGGCCCACTTATAAATCCAGTTTGTTTTAATACTTAGTTTAAATGACTACCATAGCTGGAAGAAATACTTTTAAAGATCTATAGATCCATGGAAATAGATGCAGTTTTATTAAATCATTTTTATTCCATCTCAAAAATTATTTTAAAATTTATTTTAAAAATTTCATTGTTAACGTCTAGCTCCTCTGTTGTGAACCAGTTCTTCTTGCAAAGGATTAAGTAATACCCATTAGGACCTTTCATTTGGAAGGGGTTTTTAAAACAATTTGAAAATTCTGTTTCCAACTTTTTAAAGCATTCAGATATGAGAATTTTAACAAGAAACAAACACTATTTTTATATACAAAATCATATAATGATGAAAATATTTTCAAACTTTCTCAATGCCATCTTCATAGTACAAGTTTCTTTTGAAAAAATAGTCTATTACCCATTAAAATATCATCTTTACCTTGAAAGGATGAGATGTATTTATTTTTTTCAAATTTCTGCTAGGATAAATGTTCTTGACAACTACTCACTGTTATAATAAAAGTCATCAGTTTGGAACTCCTTCCTTTTTGAAAAATAAAAACATTCAGCAACTCAATTTAAATTTTTTATATTGTGGAAAATACTAAACTTTCATAAAAGAGAAAAGTGGTAATACTAGTGTGTCAGTCACCCCACGTCAACAATTTTTGTTTTGTCAAAAACTGCTTTTATTTGAATTCAAGCATTTTAATGTAGATCCTGAATACCATGTCATTTATCTATAAATACTTAAGGATGTATATTTAACAGGTAAAGTAGTTTTTAAGGTAACCACAATATTCATCACATCTAATGAAATTAATAATTTTGTTTTTAAAAATTAGCTTCATTAGGCACAGTTTACATATGATTAAATTCACCAATTTTAAATATACAGTTTGACAAAATTTTTTTAAGATTATTTTGAATTAATTTTAGACTTACAAAAGAATTTCGAGCTCATACAGAAAATTCTTTTCTGGTCTTCATTCATATTCCTCTAATGTAACATATCATATAGTCAGGGTACATTTATCAAAACTAAGAGTTTGACAGTGGTATAAAGAATGTAGCTAAGCTACATTCTTTATTCAGATTTCACTAGTTCTTCCACTAATGTCCTTATTCTGTTCCAGGATCTAATCCAAGATCCCACGTTGTGTTTAGTGGCTATGTGCCCTTTGTCCTTTCTAGAACATCTCTTTAGTGTTTCCTTGTCTTTCATGACCTTAACACTTTTGAATATAATTATTTCATAAACTGTCTCTCAATTTGGATTTTTCTGATGTTTTCTCATCATTAGATAAAGGTTACAGATTTGCGCAAAGGATACCACAGTGGGGTGATGCTATTCTCAGCACATTGTATTAGGGGGTGCACAATATTGACATGTCTTATTACTGATGATATTAATCTTGATCACTTGTTTAGGGTCGTACTGCCATGTTTTTCCAGTGTAAAGTAGCTAAGATGACTTTTGTTAAATGTGTTATTTGGCATCTTTGGAGATGATTTTTTTCCTTTGCTCTATTAAATGATGAATTATATTAATGTATTTCCTAATATTAATTCACCTTTGCACCCCTGGAATAAACTTGACTGGGTAATGGGTCGATAGTTCTTTTTAAGGATTTTGATATGAGGTAACCGGAAAATCTTTTTTTAGTATAGTCAATTTTCAAGGTCTATCCTCATCCTTAGAAAGTATTAGAATTCCATTATTTAAGATAATGTAATTTGGAAATCCACTTACCAAAGCATTACTCTAGAATGTGCAATAAGCAGAGGAATAAGGCTGAGTTCCGCTGTCAATTCCTCTTCATGGTGGAACTCTCACTCATCACTTGAGTAACTGGTGTGGCACACTTGACAGCTGAACCAGGGACCAGGTGAGGGTGGGAGGAGTAGTTTTCCTGTTACATATTAGCCTAATCATACTCTCCCTGCTCAAAACTCTTCTGTGGCTCACAACCCTTCTTGAACTTGGATGCTCACCATGCCATATGAGGCTGTCTAAAATTGGCTTTTTACTACCTTCTCAATCTCATCTCTCACTGTTTCCAGGTATAGCTTCTCCTAGTCCTCCAAGGGCATCATGCCAGTCAACAAATTTATTTTTTGTAGGCTGTTTCTTCCCTCTAGACTACCACTCCATTGCTGCTTCACCTCCAGGACTCTTCCTCATTCTGTAACACTCAGTCCCCCTGTTGTTGCCTCTGGTAAATCCACAGATTATCAAGCTGTGAAGACATTTTTGTTGTTGTCTTTCTCCATCACCAGACTGTAAGATCTTAGAGGGACATGCTGTGTTTTATTCATGGTTTCAAATCCAGATCATAGCATAATCCTGGTGCACAAATAGCAGGGATTTAGTAAATGTTTGTTGAATGGAATTGACTCAAACTTGACACTTAGTAAAGGTCTGTGGATTTGATTTTGTCAGATATGACAGCTTTTATGAAACCACCCATTGACTGGGAAGAAAGCAACCCTCAAATAAGGAGTACTTCTGGCCTTCTTTTTTCACTAACATTTGTCTTTAATTGATGAATTTAAAGTCTTTTTTTTTGGTTAGTTATTTGCTCCAGAAATGGCAAGTCCCTTGACAGCCAAATTCCTTTTAATTTCACTTTCTGAGTCTGGGGGAAAAGAAGAAAGCTCGTTATTTATGAACCTTGCAAAACATTCTTATAACACATTCTTATAACATCTGATGCACAGATATTGATCCAGGAAGGTGTTACCTCCTGTGGTTACCCTGTGGGTTTCCACTTTGAATTGCTAGGGAACACACACTAAAATAGGAAAGTAATGTCAAGTTATAAGTCCTTTTTTTACTACTTAGCCCTGAAAGTCATATATTTTTAAGCTAACAATATCTGCAGACATCTAATGTCAGAAAAATAAAACAGATTAGTTTAGGAAAACTCTTGCCTTTTTTGAAATCAGGATTTTTGTTTTTTGTTTTTCTGTTGGTACAGAAAAGTTAGCTAATTGATCCATGGGTAATTGATGGTAGAAATTTAAATTGGAAAATAGTTATATTTGTTAACAAAGAGTTATTTTAATAGTTGGATGACCCATCATTTCCTCCCTACAAAATAATGCTTTGTTCTTACAATCTGAATACTTAGCTGAAAAGGTATAATATTTATATTCAGAGACAAGAACACAAATAGCAAGAGATTTCATTTTTTATCTACTGCCAATATCCTTTTGACAGCTACTTGGCCTTTGACCATTCATGTCAAATCCCCCATCAAGAGTATCAAACTAAATTTATTTCTGTTTTTTAAATTTTTATTCTATTTTTTATCTATATTCCTAAATAAAATTTTTGTTTGGATTTTTTAGTGATAGTGAGATAAAATTTTAAAAACATTGCAATCATATCTGCTATAAATTTAGATAAGTAGCTTCATGCTAAAATGAGTCTATCCAGTGAAGTAACTTTAGACAATAAAATGCAAAAATCTACATGATCTCAAAACTCCAGTTGCATAAATGAATGGAGTGAAGAAAGATGACCCAACAGTTAACAGTAGCCAACAATGTAATACATTTATCCAAAAAAGTTTCACCCAAGTAATTTTATGAATTAATTTATTAGTAAACTCTTTCCTCCCCTAAGTGTAGGCCTGAATCAGTGGTAAAACTATATGAAAGAGCTTTTGATACAGGATATGAAAATACTGATTACTATGCCTGGAAAAGGATAGGCTTGCTTTAAGAAAGGATGAGGTCTATTCATTAGAAGAAAAATATAGCTTGGGGTATGTATGGTACTCGGAATCCACCAGTTATGCCAGATAGGCAAGGAATTTTACTAGAATTGTCATTCTCAAATTTCTTTTCATCAAATTTATTTTTATTTATTTCATAAATATGGACCATAAATAGTCTTAAATATTACTAAAGACCCAAAGAACCTTTGTGTATGTGGGGTATAGCTACTAATACTTACTACATTACAAAATAAAATGAAAAAAATTAAGCTATATTATTTATTCACTTATTTGAATATAGCAATTATAAATATAAATAGTAATTTTGAAATAATATCTACAGCTTTTAAAAATTAGTGAGAAAATGACACTGCTTTACCTTTTTTTGAAATCTCTTTAATATCTTACCTAATAGAAAACAGTTGGATTCTCGCAACTATTTCTGTATTCACTCTATTGCACCATCACATGTATGTAGTCTCTGGAAAACTCCACTGCAAACTTGTAAGAGGATGAGAGTAAGAAAGGCAAATAGCATCCTGGTACTATTATTGAAATAGCTTTGACTTTATGGACTCCTTGAGATGATCAATGCCGTCCTTAGTGTTCTGAGAAACACCGCACTTGAAGATCTCAGAGTTCTTTCCAGGCCTTCAATTCTATTCCTAGCAAGGTTATTCTCCTACTTTGAGTTCCTAAACCAAAATCATGTATAATTCTTCTTTTTCTAAGAAGGAGAAGTAAACATAAGAATGAGTAACTTTGGATTTTTTTTCCGCTCTCTGTTTTTACAACCCGTGGATTTAGAAATAAAAAATAAAAATGTACATAGACATAGGCATCGTATAATCATTCAGAGTCAGTGGAGAGGATTATGTCTCAAAGGAAAAAATTGAGTCACATTTCTGCCTTCAGAACTGGCCAGGGATGTGACCTTGAAAAAGTCAGTTAATCACAATGACTACACAGCTCACATAGTTGTTGAGAGAATAATAATGGCAAAGGCTAATTTCATTGATTTATATTATTTTGCCATCTCTTCTAAAATGGACTAATCATTCGGCAATTTCTTTAGCTACATTTTTCTTTTTCTTTTTGTTTATTACTTTTGTGATGTTCTCTAACTGACTAGGGAACCAGTGAATATTTAGGCAGACAGCGGCAGAACCCTTATACGTCCGGCACAGGGTCTAATATATGTATGTTATGTACTTCTATTACATATGTTATATATACTTTTTTCAAAACTTTACTTCTTATAAAAACCATCAGTAAAATGCAAAGTACATTTTCTGTGTTAACTATGAGGTCCTTGACGGCAGGAACTTTGTCTCTTTTGTATACCGTTGTCTTCCCAGGAGTAAAATAATGTCTGGCACAAATTACAAGCTAAATGTATGGCTAGTGACTAACAGGGTAAATAAATGGCAAATCAGTTAAAAATGTTTTTTCTCAAATCACTATACCTACTAACTTCTCATAATTTGCCATGGAATTTTCTAAATGTAAATGCTATGGTCAATTTCAAAATGATATGTCCTAAGAGTATATACCATAAGGAGACACTTTCAATGATACCCATTTTCTCAATTCAGATATTCTCTCTATGGCCTGATAAATGTTCATCCATTTTCTCGTTGAAAACTAAATAATAGGGAACTCATTCCTCATAAAGCAGCTCATCCCTCTTGATAAAATTGTCTGTCTCAAGCTGAAATTACGATCCCTTCTGTTCCCTAATGCCTGAACTTTAAGTCCCTGTATTTTCAGCTCTCGCAATTCCTGAGCAGAAAAAAGCATGAGGAACATAACCACAAGCAGAAATTGACTATCCTGAATCCATAAAAAGTAGTTACTACTTTGTTATTTCTGACCTGTCCATAGTGCCTTTCAGCAACCACAACAGAGGCATCATGAGCTACTTATGTCTTTGAGGTGAGAAAGCTTCCTGCACCACTGCACACCCCACATCTTTTCTCTACTTTTCGATTCACTGCAATTATCGTCCAGTTGGAAAAACTGGATGCATGTGAATCTGAAGAAGAATGTGAGGAAATTGAAATCAACCTAGGCAACATTTTATTTTTAGTTTTACCTGTGTCTGAGATACGCAAAATCATGGTCTTTTGCTCTGAGTTCCTATTTAGTGGAGGAGACAGTTATACACAAAATGTAGCATTGTATAAGTCAAGGCAGACTTTGAGAAACATTGCAAGATTAAAAAAAAAAAAGAGTGCCAAAGACAAGAGCTTAATTTTGAACAGAAGGATGGGGAAGAAAAAAGTTTGTGGGTTGTAGGAACTGTTGGAATTTAAGATGAATGTCAAGAAAGTAGTAACACTGATTAAAATAGGTTTTTTTTTTCAGGTCATCTAATTAATAAAGTCAGTAAATTTCTGTTGTTCTGCATTCCACTGAAGCTTCTTGCATGATTTGACATCTTGGCTTTTTCTTTCTTCCTATATCTTGAAATACCTCTTCTATTTTGATCCCTGTCACTTCATTCTTCTAACGCTCCTCCTCTCATTCATAATAGCAATGATTTCCAACTCCCTCAATCCCTTGAGCAAAGGAATTGTCTTCTCTAAGTGGTTTCAATAACTAGATCACAACTCCTTCACACTCTACTGTATTTTAGTAATATCAGTAGTATTTTTCTAGAGTGTCTTTCTTTTCCTGAGTTTTCCGACAAGAAATTGCTGCATACAATTGAATAACATCAATTAAAACATGACCAACAAAAAATTGTTACTAATCAGCTCAAATACCACTGTTTCTAAACAATTTGTTATTTTTAAACAAATTGTAACAAACACATGTTTATCCCTGCAATACGCTTGCTTACCCATACACAAACATGCTTTAGTGCGTGGGACACAGTTGGCATGCTAGAGATTATATAATACCCTTCAGCCTGCCTCATCTCGTACTGCACAATTTGCTTTATTCCTTGAATATTTGGGAGTAATATTCAGCAATATCCTTTGGGATGCTGTACACATGTGTTTGGCATTTTTCATGGGTACACAGCATGGTGGCATCAATATTTACTGTCCTCTCATAATGAGTGCAAGTTAAGTCTCCAATATTTTTCATGGCTTGCTCGTAACAGTCTTAGTCACTCATACATGATGAGGATGATATAAATGATTTAAGACCAAGTTAATTTCATTTTAGGGAGCAGATGAGACTATGACATAGCCTAAGCCTATCATTGATATATTTAGACATCTCTTCTTTCGGCATTCCACGTTACTAAATATATTTCCTAATTCAATTAAATGAGTTTTCTGCCACCCAGTTAGTCAGCCAGAGTAAAAAATGTCACAAACAGTCTATTTGGGCTCTTCTGCTCATTAATAGGACTCACATCTACCCAACTGGCTAACAAAGCCCTGTCTGTAATGGGCACTTTGAGATAAAAAAAAAATCATGCAACAAATGAAAGAAAACAATCTGGAAAAGTATATTGTTCAAGGGTAGAATTAACTAACTGGGATTCAGTTCATTGCTAGCAAGACGTTAAGTCACTTGCTACTGTCCATGATCAGTTGTATACATGTGATTTTATCTAGCAATGCAAGATTGACAAACTGGTGATATAACTGCAGCAAAATGTATTATTTTTTCTGCATCCTTTTCTTGCCTTATATAGGAAAAATAACTGACTCTCTTAGACACTGTGTAATTTAATATTTATTAATAAAATATAAAATTATTCAATCCTTGGAAAGTTTGAAAAACAGTAATAATTTAGTGTAGGTTATGATTTTTAAAGTCAATTTCCTGAAATATTTTAAGCCATTAGCACAAAAATAATTTGCTTTTTCAACAAGCAACATTAACTTACTTTAAATAAAAAATTGCAATTGGGTGTTTAACATTCTTAGATTTGAAATACTTTTTCTCTTATGATCAAATAGGTAGTAGAGATACCACTATTTTTTTTAACCATTGACAATTTCACATAGCAGAACCTCTCTCTAGATATCCTAGAGCTATTTTAGTGTTTTGTAATGAACTAATCAGCGAGTTAGGTATAATAAAGAGTATAATTTTTACCGTAGCAAAACTATTTTAATATCCTTCATAGATTTTTCTTAAACCATGGAACATAGCATAATTCCAGTATAATAAGATGGAATGGATATGTTGTTTCTGGAAATTGACTATTTCTCTGGACCTGAATATTGTTGGGATTTGTCTGTGTCTACCTATTATAACATGAACTGGACATTTAGTCAATATATGTTTATTTGCTCAAGCTAGACAACTAATCTAGAAAATGCAGTTTCTTTCGTGTTCTGTTTAACTTGACTGTCTCCACTGATCCCATTATGGGAGAACTGCCAACTCTCTGCCTCATCTGGGGCTACAGAGACAGCCCTAAGAAAAATGTATGGGAGTTATTTTGTTGTGAGTTTTTAATCTTTTAAGTTTTCCACTGCAACTTGTTTCATTAAAATGGGAGAAACCTGTCAAAGAGCTGCCTCTGTAGTTTGTATTATTTCTTCAGATTTGGTGATCTGCTTTATGTATAGAATTCTCCCTGTGGCGGTTTATTGTACTTTCTAAGCCATAGCATTTCTGGCCATGTTTTGAATTTGCGATGACATTGTTTTGGTTTAATTTGACATCTAATGTATGTTTTAGATTAGACTGATTCTCACTTAAGGTAATATTTAATAATAGCCTGAGAATTTGAAAGATTTTCCGCCAGTCATATATAGAATAGTTACTAGGGATGCCAAATTATGCCACAAAAAATGTAATTTATTCTTTCAGTATCTGCTAATTTGTTATTTAAATAATGAATATTTTGACTGGAGGCAGAATCTGTCCTTTTCCTTAGTGAAAAGTTATTTGCCAATTTTACCTTTGATCAAACTCACAAATACTTTAAAAAATGGATCAGTTTTTGCATGGTAATATTCCTGGGAATATAAATGTGTTGCTTCATTTCGTGACATTTTCTTTGAGAGTAGAACACTACGGCATGGCAAATGGAATTTTCTGGGCTTTTTGACTCCTTTATACTCGTTTGTTTTCTATTGTTCAAGATTTGAGTTACAATCAAGTTGTCTTTTTTGATTCTTTTTTCTTTTTTCCCCTAGTCACGAATTCTGGGCCTGTTAAGTGCTAGGACTGCACAAACGATGCCCAGGTTGTGGTCAAGAGCATTATTTAGTTATAAAAAGTTTAAAAATTAGTAATGACTTCGGTAATTCTCAGCTTGCGCTCCTTAACTCTTCAGGGGAAAGTAAACTAGGCGGTAAAGACTGGTATTGGATGATTAATTCAAGGTCACACAGGGAAGCAAGCATGGGAATCGTATGTTCTCAGTAGTCTACTAATCTTAATGAGCCTCTCAATAGCTGATTGATGGCCTGTACTTATTAAATACTTAACATCTATAGTAAATTATTTCAGAACTTGAAATTTAGAATGAAATACAATGGACTTTAGACTTGGTCTCTATTTTCAATAAAATTATAAGCTGATTGGAAAAGGATGATGCTCACAGATGTTATTCCATTTAAGAACATAAAGTCCCTCATGCGTTCGTAAGATTCTAGACACTACGTTGAAGACCGAGGACGCAAAGATGGATAACTTTGTATCTTCTACTCTTCTAAGACTTTACCCTCAAAAAGAGAAAAGTGTGGTCAAAGAGATAGCCCTGCCACTTGATTACATTAGAGGAAGAAAAGAAGTGACATGAGAAGACAAGTTGAAAGTAAGTTGAAAAGTTAAAGACCTATCTGTGTAAATATCATTTTGTCTATATTTCATCAGAAACAAAATTCCATTTATCTGGATGGTAAATTTACCGAAGGAGGGGCCTACACTTGACACTGTTTTTGCATTCTCCGTGGGACCTATATTAGTGCTATGCTGCGCCACAGACAGTCATCCTTAATATTTGCAGTGGATAACTCCAAATGACTTCAACAACCCAAATTTTAAAATATTCTCCTGAAAATATGTTTGCCACTAAGAGTGAGTGACAGTGATGCCATGTATTTTCTAGCCAGTGATTCACTCCCATATGTTGATCACCCAGATCAAATAATCCAGGTATCAGAAAAAATTCCAGATTTTATATAATAAAGATCGTTTTGCTCATTTATGGATAACCAAAGCTTGAATGTAGTGTTACTGAATGTCCAGATAGCAGTCAGTGAACATTTTGATACTCAACTAGAGGCCATATGTTCAGGGATTATTTCTATAATAAATTATGGTGGAAGTATAGTATGAAGCACACAGAATGATACATTTCAGTGAATTAGCATTTCTGACTGGTTGAAGACTCTTTTATTCTTCTCCAGTTTACTTCACCTTTAAATTTCCTAAAATTCTAAGCACTTCTTATATAAATGTATTATAAACACTTCCTGCCATCTCTCGCAAATGCTAGAAACCCTGCTGTTGTTGGGCCTGGTGAAGAAAGATCTGGCTTTAATGCTTTAACCTGAGTTCAAACTCAGCTTTGACACCAACTGTATGATCCTAAACACGTAGACTTAAACCCTGCTAACTTCAACTCCTCATCTGTAAAATGTGCAAAGTAACACTGACCTTATAGGGTTATTTTAAAGGTTAGATAACACAGGATAAGCAAACCAAAGCGTGCCTGCTCCTCATGGGGTAGTAATTTCCACCTGATGCTTAAGTTATAATATTAAAATGAGCACACTCAAATTAAGAGGTCAGATGTACCATCCAATTTAAGCACTGTTTCACAGTGTACAAATGACAGTGTTGTTGTTTTTACTTGGTCTGATACAAAACAGGTATTCAATAAATATTTTGAGTGAATAAATGAATAAACAGTTATGGATAACTAAAAAAAATCTTCAACAAAGTGATCTTTTGTGTTCTATATTTGCTAGCAAATGAATTTCAAAGTACAAAAATAACAAATAATATTATATAGAACTTTTTGGCTTTTACTTAATTTGTAAATAAATTAGATGTATGTTAGCTTATCCTCTAGAGATGCAGTGACCCTGGATTCAATTCCCAGTACCTCCATCAAAAAATAAAAAAAGTAAAAATTAAAAAAAAAATTTTGTTTTTGAAGGCAAGCCTCTCTGTGACGGTACTGTAAATGTGGCAGCTCATTATAATTGCCTGAGACTTGCCATCAACTTCACAACTTAGCGCTCTTATAATGATAATAACTATATTATTCGTGATGTGTTGTTTGTTTAACTAGTTTTGTTAAACTGAAAGATCAGAAGTGATAACTTCATGCCATCCATTGATGAAACAGCTGTGAGAAGGAAAAAGAAAATCTGTTTCTAATATAAGCCCAAATGAATTAAGAAAGATTAAATTACTTTCAAATATATTTACCACTCCATCCTGGGTGAGGTCATTTCCTAAAAAATTGTTGAAAAAAACTATAATTTAACACCTAACTTCAGCTGGTAAGTAATTCTCTTTCCTGTTTTTAGAGCATAATTAGGAAAAGGGGGGGAAAAGTCTATAAATCCTCAAGTGACAACGTAGAGATTAGTGGTTTTGATCATTAACAGCTTTTGGAAAAATACAAAATCACTATGTGGCACAACCGATGTGCAAACTTCAGCATCATATTTAAAATGCACCAAACTGGAACATAAAAGTTTCCATGCTTCCAGAATAAGTAGTCATGCGTCTTATCTCAAAAGCCAGTTATATGTAGCTTTCCACTGGGCTGATTGGAGGGAAAAACAAAGCTGAAGGAATTTCCTGAGTAAGAAAGAACAAATGGCAACTGTGTTATGATACCAAGAGTGAAAAATAATTAACTTAATAGAAGCTTTGATACTGTGGAAGATGAAAAGTTACCGGGCTTTGAGCATTTGGGTAAAATTTTATGTGAACTAGTAATTTCCTGGAACTCAGAATTTGCATAAAGAACATTTTAAATGTCACGACAGTGCTTCCCACAATGCCTTCAACATGGAGAGCCCACAATAAATAATCATTAAATAAATGAAAGAATGAAAAACAATTCAGTGGATCTAATTTTCTATTAAAATGCATTGCAGGCTATATCCTCTGGTTCTGATGAGTTCTTTTTTCTATGGGACACGTTTTGAATGTTTTCTCTCTTTTGTAGCAGGGGAGGCCCATTTCGATTTGTTTTGTTTTGTTTTGTTTCTGAAGTTTGCACATGTTGAACATCTGGATGTTGTAGCATCAAAGTCAGTTGACACAGCAAGCCAACAGACAGTATTTTTTTTCATAACCAAATGAGATGTATGATTGCCTTTTATCAAGCTGCTTCTTACTCAATGAGAAGAATCAGTCTCTGATCAATAAATAACAAATCATCTGTTTCATGAATCAGACCTGTCAAAGCAAAGCAGCAGCGCGTGCTGGGGATGCTCTTCTGTGGTTGCTTGGGCCTGCTAGCATCTGGTTAATAAAAAGGGCTTCTTACACATTTGACAGTTGTTTGGATATTCTATTTCAGCACTGTTCAAGTTTACCAGCCATTCAGACTTACTACCTTTCTTCTCCGTTCTTCCTTCCTCTGTACCTCTGTGCTGAGAATCTCAGCTCATATGAAGGAAAAGAACTGAGTAGACAGAAAGGAAAATGAATGAATGGGCTTTCAATTGCCCATGTGATTTTTTTTTTAGGTTCATCTTTGCTAAAATCACTGTATTTCTTCCAGCTGCATGTAGTTTCCATTGTTTGATCATGAATTTACTGATATTTGGGAAATTTCTGATCATGAATCTAGGTGGTAATAGCTTGTAAATCCATCTCATAGTTTTCTCTTTCATATTTATTCTTCTGTAAATATTAGTAATATTAACAGCTAACATTTGTTAATGTCCTTCTTGCTGGTGGCTGTTATTGATTCTCAATCCTAAGATGGCCTCTTTTAGATCCTATAAAAATCGTTTGAAACAGGTTCTGTTATTATCGCTACTGAAAGATGAGAAACAAGTTAAATTGCTCGCTCAGGTTCATGTACATAGTGTTAGGACCCAGTAAGTCAAATTCTAGAGCCCACATTCTAAATAATTGTCTCTCAAATTCATTCTTTCTATCTTGCTTCTCATCCTTTCTATGTCAAATTCAGTATTTCCTCCAATGCCCAGAATATTTCTTTTAAGAGCTGATTTCATTCATTCTAGATGTGTCCAATTCCTGCAGGCTTTATGGATATGCTATATACCAAACTACACAGTACTCACTCTTGAATTGTTCCCAATGTATTCATCTATGAGTTCTGACATACTATGCTGTAAGTTTTTTTGAGCAAAACTTACATTTATTACTTCCCGCCAACTCTATTTGATATATATTAGTGTGTCTACGTTAATCCTAAACTCCTAATTTATCCCTCCCAGATCACTTTCCCCTTTCATAACCATAGTTTATTTTCTATGTCTGTGAGTCTATTTCTATTTTGTAAATAGGCTTATGTGTATCATTTTTTAGGTTGTATCTATAAGTGATACCACATGACATTTGTCTTTGACTTACTTCATTTAATATGATAATCTCTAGGTCCATCCATATTGCTGCAAATGGCATTATTTAATTCTTTTTATGGCTGAGTAATATTCCATTGTATGTATATATCACATCTTCTTTATTCAGTCATCTGTTGATGGATATTTAGTTTCTTTCCATGCCTTGGCTATTGTAAATAGTGCTGCTATAAACATTGGGATGCATATACCTTTTCAAACTAGTTTTCTCTGGACATATGTACAGAAGTGGGGGATTGCTGGATCATATAACTATATTTTTAGTTCTTTTTAAGGAACCTCCATAGTGTTCTCCATAGTGGCTGCACCAATTTATAATCCTACCAACAGTGTGGGAGAGTTCCTTTTTCTCCATACCTTCTTCAGCATTTATTATTCGTTGACTTTTTAACAATGGCCATCCAGACTGGTATGACGTAATACCTCATGGTAGTTTTGACTGGCATTTCTCTGATAATTAGAAATGTTGAGCATCTTTTCATGTGCCGGTTGGCCATCTGTATGTTTTCTTCAGAGAAATGTCTATTTAGGTCTTCTGCCCACTTTTTGATTAAGTTGCTTATTTTATTTGTTTATTTGTTTTGTCTTCATATTAAGTTGTGTGATCTGTTTGTACATTTTGGAATTTAATCTCTGGTCAGTAGCATTGTGTGCAAATATTTTCTCCCAGTCAGTATATTGTCTTTTCATTTTGTTTCTTTTGCTGTGCAAAAACTTTTAAGTTTAATTAGGTCTCATTTGTTCATTTTTGGTTTTATTTCCATTACTCTAGGAGATGGATCTGCAAAATATTGCTGCAATTTATGTCAAAGAGTGTTGTATGTTTTCTTCCAGGAGTTTTATATTATCCAGTCTTAAGTTTAGGTCTCTAATCCATTTTGAGTTTATATTTGTATATGATGTTAGAAAATGTTCTAGTTTCATTCTTTTACATGTAGCTGTCCAGTTTTCCCAGTACCACTTACTGAAGAGATTATGTTTTCTCCATTGTTTATTCTTGCCTCCTTTGTCATAGATTAATTGGCAAGAAGTGTGAGGGTTTATTTCTGGGCTTTCTATCCTGTTCCATTTAGAGATATGTCTATTTTTGTTCCAGTACCATGCTGTTTTGATTACTGTAGCTTTGTAGTATAGTCTGAAGTCAAGGCATGTGATTCCTCTGGCTCTGTTCTTCTTTCTCAAAATTGTTTTTGTTTTGGCTCTTCAAGGTCTTTTGCATTTCCATGAAAAGTTTAAATATCTTTGTTCTAATTCTGTGAAAAATGCCTTTGGTAATTTGATAAGGATTACATTGAATCTGTAGATTCCCTTGTGTAGTATGATCATTTTAACACTACTGATTTTTTCTAAACAAAATGTTTTTAACAACAGTAATTCAGTGGTTAAGAATAGAGTCTGATAAAGCCCTCTACCAACATCATTTAGCTTCCATTTTTATTAAGAGTGTTTGATATTATTCACCATGACAGCAGGTGAGCTAAGTTATTTCTCTTTTTCTCCTTTGGAATCTTTGCATTCATTTTTCAGTCTATGTTCAAACATTTCAGGGATGACATTTGGGTGTCTTGCTTCCCTGACTGATTATTCTAGACTACAAGTAAAACTCTTACAAAAAATCCGGAAGGGAGCAAGAGTCATTTCTTTTTTCTCCATGTTACAAAGCTTTCGTTTTTCTTCTCTCTAGTACATCTCTACTCATTTCCTATTTTATTTCTTTCCAAAACCTTTCCTTATAGCACTTCATCCCAGAGTCCAACTATAAACATTGGCTTTCTTGTTAAGAATATATATATATATATATATATATATATATATATATATATAGCAGTTAAGATCATGGATTTGGATCAGATTGCCTATTCAGCTGTATAACTTTGAGCAACTTACTTATTTCACCTCAGTTTCCCCTTTTTAATGTGAAGATTATAATACCCACCTAATAGGGTTGTAATAAAAATTAAGCAAGCTAAGATACTTTTCTAAGGCATTTACACCAGAACCTGGCACATTGTAAATGCTGTAAAAGTATCTGCTAAATGAATAAATATTTCTGGTTTTCTATCATTCCTGCACTCCAGCACTTTTACTGCACAATTAAAGAGTTAGTTTTTAGAGACAATGGGCAAGTCATCTTTCATTGATAGTTTTGTTCCTTTTTTCACATCCAAACAAGCACTTAAGGTCAATATTCCTGTGTTTCAGTACTTGAGGGTGTCTGTTGCCTATGAATCTCGAATTCTCCAATGTCCCTTCTGAGAGCAGAGCTCAGAAAGACTTTGGGATTAAACACTGTGTATTTTATGAACTCTGACAGGCAGCTAATTATATCTGGCACATGCCTCTTGTCTTGTTAGCTTTCTGGTTTGGCATCATTGGTATTGCCTGTCTTTTTTCTCTTGAATTTAATCCATCTTTGGAGACAACACAGCACAACTATTTCCTACTACTCATTGTATTCTTTAAACTTAATTAACTTCTTATTAAATTGGGCTTCTGTCTCATTCACCTCATTCATTGATTCTCCAAGTAATAAGTCACTTTAAACAACATCATATGTACCATGCTTAGATAATCAAAATTGATAGTTTCCATATCTAAATCATATATATGTGTATATGTGTGTGTGTGTGTGTGTGTGTGTGTGTGTGTATAATTTAAACTGAGAAACTTCAGAGTTAAAGCTTATTCCAGATGGCATTCACAGAGCAGTCTCATACAAATGACTCGTGGCAGGTGCATAAATATACATTCTCTTCATCAAGTTCAATGTGCCAAAGCCCATTTTTCTTATTACTTATAGTGATGCTTTTCTACTGAGCCAATTTGTTCAGTGTATCTTCATTCAGTCAGAGACTGAAATATTCCCCCCAATTGCCTGGGCCAATGTATTTCAAAGGAGGACACTTTCTTATTCATCTCAAGTATATTATACATTTTTATCTACATTTGAACACTTTAAAACATCTCATTAACCCCTATAAGCTATAAAGGGGCATGCTCTTGCTACATTCTAGTTGTTGGAAGTATGGAACATTTGATGTTTATAAAACCAGATTTTGTCCATTTTTAAAAAAATGTATGGATGCCTAGAATCCAGTAAAGATGCTAAAGTTTGGATCACATTCTGAAAGAAGAATATAATAAAACTAAGAAATCAGTGTTAGAACTAGAGCTCACAGCAGGATGGTATAATGATTCCTAAACTTATTCTTTTAAACTTTCTTTTTTGGATGGGGGTGGTATTTGATCTTAAAAATTGCAAACTCCTTTCTGTTTTCAAAGTCCTTGTATATCTTCATTGCTGCTTTTCTCCTCTCCTCAAAGCCTCATAGTTCACCTGATTTATTTCCTACTTTTATTATAGAAAACTTCAAAACATCAAAAAGTTTAAAGAATAATTTAATAAATGCTGGTATTCCAATACTAAGATTTGTAAATTTTTAATATTCATCATATTTTCTCCAGACCCCCTTTTTAAAAGACTAAACCTTACAGATGTTTTTGGAAACTCTATAGGTATCTCTTTGCAATCCCATTTTGCCCTTCTTCCTTCCTTTGATACAGCCATCGTCTTGAATTTTGTACCCACCATTCCCATGTGCATGTTGCTACTTTTACTATGTATCTGTATAGCTATAACAATGCATGTTATTGATTTGTGTGTTCTCAAGTTCTCAAGTTTACATAAAGTGAATCACACTATGTATTTTATAAGTTAAATTGAGTTTTTATTCAGCTTTGTTTTTTGTGAGATTTATCCATGTGGACATGCACAGTTCTAACTTTTTTCAGTTTAACAGCTTTATGATATTCAATCACATGCATTTACCACAGTTTACGTTCTCATTTTCCTTTTGAGAGATAGTTGTTCCCAGTTTTGACCTTTGTATACAGTGCCGTAAGGAATGGTCTTGTTTGTGTTTCCTTGAAGAAATACTGCGTGGAATGTTTTTTAGGAGTGGAGTTACTGGGTTGAAGAGTATACTCTGGGTTTCTTGAAGATTGTCAATTTCCTTACTAATATTGCTCTGTTTACATGACTACTCTCTGGATATAAACCTGTTTTATCACATTCTCCCCGTGTGATCTTTGTTTTTCACCAAGCCGATGAATATAATATTGTATTTTTAAATTCACATTTTTCTAATTTCAAGGGAAGACAACCATATCTGTAGAATGTTCTTCAAATCCTTTGCCCCTTTTTTGATTGGGTTGTCTTTTGCTTTTGACTTAGAGAAGTGCTTTGTATAGTCTGAATAATATTCCTTTGTTGATCATACATATGATGTGCAAATATTTTCCCCCAGGCTATATCTATGTGCATGGTGCATTAACATTACTTTTCTTTTTGTTACTATTGTTTTTTAAATGTAGCCATATATATCAATATTTTCCTTTATGACCGTGTTTTCTAAGTTCTGTTTCAAAATCCTTGTATATTACCAGTTGAAAAGATATTCCCTTAGGTTATTCTAGAATTTAAAATTTTGGCCGTTCCCTTTTACAAATACAATCTTTTTTTCCTGCATAGTATGTGGTACAGATAAACAACTGACCCAGAATTATTTATCGATTAGTTGATGCTCCCTCCTCTGTCATTTCCATCTAAGTTCCATAAGTGCAAAATTCTAGATTTTTTTTGAAGTTCTACTGGTTTGATCATTTATCCCAGATTAAATAACCTAAGGTCTTAAGTTTTAAGGCCTGAACATTTTTTAGCTACTTGTAAAGAATTCCCTTGACTCTATTATTATTGAAAATCTTTTTTGTTATTCTTTATTTTTACTCTTTGATATATGAATTTCAGTATTGGCTTGTAAAATTTCAATAAACAACTCCAGAGATTTTGATTGGTATTGCGTTACATTTATAGATTAACTTGAATGAATCTCATATCTTTAGAAAATTTTATCTTTCTACCCACTGATTTAACATATCCCTTCATATATTTAATTTCCTTTTATTTCTCTTATATTTTATCTTATAAAGGAAAATACATCTTTAGAAAAATGTATTTTTAGAATCAGTCTTAGATATCTTGTAAATTTCATTGCTGTTGTAAATGTTATTTTATTCTTTTAAAGTTCCTATATATTTATTGACAGTTTATGGATGCAATTAATTTGTATTTGTTTATTATGCCAAATTCACTTGTTAGAGTTACTTATTTCTCTATTGATTCTCTTAAATTTTCTTGGTAAAAAAATCTTAGCAAGTAAGAACAGGTTTGCTCTTTTTTTGTTCTCTTTTCCACTGATCACTCTCTTTCCTTCTCATTTATTACTGCAAGAGCTAGGACCTCTTTTAATATCAACATTTATCAGTCTTATAAGGATTTTACAAGACCTAGAAAAACATGATTCTCTTGGTGAAAATGTCTGATTGCATCCTCTCCCCATTAACACTTTATTTGTATTTCCCTATTTGATTTATCCATTGCTTCCCTCTGTGTTGCTAAGTAAATGAACCCAGGTTTAACAGGATAGAACAGCTATACCAAGTATTTTTTTCAGTTTTACTGAGATGTCATATAATTAAATTCACCTATTTAAAGTGTACTATTCAGTGACTCTTTTTAGCATATTCCTAGAGTTGTGCAATCATTTGACAATCTAATTTTAGAACATGTATCACCCCCAAAAGAAACTTCAAAGCTATTAGCAATCACTCCCCATGTACCCAATTGCCAAGCTCCAGGCAACTACTAATCTACTTTATGTCTCTATAAATTTGACCATTCTGGGTTTTTTATATAAATAAAATCATATAATATATGACTGGCTTTTTACACTTGAATGTTGCACAATGTCTTTAAGATTCATCCATGTTATAGTATGAGTCAGTCTTTCATTCCTTTTTCTTGCCAAATAATAGTCCATTGTATGAATATACCACAATATACTTATCCATTCACTGTTAATGAAAATTTGTTTCTACTTTTTGCTGTTGTGAATTGCCAGTATGAACATTTGTGTACAAATTTGGGGGTAGATACATGATTTCATTTCATATGAGTGTATACTTAGAAATGGAATTACCAAGTCACATGGTAACTCCATGTTTAACATTTTGAGGAACTTCTAGATGATTTTCCAAAGTAGCTGCACAATTTTACAATCCTACTAGTAATGTATTAGGTTTCCAATTTCTTCAAATCCTTGCCAACATTTGTTATTGTCTGTTTTTTTGTTTTTTTTTTTTTTTGGTGGGGTGGGGAGAGCCTTCCTAGTGGGAGTGAAATAGTGTATCACTGTTTTGTAAATATTTTCTCTCATTCTGTGGGTTGTCTTTTAATTTTTTTTAAATTGTGGGCTTTAAAATTCAGAATTACTTAATTCTGATGAAGTCCAGTTGTTCTGTTTTTGTTTTGTCACTTGGGTATTTAGGGTCATATCCAAGAAACCATTAGGTAACCCAAGATCATAGATTTACTTCTACATTTTCCTCTAAGTTTTTAAAAAAATAATTTTAGCCCTCACATATATGTCTATGACCCATTTTTAGTTCATGGTTATGTATGATGTAAGGTAGGAGTCCAATTTCACTTTTCGTGTCTAGGCATTCAGTAGTCTCAACACCATTTGTTGAAAAGATTATTCTTTTTACAATAAAATGTCTTGCCATAATAGGCAAAACTCAATTTATCATAAATGGAAGCTAGAATCTAAATTGTATTCCTTTGATCTCTTTATTTATCTTTAGGTCAGTACCACACGGTTTTAATTACTACAGCATTCTAGTAAGTTTTGCAATTAGAAAGTGTGAGTCCAGTAATTTTTTTTTTCAAGAATGTTTGGCTAATTTTTTTTTTTCAGTTTCCATGGAGTTTTAAGATCAACCTGTCAATTTCTTTTTTTTTTTTAAAGTCAGCTGGAATTTTGATAGGGATTATGTTGAATCTCTAGATCAGTTTGGGGAATATTTTTATCCTAACAATATTTATTCTCTGATCCATGAACGTGGGATGATCTTCCATTTATTTTGGGCTTTAATTTCTTTCAACATTTTTGCAGCTTTTAGCACACAAGTCTTACACTTCTTTTATTGAACTGATTGCTAAATGTTTTATTTTTTGATACTTTCATAAATCAAATTATATTCTTAGTTTTACTTTTGGATTGTTCATTGTTAGTGTACAGCTGATTTTTGTGCTGTGATCGTGTATCTTGCAACTTTGCTGAGCTTACTTATTAATTCTAGTAGTTTTCAATGGAATATTCAAATCATGTCATCTGAAAATAAAGGTAGCTTTACGTCTCTTTTTACAATACCATTACCGTTACTTATTTTTCTTGTCTAATTCCTGTGACTAAAATCTGAGTATAATGTTGAATAAAAGTGATGGAAGCAGGCACCTTTGTCTTGTTCCTGAGCTTAGGAAGAAAGCATTCAGCCTTTCACTGTTAGGTATGGTGTTAGCTATAGGTTTTTCATGATACCTTTTAACAGGGTAAGGAAGTTCCCTTCTCTTCCTTCATTGCTGAGTGTATTTTATTACAGAAGGGTATATTGCATGCTATCAAATACTTTTCCTGTGTCTACTGAAACATCATGTGGGTTTTATTCTTTATTACATTAATATGGTGTATTACTTTCCTTGGATTGCTATAACAAGTTACCATATACTCTTTGGCTTGATGTAATGATCCTTTTTGCCAAATAAGATTATATTCATATGTTCTGAGATATGGACATGTTTTTTGGAGAGGATACCACAGGACCCATCACATATGCTTTAATATACTGATTGATTTTTTTGGAAATTGAAGCAACCTTGAATTATTGCATTCCTGGGATAATTCCCTCTTGGTCCTGGTGGATAATCTTTTTTATATGCTGTATTCTGTTTAGGAACTTTGTGTCACTATTCATATGAAATATTTTATCTTCGGTGTTCATTCCTTGTGATGTATTTCCCTGATTTTGGCATCAAAATCTTAATGAATTGGGAAGAACTCAGTCCTTCTCTCTTCGCCCTCTCCTACTTTTCTTCTTCGGAAGAGCTCTTGAAGGAATGGTATTTATTACTCTTTAAATGTTTGATAGAACTCAACAGTGGTGTGTTCCTGGATTGGGCTCTTCTTGTGGACCGCTTTTAAATTTCTTATTCAATCTCCTTACTTGGTTTACATCTGTTCAGATTTTTTATTTCTTATGAGTCAATTCTAGTTTTTTGTTTATTTTTTGGAATGTTTACATTTCATCTAAGTTATGTTATTTGTTGACATATGGCTGTTCAGAGTGTTTCTTTCAAAACTTTTTTTTAAAGAAAAGTGAGATCCCCTCTTTTAATCCTGAGTTTATTAATTTGAATCGTCTGTCTTTTGCTTAGTATAGGTAAAAGTTTATCAGTTTGTTGATGCTGCAAATAACCAACTGTTTGGATTCATTGATTTTTATCTACTATTTTTCTATTTTCTATGTTGTAAATTCTTGCTCTAATATCTCCTTTATTCTGATTTCTTTATATTTAGGTTGCTCTTTACCCCCCGCCCCATTTTCTTAAGGTGGCATTTTAGCTTGTTGATTAATGTCTTTTTTACTTTTAATTATAGATATTTGCTTCTCTGTTTTTCTTTCTAGGCACTGGTTTTTTGGTACCCGGTGTGTTTTGGTATGTTGTGTTTGTGTTTTTGTTTTTGTTTATGTTTCATGGTAATTTCAAGTTTCTCTTGTGATTTCTTCTTTAATCGGTTATTTTATAGAATATTGTTTAATAACCACTACATGTGAACTTACAAACTTTTCTTTTATTATTGATTCCTAGTTAAGTTCTATGTGTTCATAGAATATGCTTTGTATGATTTCAATTTGTTTAAAGTTATTGAGGCTTGTTTTATGGCCTAACATAAAATCAGTCCTAGAGAACATTCTATGTATTGAATGTATATTCTGATTCTGTTGGGTGGATCTCTGTCTGTCTGTTGATCTCGATGACACATATTATTCCTGTTGACCTTAGACCTTGTTGTCTATCAATTATTGAAAGTGGATTAACTGAGTCTCCAAGAATTATTGTTGAATTTTCTATTTCAATTCAGTCAGATTTTACTGTGAGTATTCTGGGGATCTATTATTAAGTGTATGTATGAATTAACCCTCTGTTATTTGAAATGTCCCTTTTTACTATTGTTAAATATGTTTATCCTTTTTCATTAGTTTAGTTATTCCAGATTTCTTTGGTTAGTGTTTACATGGTACATCTTTTTCCAGTCTTTTCTTCTTTTTTTGATTATTTTTAAAAATTGAAGTATAGTTGATTCACAATATTGTGTTAGTTTCCAGTGTACAACAAAGTGATTCAGTTATTTTTTTCAGATTATATTCCATTATGGATTATTACAAGATATTGAATATAATTCCCTCTCTATATGGTAAATTATTGTGGCTTATCTACTTTATGTATAGTAATTTGTATCTGTTAATCCCATACTTCTTAACTGTACCTCCCTACCTCCCTTAGTCTCCCCTTTGGTAATCATAAGTTTGTTTTCTATGTCTCCGAGTCTGTTTCTGTTTTTCTTTTCCATCACTTTATTTTTATTTGTAAAGTGTATTTATTGTAGATAGTACATAGTTGGATCATGATTTTTGTCCATTCTGCCAATCTCTATGCTTTACTTGGAGTGTTTAATATATTTACTTTTAATATAATTACTAAGTTAAGAGTCACACCTGTCATTTTGCTAATTGTTCTCTACAGCTCTTATATCTCTGTCCATGCCTCATCACTGCCTTATTTTGAGCTCAAAAGATATTTTCTAGTACACTATGTAATTACCTTGTTCCTTTGACAGTAATTTTAGTTGTTTTCTTACTGGTTTCCTGAAGACTAAATGAGTTTCTTAACTTAAAACAATCTACATTAAGTTAATACTGACAATTTCAACAATATACAGAAATTACAACTCTGCATCCATCTCCTTCCTTACATCTTTATACATTTTAAGCCCATTAACAAAGCTTTATAAATATAGTTTGTGCTGCACTTATGTTTTTAATCCAGAGAGGAAAAGTTACAAACAAAAAATATATTTATACTGTTTTTCATATTTACCTGTATGGTTAACTTTACTGGGCTCTCTTTTGCTTTGTGCAGATTTGAATTACCATCTAGGGCCCTTACAATTTTTCTTAATGGCCTCCCCTTAGTATTTCTCATGAGACAGGTTTGCTAGTGACAGAGTTTCTCTTTTTGTCTAACATTTTGAAGGATAATTTTTCTGGATACAGAATTTTTGGTTGATAGTCTTTTTATTTCAACATTCTGAATGCCACTTCACTGTTTCTGGTCTCCATGTTTTCCTATAAGAAGTCAGCTAAAGATCTTATTAAAGATCCCCTAAACATAACATGTCATATTTTTCTTGCTGTTGTCAAGATTATCCATCTATGGTTATTGACAGTTGGAATATAATGTGCCAAGCTGTGGCAGTCCTAGAGTTTAATGTATTTGTGGTTTGTTGAATTTCTTGGATTTGTAGAATAATGTTGGTTTTTTTAGAAACAAATTTGGAAAGTTTTCAGTCGATATTTCCTCAAATATTTTTTCCTATTTGTTTTTCTTATCTCCTTCTGAGACTGTCATTAGGCGTAGATTGATACATTTGTTGGTGTGCCAAAAAGCATTGAGATTCTGTATGATTTCCATCCCCCTTTTTTTCTTATTGGTCCTCAAGCTGGAAAATTTTGATTGAACTAACTTCAAGTTCATTGATTCTTTGCCAGCTCAAATCTTCTGTTGAAATCCTCTCGTGAATTTTTCATTTTATTTATTGTACTTTTCAATTCAAGAGGATTTTTCTTTATTTCTTCTTTTAGAATTTCTATCTCTTTATTGATGTATAATATTGATGATACATTGTGCTTATAATTCCTTTAAATTCTTTAGATAGTTTATTTTAGTTATTTCAAATTTATAACAGCTGATTTAAAGTATTTGTTTAATAAGTTCAACACCTGGACCCCTCTGAAGACTACTTTTCTCCCTAGGTACGGGCCATATTTTCCTGTTTCTCTATGAGTGTCATAATTTTTTGGCTAGACATTTTAGACCTTTATGATTATATAACATGTCAGCTCTGGAAATCATACCCCACCCCTACAGTTTGATGTTGTGGCTGTTTTGTTGTTGTTTTTATTGCTGCTGCCGCTGCTGTTTATTTAGTTAATGATTTTCATGGACAAATTCTGTAAAGCTGATATTCCCTGTAATGTGTAGCCACTGAAATATATCCTTGATTAACCTAGTGATCCATTAATGGTTGGTCAGGGATTTCCTTAATTGCCTTGAACCGATACATCTTTCACTCTTCATTGAGAAGCTCTGTTTGTTGGAACTTACCTTCAATGTTCAGTTACTTGTATCTGTTAATCCTATACTTCTATGGGATTATTATTCTTTACTTCTTACATGAGCAAGGCCTCAAAATCAGCTAGTGGTGACAGACTGAGGCCCTCTTGGTCTTTTCCAGAGCATGTACCCAGCCCCGCAAACGTGCATGGATTTTAGAGCTCCAGAAGTGTGTCAGAGCTTCTCAAAGCCCCTGTGGACGTTTTGTTCCCTACGATCTTCCTTTTAAATTTTCAGTCAAGTTTTTACTTAACCTAAGCTTGTATTGCAGCTTAGGTTAAGTTGCAATGTTAAGCAGTCTTTGCTGAATGTTTTCTACAAACACTTTGGGGAGAGGTGTTTTCCTGCAAAGAAGGTTCCCAACCAGGTAAAACAGTAACAACATGCTATAAACAGGCCTTTCCAAGGAGCTGTATTCAGGTCGATCAGATGATGAAAATGCTCTGGGGATGGACATTCTGATGTCTGACCCTGGTCCTCCCTTCCAGTAGCTGCAGATCTTCCAGTGTTCATAGCTACAGGGGTTGTGAGGCTGCCAGTTCTGGAGGGTTCTGCAGAGCTGAGAAGAGTGGGATGGGGAGAGGTAAAGCTGTAATGCCACAAACCCTGTTGTTCTTACCAAAAGTCAGCACCTTTTCTTGGATAACTATCTCATATTTTTACAAGTCTTTGATTAATTACCAGAGTTTGAAAAAGTTGACTTTGACAACTTTTGTCAATTTTTATGTTGTTTTTAGGGAGGAGTAGATTTATGGAGGCCTCACCACCATTCCAACTCTAGGGTTTTAATAGTACTAAAAATATTGATTAATTAAACTGTCCATAATAGGAGCTGATTACATTAAAAAGCCCTTGTCCAGAGAGGAACAATACTTTTAGATGTCAGAGCAGAGTCACAGCCGTTAGCAAAATTAGCAGTGAATACTATCTAAATATAAACAGTTCAATACTAATAGAAAGCAATATATGCCGAGTAAAAAAATGTCCAGAGCAAAACACTACCAGTCTAGTAAGGTTAAATTGGATTAACATGCTGCTGGAGTACAGGTTACACCAGTGTTCTTTCGAGTGAAAGCCAATCAAGATCCAAGACAGATTTAGAGAAATAGCAGTGTCCTGAGACACCTGAGGGAGATTATCACCTTGTCATTAGTGCTGGAGTATCACAGCCCCGCGAAGTGTTAAGAATAGATCTGGCTCTGTGTGGGACTTATAACTGCAGACATTCTGAATAAATATTCCTGAATTTATACACTGAGTCATATAATTTCACCTCACATAATTCACTCTTTCTGGTTTCTACCGTAACTGCCACTGGGCAGCCCGGAGAACATCGGGAAGTGAAGAAGCAATTTTCAGGGGAAATCAAAAAGGAATTCTGTTTCAGGACACAGAATGAGCTTTTACCACGGAGGCGAGAATTCTGGTCTGATGCTGTTACTCTTAGATGTAACACTGGGATATTTTGCCAGAAGAGATAGTCAAGACCCAGTTATCAGCTATATCAAAGTGATTTTAAACATTCCAGCTAATATTAATCTCGCTACAGTCTAATGTGCCATATTCCTGAAATGTCTCTGCTCTTTATGTTTGTTACAAACTCCTTTTCCATCTGCAACCAATTTTTAAAGAAATCATTTCTTTAATAAAATGCTTTCTAATAGGTTTTTAGGGCAATCAGTAGGCAAATCTTTGTCCAAATATATATTTTTCAAAGAGTTGAATGGTGGCTATAAATCCAAAATTTTGTTCAAAATGGTTATTTAAATACAATTAATCAAAATTAATAGTAACCAAATAACTGGTCTTAATCGTATGTAAATGACTTGTATACCTTTTTTGATAAAATTTATCACGTATTTATTCTTGGTTTTGAATTTCCTTTCTCTAACGATTTCAGAATTTCTCATTAATGATTTTTAAAATATTTGGCAGTAGTTTTTCATTCCCATAGATTTTAGGAACTAATAATGATCAGGAACTGATGCTTCTCCTCACACCCAAATCCCGCCCCAGGTCTGCGCCCCACTAGGTCCTAAGCTACAGCCCCTGTAAACCGCGCTCACCCCAAGGGCCTCACCCCAGGTCCCCCCACCGTCCGGAGATACCCCCCTAACCCTTCACCTAGGAATGAGCCCCCACCCTTCAGCCGGGTCACTTCCGCTCCCAGCAACCCCTCCCCCTCACCCTGTCCGCCCTCATCGCCAGATCGCCGCACACCCGGAGTGCACCCCTACCCCAGATGACCCCCTCAGCCCTCTCCTCGCGAGAGCCGGGCGCTCCGGGCTCCGATCACCACGGCGACAGCCGCTAGACAGGGATGCCCCGGGCCCACGGCAGGCACGCAGTCCTGGCTCCCAGGGGCGCGGCCCCGGCGGCCGGGTGGGCGGGGCTTGAGGCCATTCCAATTCCCTGCCCCACCCCCACGCCCCCATCCCACCCCGAAGCCCAATGCCTCCTCAGAGCCCATGGGATAGGTGGTCCCGAGCTGCACACCGCTCGCCAGTGGGCCTTGGCTGCTTGATGCTGGTGCGGGGAGGGAGGGTGCAGCCTTAGCCCGGCCCTCGGCCCCCGGGATGGACAGCGGGCAGCAGTGGCAGTGGCAGTGGTAGTGGTAGTGGGGGTGGCGGCGGAGGCGGCGGAGGCGGGACAGGGCGGCTGTCCTGGGAGAGCAAGTCCACTTGCTCCCACTTCCCCCGCCGCCTGGCCTCTGCTGCCAGAGCTTCCTGGAAGGAGTTTCCCCCTGTCAGCCTGCCCCTGGGAGGCAGGCCGGCTATGGCCAGGGGGGCGGGGCGGCGGCAGTGGCAGCAGCAGAGCTGGAGATGGCAGGATTGGGGCTGACCCATACTACTAGCCAGGTACTTGCTCCCATTGCCCGCTGTCTCTGTCGCTGCCCCCGCCCCTGCACATTGACTGCACCACGCCCACCTCTCAGGAGCAGGATCACCTGAGGACAAGCCTCCAGGGACCCTGGGGCAGCAGAGACCGCCCCCAGAGCAGGCTGAGGGGGACACGCGAGGAAATGCACAGGATTGCCTTGGCAGCCCCCGCCCCACGCTGCCGCCCGCCCTCTCTGCAGCCGCCCCAGACCCCGCCACCACCACTGCCCCCTGAGCACACCGCGCCAGCATCCCGGGAGCCGGACAACACGGACATGTGCACCCAGTGAACCTGGCGTAGCACAGGGCGCCCCCTGAGCAAGCTGAGCGGTCACCAGAGGAAATCCACAGGCTTACCTGGGCAGCCCTCGCCACCGCTGCTGACCTCTCTGCAGCCTCCCCTTCCCCGCCCCGGGCCACCATCCCCTCAGCGCACCGCGCCTGCCTCCTGGGAGGCATCCAACACCTAGGCGTGCAGCCAGGGAACCTGGGGTATCAGAGTCCGACCCCAGGCCAGGCCAAGGGATCATGGGAGCAAATCCTCGGGCTTCTAGGGCAGCCCCGCCTCCTCTCTGCAGCCCCTGACCGAACCTCCCCAGCCTCCCATGACCTGGCTGACAAGGAGACTTCAATCCCGCAAACCTGGGGTGGCAGAGGCTGTCCCCAGGCCAAGGAGAGGGGGAGATGGGAGGAAACTTGCCAACTCGCCAGGGCAGCCCCCTTAGCCGCAGTGCCTCCGGCCCCTCCACCACTGACCTCTTTCACTGACCGCACCACGCCCGCTCCCAAGAGCAGGCTGATTAAATGGCTTCAGTCTGAGGAACGTGGGAGAGCGGCGGTCGCCCCCAGGCTAGGCCGTTGGGGACATGGGAGAAAATCCTCTGGCTCACCAGGGGCACCCCAGTCCCCGGACCCTGTCCCCATCACTGTCCCCTGACTGCACTCCGCCTGTAGTGAGTGTGTCTGTCCGTCTGCCTGCCTGCCTGCCTGCCTGCCTGCCTGCCTGCCTGGCTGGCTGTCTATCTATCTGATGGAGGAGGGGAGAGGCTAGTCTATGTCTGTATGTCTCTGTGTGTCTATGTAATGGAGGAAGAGGAGGCTAGTATGTCTATCTCTCGGCCTATCTATCTCTCGACAATCTATCTAAGCAATGGAGGAGGCAGAGGAGGCTAGTGTGTTTGTCTATCTACCTAATTGAGGAGGAGAAGGAGTGTAGTGTGTGTGTGTGTGTGTGTGTGTGTAAGTGTGTGTGTGGGTCTGTCCATTTCTGTATTTGTCTATCTAATGGAGGAGGAGGTGGAGGAAGCTAGCGTGACTTTCCGTCTGTCTGTCTGCATACGCACCTAATGAAGTAGGAGGAGGCTACTGTGTTCGTCTAAGTGTCTTTCTATTGGAGGAGGTGAGTGTGTCTGTCTCTCAGTCTGTCTGGGTGTTTCTTTATCTACTAGAGGAGGAGGCTAGTGTGTCTATCTACTTACCTACCTGATTGAGGAGGAAGAGGAGGCTGCTGTGTGTGTGTATCTCTCTGACCATCTATTTCATGGAGGAGGAGATTGGTGTGTCCATCTACCTACCTAACTGAGGAGTAGGAGGGGGCTTCTGTTTGTGTGTGTGTGTGTGTTTGTGTGTGTGTGTGTGTGTGTTGGTGTGTGCCTGTCTGTCTTTGTATCTATGTATCTGTGTACCTATGTAATGGAGGAGGAGGACGAGGTTAGTGTATCTATCTGTTAATAACAAAGAAAGAGACTAGCCTGTCTGCCTATTTACATGTCTGTCTCTCTGTGTATTGGATTAAGCCTCCCGGGACTCCATTGACCTGGAGAGATGTCAAATGCCACCCTGAGGCAGAAGAAGGCGCCCAGAGAGCTGGCTGGGGGGGACTCGGGAGGAAATCCACAGGCTTGCCTGGGCAGCTCGCGTCCTTCGCTGCTGCCCTCTCTGCAGCCGCCCCGCCCCCTACCCCAATCCCGGCCCCTGGGCGTACAGCCCCAGCATACGCAGAAATACATTCAAAATGGCTTAGACACTTAAACGCAAGACAAGACACCACACACCTCTCGGTAGGAAACGTAGGCCAAACAGTATCCCACGTACACCTCACCCATTTTCTCCTAGGGTAGTCTCCCCAAGCAACAGAAAACTCAGCAAAAATACAAACACAAACGGGAGCAAACTGAATTCATCAGCTTTGGCACACCAAAGGAAACCAGAAGCAGAACTAAACCACGACCTACGAAATAGGAGACAATCTTTGCCAAACATGAGACTGACTAGGGGTTCATTTCCACCATATCCAAACAGCTCATCCGACTCAACGGACAGAAGACGACCCAATCCAAAAATGGGCAGAAGACGACCTCAGGAAGCAATTCTCCAGCGAAGACCCACCAGCGACCAATGAGAGGCACATGACAAAACAGGCTCAAGGTTGCTAATTATCCGAGGAATACAAGGCAAAACTACAATGAGGTGGCATCTCACCCCAGTTAGAGTGGCCACCATTCCAAAGCCCACACAGGACCAAGGCTACAGAGGCTGTGGAGAAAAGGGATCCCTCCTACACTGTCGGTGGGAATGTCGTTTGCTGCAGCCACTGTGCAAAACAGGAGGGAGAGTCCTCAAAAGACGGAAAATACACTGGTCAGAAGCTTTGGATCTCGGGGGGAGGCCAACAAGCTCCCAAAGGCCCGGCCTCGCCCCTGCTTCTGCCCCAGCTCGCCTGTGCCCCACAGGGTCCGGGGCGGCCTCCACTCCCAGGGCAGGGCCACCCGCGCGGGAAGGCCTCGCAAGGCCTGAGGGCCAGTCTCGGCTGGCCCGGGGCCGTCCAGCGCCCTCCCATCTCCCGGGGCTGCTCCCACTTCGCCAAAGCCGCCTGTGAGCGGCGGCCAAGAAAGCCGCGCGGTTCAGCCAGTACTAAGGAGGGGGAGGAAAGCACCCCAACCAGGCCGGGGGGCCCCGGGACCCGCCTCACGGTCCCAACCTGGACGCGCGGCCTGGACCCCACCGACGCACCCCTCCCCCCACCCCCGGGCGCCTCCCCAACTGCACAGCCCAGGCCTCACCCGACGACTCCCCGACCTGCGCGCCCCCACCAGCGCCCCCTTACCTGGCTCGCGACGGCAGCAGAGGCGACAGCAAGCGGCGGGAGGCCGAGACCCCAGGCAGCCTTCCTCCTCCGGGAGCTGGTCCAGGAGCACCCAGCTCCCGCCCAGCTTCCTCACGTTCTGGGCGCGCCCCAGCGCCCTGGCGTCCTGGCGCCCGTGCGCGCGCGCGCACGAGCAGCTTTCAGCGCCCCTCCCCCTCCCGCCCGCCTGACAGCAGCATGGAGGCTTGGCTGCGACTCCAGCAGTAGGGATGCTGCGAGTGGGGCCGGGCGGTGGGCCGGTGGAGCTTCGGGCGGTGGGGCGAGCCCAGCCCGCGGCCAGGGCTGGCCGGGTCCCCAACACCAACGCGGCCCCCCACGCCCTCCTCCAGGGTCCCGGCCCCCAAGTAGGACCACCACGGGCCCAGGGCCAGGCCTCACCCCACCAGCCCCGCCACCACTGCTCGCCGACCCCCCACCCAGTCAATGCCTCCCCACCCCCTGCCACGCCCGGTCCCCGATCCACTGCACCCCCGAGACAAAGCTGCTTCTCCTCACACCCAAATCCCGCCCCAGGTCTGCGCCCCACTTGGTCCTAAGCTACAGCCCCTGTAAACCGCGCTCACCCCAAGGGCCTCACCCCAGGTCCCCCCACCGTCCGGAGATACTCCCCTAACCCTTCACCTAGGAATGAGCCCCCACCCTTCAGCCGGGTCACTTCCGCTCCCAGCAACCCCTCCCCCTCACCCTGTCCGCCCTCATCGCCAGATCGCCGCACACCCGGAGTGCACCCCTACCCCAGATGACCCCCTCAGCCCTCTCCTCACGAGAGCCGGGCGCTCCGGGCTCCGATCACCACGGCGACAGCCGCTAGACAGGGATGCCCCGGGCCCACGGCAGGCACGCAGTCCTGGCTCCCAGGGGCGCGGCCCCGGCGGCCGGGTGGGCGGGGCTCGAGGCCATTCCAATTCCCTGCCCCACCCCCACGCCCCCATCCCACCCCGAAGCCCAATGCCTCCTCAGAGCCCATGGGATAGGTGGTCCCGAGCTGCACACCGCTTGCCAGTGGGCCTTGGCTGCTTGATGCTGGTGCGGGGAGGGAGGGTGCAGCCTTAGCCCGGCCCTCGGCCCCCGGGATGGACAGCGGGCAGCAGTGGCAGTGGCAGTGGTAGTGGTAGTGGGGGTGGCGGCGGAGGCGGCGGAGGCGGGACAGGGCGGCTGTCCTGGGAGAGCAAGTCCACTTGCTCCCACTTCCCCCGCCGCCTGGCCTCTGCTGCCAGAGCTTCCTGGAAGGAGTTTCCCCCTGTCAGCCTGCCCCTGGGAGGCAGGCCGGCTATGGCCAGGGGGGCGGGGCGGCGGCAGTGGCAGCAGCAGAGCTGGAGATGGCAGGATTGGGGCTGACCCATACTACTAGCCAGGTACTTGCTCCCATTGCCCGCTGTCTCTGTCGCTGCCCCCGCCCCTGCACATTGACTGCACCACGCCCACCTCTCAGGAGCAGGATCACCTGAGGACAAGCCTCCAGGGACCCTGGGGCAGCAGAGACCGCCCCCAGAGCAGGCTGAGGGGGACACGCGAGGAAATGCACAGGATTGCCTTGGCAGCCCCCGCCCCACGCTGCCGCCCGCCCTCTCTGCAGCCGCCCCAGACCCCGCCACCACCACTGCCCCCTGAGCACACCGCGCCAGCATCCCGGGAGCCGGACAACACGGACATGTGCACCCAGTGAACCTGGCGTAGCACAGGGCGCCCCCTGAGCAAGCTGAGCGGTCACCAGAGGAAATCCACAGGCTTACCTGGGCAGCCCTCGCCACCGCTGCTGACCTCTCTGCAGCCTCCCCTTCCCCGCCCCGGGCCACCATCCCCTCAGCGCACCGCGCCTGCCTCCTGGGAGGCATCCAACACCTAGGCGTGCAGCCAGGGAACCTGGGGTATCAGAGTCCGACCCCAGGCCAGGCCAAGGGATCATGGGAGCAAATCCTCGGGCTTCTAGGGCAGCCCCGCCTCCTCTCTGCAGCCCCTGACCGAACCTCCCCAGCCTCCCATGACCTGGCTGACAAGGAGACTTCAATCCCGCAAACCTGGGGTGGCAGAGGCTGTCCCCAGGCCAAGGAGAGGGGGAGATGGGAGGAAACTTGCCAACTCGCCAGGGCAGCCCCCTTAGCCGCAGTGCCTCCGGCCCCTCCACCACTGACCTCTTTCACTGACCGCACCACGCCCGCTCCCAAGAGCAGGCTGATTAAATGGCTTCAGTCTGAGGAACGTGGGAGAGCGGCGGTCGCCCCCAGGCTAGGCCGTTGGGGACATGGGAGAAAATCCTCTGGCTCACCAGGGGCACCCCAGTCCCCGGACCCTGTCCCCATCACTGTCCCCTGACTGCACTCCGCCTGTAGTGAGTGTGTCTGTCCGTCTGCCTGCCTGCCTGCCTGCCTGCCTGCCTGCCTGCCTGGCTGGCTGTCTATCTATCTGATGGAGGAGGGGAGAGGCTAGTCTATGTCTGTATGTCTCTGTGTGTCTATGTAATGGAGGAAGAGGAGGCTAGTATGTCTATCTCTCGGCCTATCTATCTCTCGACAATCTATCTAAGCAATGGAGGAGGCAGAGGAGGCTAGTGTGTTTGTCTATCTACCTAATTGAGGAGGAGAAGGAGTGTAGTGTGTGTGTGTGTGTGTGTGTGTAAGTGTGTGTGTGGGTCTGTCCATTTCTGTATTTGTCTATCTAATGGAGGAGGAGGTGGAGGAAGCTAGCGTGACTTTCCGTCTGTCTGTCTGCATACGCACCTAATGAAGTAGGAGGAGGCTACTGTGTTCGTCTAAGTGTCTTTCTATTGGAGGAGGTGAGTGTGTCTGTCTCTCAGTCTGTCTGGGTGTTTCTTTATCTACTAGAGGAGGAGGCTAGCGTGTCTATCTACTTACCTACCTGATTGAGGAGGAAGAGGAGGCTGCTGTGTGTGTGTATCTCTCTGACCATCTATTTCATGGAGGAGGAGATTGGTGTGTCCATCTACCTACCTAACTGAGGAGTAGGAGGGGGCTTCTGTTTGTGTGTGTGTGTGTGTGTGTGTGTGTTGGTGTGTGCCTGTCTGTCTTTGTATCTATGTATCTGTGTACCTATGTAATGGAGGAGGAGGACGAGGTTAGTGTATCTATCTGTTAATAACAAAGAAAGAGACTAGCCTGTCTGCCTATTTACATGTCTGTCTCTCTGTGTATTGGATTAAGCCTCCCGGGACTCCATTGACCTGGAGAGATGTCAAATGCCACCCTGAGGCAGAAGAAGGCGCCCAGAGAGCTGGCTGGGGGGGACTCGGGAGGAAATCCACAGGCTTGCCTGGGCAGCTCGCGTCCTTCGCTGCTGCCCTCTCTGCAGCCGCCCCGCCCCCTACCCCAATCCCGGCCCCTGGGCGTACAGCCCCAGCATACGCAGAAATACATTCAAAATGGCTTAGACACTTAAACGCAAGACAAGACACCACACACCTCTCGGTAGGAAACGTAGGCCAAACAGTATCCCACGTACACCTCACCCATTTTCTCCTAGGGTAGTCTCCCCAAGCAACAGAAAACTCAGCAAAAATACAAACACAAACGGGAGCAAACTGAATTCATCAGCTTTGGCACACCAAAGGAAACCAGAAGCAGAACTAAACCACGACCTACGAAATAGGAGACAATCTTTGCCAAACATGAGACTGACTAGGGGTTCATTTCCACCATATCCAAACAGCTCATCCGACTCAACGGACAGAAGACGACCCAATCCAAAAATGGGCAGAAGACGACCTCAGGAAGCAATTCTCCAGCGAAGACCCACCAGCGACCAATGAGAGGCACATGACAAAACAGGCTCAAGGTTGCTAATTATCCGAGGAATACAAGGCAAAACTACAATGAGGTGGCATCTCACCCCAGTTAGAGTGGCCACCATTCCAAAGCCCACACAGGACCAAGGCTACAGAGGCTGTGGAGAAAAGGGATCCCTCCTACACTGTCGGTGGGAATGTCGTTTGCTGCAGCCACTGTGCAAAACAGGAGGGAGAGTCCTCAAAAGACGGAAAATACACTGGTCAGAAGCTTTGGATCTCGGGGGGAGGCCAACAAGCTCCCAAAGGCCCGGCCTCGCCCCTGCTTCTGCCCCAGCTCGCCTGTGCCCCACAGGGTCCGGGGCGGCCTCCACTCCCAGGGCAGGGCCACCCGCGCGGGAAGGCCTCGCAAGGCCTGAGGGCCAGTCTCGGCTGGCCCGGGGCCGTCCAGCGCCCTCCCATCTCCCGGGGCTGCTCCCACTTCGCCAAAGCCGCCTGTGAGCGGCGGCCAAGAAAGCCGCGCGGTTCAGCCAGTACTAAGGAGGGGGAGGAAAGCACCCCAACCAGGCCGGGGGGCCCCGGGACCCGCCTCACGGTCCCAACCTGGACGCGCGGCCTGGACCCCACCGACGCACCCCTCCCCCCACCCCCGGGCGCCTCCCCAACTGCACAGCCCAGGCCTCACCCGCCGACTCCCCGACCTGCGCGCCCCCACCAGCGCCCCCTTACCTGGCTCGCGACGGCAGCAGAGGCGACAGCAAGCGGCGGGAGGCCGAGACCCCAGGCAGCCTTCCTCCTCCGGGAGCTGGTCCAGGAGCACCCAGCTCCCGCCCAGCTTCCTCACGTTCTGGGCGCGCCCCAGCGCCCTGGCGTCCTGGCGCCCGTGCGCGCGCGCGCACGAGCAGCTTTCAGCGCCCCTCCCCCTCCCGCCCGCCTGACAGCAGCATGGAGGCTTGGCTGCGACTCCAGCAGTAGGGATGCTGCGAGTGGGGCCGGGCGGTGGGCCGGTGGAGCTTCGGGCGGTGGGGCGAGCCCAGCCCGCGGCCAGGGCTGGCCGGGTCCCCAACACCAACGCGGCCCCCCACGCCCTCCTCCAGGGTCCCGGCCCCCAAGTAGGACCACCACGGGCCCAGGGCCAGGCCTCACCCCACCAGCCCCGCCACCACTGCTCGCCGACCCCCCACCCAGTCAATGCCTCCCCACCCCCTGCCACGCCCGGTCCCCGATCCACTGCACCCCCGAGACAAAGCTGCTTCTCCTCACACCCAAATCCCGCCCCAGGTCTGCGCCCCACTTGGTCCTAAGCTACAGCCCCTGTAAACCGCGCTCACCCCAAGGGCCTCACCCCAGGTCCCCCCACCGTCCGGAGATACTCCCCTAACCCTTCACCTAGGAATGAGCCCCCACCCTTCAGCCGGGTCACTTCCGCTCCCAGCAACCCCTCCCCCTCACCCTGTCCGCCCTCATCGCCAGATCGCCGCACACCCGGAGTGCACCCCTACCCCAGATGACCCCCTCAGCCCTCTCCTCACGAGAGCCGGGCGCTCCGGGCTCCGATCACCACGGCGACAGCCGCTAGACAGGGATGCCCCGGGCCCACGGCAGGCACGCAGTCCTGGCTCCCAGGGGCGCGGCCCCGGCGGCCGGGTGGGCGGGGCTCGAGGCCATTCCAATTCCCTGCCCCACCCCCACGCCCCCATCCCACCCCGAAGCCCAATGCCTCCTCAGAGCCCATGGGATAGGTGGTCCCGAGCTGCACACCGCTTGCCAGTGGGCCTTGGCTGCTTGATGCTGGTGCGGGGAGGGAGGGTGCAGCCTTAGCCCGGCCCTCGGCCCCCGGGATGGACAGCGGGCAGCAGTGGCAGTGGCAGTGGTAGTGGTAGTGGGGGTGGCGGCGGAGGCGGCGGAGGCGGGACAGGGCGGCTGTCCTGGGAGAGCAAGTCCACTTGCTCCCACTTCCCCCGCCGCCTGGCCTCTGCTGCCAGAGCTTCCTGGAAGGAGTTTCCCCCTGTCAGCCTGCCCCTGGGAGGCAGGCCGGCTATGGCCAGGGGGGCGGGGCGGCGGCAGTGGCAGCAGCAGAGCTGGAGATGGCAGGATTGGGGCTGACCCATACTACTAGCCAGGTACTTGCTCCCATTGCCCGCTGTCTCTGTCGCTGCCCCCGCCCCTGCACATTGACTGCACCACGCCCACCTCTCAGGAGCAGGATCACCTGAGGACAAGCCTCCAGGGACCCTGGGGCAGCAGAGACCGCCCCCAGAGCAGGCTGAGGGGGACACGCGAGGAAATGCACAGGATTGCCTTGGCAGCCCCCGCCCCACGCTGCCGCCCGCCCTCTCTGCAGCCGCCCCAGACCCCGCCACCACCACTGCCCCCTGAGCACACCGCGCCAGCATCCCGGGAGCCGGACAACACGGACATGTGCACCCAGTGAACCTGGCGTAGCACAGGGCGCCCCCTGAGCAAGCTGAGCGGTCACCAGAGGAAATCCACAGGCTTACCTGGGCAGCCCTCGCCACCGCTGCTGACCTCTCTGCAGCCTCCCCTTCCCCGCCCCGGGCCACCATCCCCTCAGCGCACCGCGCCTGCCTCCTGGGAGGCATCCAACACCTAGGCGTGCAGCCAGGGAACCTGGGGTATCAGAGTCCGACCCCAGGCCAGGCCAAGGGATCATGGGAGCAAATCCTCGGGCTTCTAGGGCAGCCCCGCCTCCTCTCTGCAGCCCCTGACCGAACCTCCCCAGCCTCCCATGACCTGGCTGACAAGGAGACTTCAATCCCGCAAACCTGGGGTGGCAGAGGCTGTCCCCAGGCCAAGGAGAGGGGGAGATGGGAGGAAACTTGCCAACTCGCCAGGGCAGCCCCCTTAGCCGCAGTGCCTCCGGCCCCTCCACCACTGACCTCTTTCACTGACCGCACCACGCCCGCTCCCAAGAGCAGGCTGATTAAATGGCTTCAGTCTGAGGAACGTGGGAGAGCGGCGGTCGCCCCCAGGCTAGGCCGTTGGGGACATGGGAGAAAATCCTCTGGCTCACCAGGGGCACCCCAGTCCCCGGACCCTGTCCCCATCACTGTCCCCTGACTGCACTCCGCCTGTAGTGAGTGTGTCTGTCCGTCTGCCTGCCTGCCTGCCTGCCTGCCTGCCTGCCTGCCTGGCTGGCTGTCTATCTATCTGATGGAGGAGGGGAGAGGCTAGTCTATGTCTGTATGTCTCTGTGTGTCTATGTAATGGAGGAAGAGGAGGCTAGTATGTCTATCTCTCGGCCTATCTATCTCTCGACAATCTATCTAAGCAATGGAGGAGGCAGAGGAGGCTAGTGTGTTTGTCTATCTACCTAATTGAGGAGGAGAAGGAGTGTAGTGTGTGTGTGTGTGTGTGTGTGTAAGTGTGTGTGTGGGTCTGTCCATTTCTGTATTTGTCTATCTAATGGAGGAGGAGGTGGAGGAAGCTAGCGTGACTTTCCGTCTGTCTGTCTGCATACGCACCTAATGAAGTAGGAGGAGGCTACTGTGTTCGTCTAAGTGTCTTTCTATTGGAGGAGGTGAGTGTGTCTGTCTCTCAGTCTGTCTGGGTGTTTCTTTATCTACTAGAGGAGGAGGCTAGCGTGTCTATCTACTTACCTACCTGATTGAGGAGGAAGAGGAGGCTGCTGTGTGTGTGTATCTCTCTGACCATCTATTTCATGGAGGAGGAGATTGGTGTGTCCATCTACCTACCTAACTGAGGAGTAGGAGGGGGCTTCTGTTTGTGTGTGTGTGTGTGTGTGTGTGTGTTGGTGTGTGCCTGTCTGTCTTTGTATCTATGTATCTGTGTACCTATGTAATGGAGGAGGAGGACGAGGTTAGTGTATCTATCTGTTAATAACAAAGAAAGAGACTAGCCTGTCTGCCTATTTACATGTCTGTCTCTCTGTGTATTGGATTAAGCCTCCCGGGACTCCATTGACCTGGAGAGATGTCAAATGCCACCCTGAGGCAGAAGAAGGCGCCCAGAGAGCTGGCTGGGGGGGACTCGGGAGGAAATCCACAGGCTTGCCTGGGCAGCTCGCGTCCTTCGCTGCTGCCCTCTCTGCAGCCGCCCCGCCCCCTACCCCAATCCCGGCCCCTGGGCGTACAGCCCCAGCATACGCAGAAATACATTCAAAATGGCTTAGACACTTAAACGCAAGACAAGACACCACACACCTCTCGGTAGGAAACGTAGGCCAAACAGTATCCCACGTACACCTCACCCATTTTCTCCTAGGGTAGTCTCCCCAAGCAACAGAAAACTCAGCAAAAATACAAACACAAACGGGAGCAAACTGAATTCATCAGCTTTGGCACACCAAAGGAAACCAGAAGCAGAACTAAACCACGACCTACGAAATAGGAGACAATCTTTGCCAAACATGAGACTGACTAGGGGTTCATTTCCACCATATCCAAACAGCTCATCCGACTCAACGGACAGAAGACGACCCAATCCAAAAATGGGCAGAAGACGACCTCAGGAAGCAATTCTCCAGCGAAGACCCACCAGCGACCAATGAGAGGCACATGACAAAACAGGCTCAAGGTTGCTAATTATCCGAGGAATACAAGGCAAAACTACAATGAGGTGGCATCTCACCCCAGTTAGAGTGGCCACCATTCCAAAGCCCACACAGGACCAAGGCTACAGAGGCTGTGGAGAAAAGGGATCCCTCCTACACTGTCGGTGGGAATGTCGTTTGCTGCAGCCACTGTGCAAAACAGGAGGGAGAGTCCTCAAAAGACGGAAAATACACTGGTCAGAAGCTTTGGATCTCGGGGGGAGGCCAACAAGCTCCCAAAGGCCCGGCCTCGCCCCTGCTTCTGCCCCAGCTCGCCTGTGCCCCACAGGGTCCGGGGCGGCCTCCACTCCCAGGGCAGGGCCACCCGCGCGGGAAGGCCTCGCAAGGCCTGAGGGCCAGTCTCGGCTGGCCCGGGGCCGTCCAGCGCCCTCCCATCTCCCGGGGCTGCTCCCACTTCGCCAAAGCCGCCTGTGAGCGGCGGCCAAGAAAGCCGCGCGGTTCAGCCAGTACTAAGGAGGGGGAGGAAAGCACCCCAACCAGGCCGGGGGGCCCCGGGACCCGCCTCACGGTCCCAACCTGGACGCGCGGCCTGGACCCCACCGACGCACCCCTCCCCCCACCCCCGGGCGCCTCCCCAACTGCACAGCCCAGGCCTCACCCGCCGACTCCCCGACCTGCGCGCCCCCACCAGCGCCCCCTTACCTGGCTCGCGACGGCAGCAGAGGCGACAGCAAGCGGCGGGAGGCCGAGACCCCAGGCAGCCTTCCTCCTCCGGGAGCTGGTCCAGGAGCACCCAGCTCCCGCCCAGCTTCCTCACGTTCTGGGCGCGCCCCAGCGCCCTGGCGTCCTGGCGCCCGTGCGCGCGCGCGCACGAGCAGCTTTCAGCGCCCCTCCCCCTCCCGCCCGCCTGACAGCAGCATGGAGGCTTGGCTGCGACTCCAGCAGTAGGGATGCTGCGAGTGGGGCCGGGCGGTGGGCCGGTGGAGCTTCGGGCGGTGGGGCGAGCCCAGCCCGCGGCCAGGGCTGGCCGGGTCCCCAACACCAACGCGGCCCCCCACGCCCTCCTCCAGGGTCCCGGCCCCCAAGTAGGACCACCACGGGCCCAGGGCCAGGCCTCACCCCACCAGCCCCGCCACCACTGCTCGCCGACCCCCCACCCAGTCAATGCCTCCCCACCCCCTGCCACGCCCGGTCCCCGATCCACTGCACCCCCGAGACAAAGCTGCTTCTCCTCACACCCAAATCCCGCCCCAGGTCTGCGCCCCACTTGGTCCTAAGCTACAGCCCCTGTAAACCGCGCTCACCCCAAGGGCCTCACCCCAGGTCCCCCCACCGTCCGGAGATACTCCCCTAACCCTTCACCTAGGAATGAGCCCCCACCCTTCAGCCGGGTCACTTCCGCTCCCAGCAACCCCTCCCCCTCACCCTGTCCGCCCTCATCGCCAGATCGCCGCACACCCGGAGTGCACCCCTACCCCAGATGACCCCCTCAGCCCTCTCCTCACGAGAGCCGGGCGCTCCGGGCTCCGATCACCACGGCGACAGCCGCTAGACAGGGATGCCCCGGGCCCACGGCAGGCACGCAGTCCTGGCTCCCAGGGGCGCGGCCCCGGCGGCCGGGTGGGCGGGGCTCGAGGCCATTCCAATTCCCTGCCCCACCCCCACGCCCCCATCCCACCCCGAAGCCCAATGCCTCCTCAGAGCCCATGGGATAGGTGGTCCCGAGCTGCACACCGCTTGCCAGTGGGCCTTGGCTGCTTGATGCTGGTGCGGGGAGGGAGGGTGCAGCCTTAGCCCGGCCCTCGGCCCCCGGGATGGACAGCGGGCAGCAGTGGCAGTGGCAGTGGTAGTGGTAGTGGGGGTGGCGGCGGAGGCGGCGGAGGCGGGACAGGGCGGCTGTCCTGGGAGAGCAAGTCCACTTGCTCCCACTTCCCCCGCCGCCTGGCCTCTGCTGCCAGAGCTTCCTGGAAGGAGTTTCCCCCTGTCAGCCTGCCCCTGGGAGGCAGGCCGGCTATGGCCAGGGGGGCGGGGCGGCGGCAGTGGCAGCAGCAGAGCTGGAGATGGCAGGATTGGGGCTGACCCATACTACTAGCCAGGTACTTGCTCCCATTGCCCGCTGTCTCTGTCGCTGCCCCCGCCCCTGCACATTGACTGCACCACGCCCACCTCTCAGGAGCAGGATCACCTGAGGACAAGCCTCCAGGGACCCTGGGGCAGCAGAGACCGCCCCCAGAGCAGGCTGAGGGGGACACGCGAGGAAATGCACAGGATTGCCTTCGCAGCCCCCGCCCCACGCTGCCGCCCGCCCTCTCTGCAGCCGCCCCAGACCCCGCCACCACCACTGCCCCCTGAGCACACCGCGCCAGCATCCCGGGAGCCGGACAACACGGACATGTGCACCCAGTGAACCTGGCGTAGCACAGGGCGCCCCCTGAGCAAGCTGAGCGGTCACCAGAGGAAATCCACAGGCTTACCTGGGCAGCCCTCGCCACCGCTGCTGACCTCTCTGCAGCCTCCCCTTCCCCGCCCCGGGCCACCATCCCCTCAGCGCACCGCGCCTGCCTCCTGGGAGGCATCCAACACCTAGGCGTGCAGCCAGGGAACCTGGGGTATCAGAGTCCGACCCCAGGCCAGGCCAAGGGATCATGGGAGCAAATCCTCGGGCTTCTAGGGCAGCCCCGCCTCCTCTCTGCAGCCCCTGACCGAACCTCCCCAGCCTCCCATGACCTGGCTGACAAGGAGACTTCAATCCCGCAAACCTGGGGTGGCAGAGGCTGTCCCCAGGCCAAGGAGAGGGGGAGATGGGAGGAAACTTGCCAACTCGCCAGGGCAGCCCCCTTAGCCGCAGTGCCTCCGGCCCCTCCACCACTGACCTCTTTCACTGACCGCACCACGCCCGCTCCCAAGAGCAGGCTGATTAAATGGCTTCAGTCTGAGGAACGTGGGAGAGCGGCGGTCGCCCCCAGGCTAGGCCGTTGGGGACATGGGAGAAAATCCTCTGGCTCACCAGGGGCACCCCAGTCCCCGGACCCTGTCCCCATCACTGTCCCCTGACTGCACTCCGCCTGTAGTGAGTGTGTCTGTCCGTCTGCCTGCCTGCCTGCCTGCCTGCCTGCCTGCCTGCCTGGCTGGCTGTCTATCTATCTGATGGAGGAGGGGAGAGGCTAGTCTATGTCTGTATGTCTCTGTGTGTCTATGTAATGGAGGAAGAGGAGGCTAGTATGTCTATCTCTCGGCCTATCTATCTCTCGACAATCTATCTAAGCAATGGAGGAGGCAGAGGAGGCGTGTGTGTTTGTCTATCTACCTAATTGAGGAGGAGAAGGAGTGTAGTGTGTGTGTGTGTGTGTGTGTGTAAGTGTGTGTGTGGGTCTGTCCATTTCTGTATTTGTCTATCTAATGGAGGAGGAGGTGGAGGAAGCTAGCGTGACTTTCCGTCTGTCTGTCTGCATACGCACCTAATGAAGTAGGAGGAGGCTACTGTGTTCGTCTAAGTGTCTTTCTATTGGAGGAGGTGAGTGTGTCTGTCTCTCAGTCTGTCTGGGTGTTTCTTTATCTACTAGAGGAGGAGGCTAGCGTGTCTATCTACTTACCTACCTGATTGAGGAGGAAGAGGAGGCTGCTGTGTGTGTGTATCTCTCTGACCATCTATTTCATGGAGGAGGAGATTGGTGTGTCCATCTACCTACCTAACTGAGGAGTAGGAGGGGGCTTCTGTTTGTGTGTGTGTGTGTGTGTGTGTGTTGGTGTGTGCCTGTCTGTCTTTGTATCTATGTATCTGTGTACCTATGTAATGGAGGAGGAGGACGAGGTTAGTGTATCTATCTGTTAATAACAAAGAAAGAGACTAGCCTGTCTGCCTATTTACATGTCTGTCTCTCTGTGTATTGGATTAAGCCTCCCGGGACTCCATTGACCTGGAGAGATGTCAAATGCCACCCTGAGGCAGAAGAAGGCGCCCAGAGAGCTGGCTGGGGGGGACTCGGGAGGAAATCCACAGGCTTGCCTGGGCAGCTCGCGTCCTTCGCTGCTGCCCTCTCTGCAGCCGCCCCGCCCCCTACCCCAATCCCGGCCCCTGGGCGTACAGCCCCAGCATACGCAGAAATACATTCAAAATGGCTTAGACACTTAAACGCAAGACAAGACACCACACACCTCTCGGTAGGAAACGTAGGCCAAACAGTATCCCACGTACACCTCACCCATTTTCTCCTAGGGTAGTCTCCCCAAGCAACAGAAAACTCAGCAAAAATACAAACACAAACGGGAGCAAACTGAATTCATCAGCTTTGGCACACCAAAGGAAACCAGAAGCAGAACTAAACCACGACCTACGAAATAGGAGACAATCTTTGCCAAACATGAGACTGACTAGGGGTTCATTTCCACCATATCCAAACAGCTCATCCGACTCAACGGACAGAAGACGACCCAATCCAAAAATGGGCAGAAGACGACCTCAGGAAGCAATTCTCCAGCGAAGACCCACCAGCGACCAATGAGAGGCACATGACAAAACAGGCTCAAGGTTGCTAATTATCCGAGGAATACAAGGCAAAACTACAATGAGGTGGCATCTCACCCCAGTTAGAGTGGCCACCATTCCAAAGCCCACACAGGACCAAGGCTACAGAGGCTGTGGAGAAAAGGGATCCCTCCTACACTGTCGGTGGGAATGTCGTTTGCTGCAGCCACTGTGCAAAACAGGAGGGAGAGTCCTCAAAAGACGGAAAATACACTGGTCAGAAGCTTTGGATCTCGGGGGGAGGCCAACAAGCTCCCAAAGGCCCGGCCTCGCCCCTGCTTCTGCCCCAGCTCGCCTGTGCCCCACAGGGTCCGGGGCGGCCTCCACTCCCAGGGCAGGGCCACCCGCGCGGGAAGGCCTCGCAAGGCCTGAGGGCCAGTCTCGGCTGGCCCGGGGCCGTCCAGCGCCCTCCCATCTCCCGGGGCTGCTCCCACTTCGCCAAAGCCGCCTGTGAGCGGCGGCCAAGAAAGCCGCGCGGTTCAGCCAGTACTAAGGAGGGGGAGGAAAGCACCCCAACCAGGCCGGGGGGCCCCGGGACCCGCCTCACGGTCCCAACCTGGACGCGCGGCCTGGACCCCACCGACGCACCCCTCCCCCCACCCCCGGGCGCCTCCCCAACTGCACAGCCCAGGCCTCACTGGACGACTCCCCGACCTGCGCGCCCCCACCAGCGCCCCCTTACCTGGCTCGCGACGGCAGCAGAGGCGACAGCAAGCGGCGGGAGGCCGAGACCCCAGGCAGCCTTCCTCCTCCGGGAGCTGGTCCAGGAGCACCCAGCTCCCGCCCAGCTTCCTCACGTTCTGGGCGCGCCCCAGCGCCCTGGCGTCCTGGCGCCCGTGCGCGCGCGCCCACGAGCAGCTTTCAGCGCCCCTCCCCCTCCCGCCCGCCTGACAGCAGCATGGAGGCTTGGCTGCGACTCCAGCAGTAGGGATGCTGCGAGTGGGGCCGGGCGGTGGGCCGGTGGAGCTTCGGGCGGTGGGGCGAGCCCAGCCCGCGGCCAGGGCTGGCCGGGTCCCCAACACCAACGCGGCCCCCCACGCCCTCCTCCAGGGTCCCGGCCCCCAAGTAGGACCACCACGGGCCCAGGGCCAGGCCTCACCCCACCAGCCCCGCCACCACTGCTCGCCGACCCCCCACCCAGTCAATGCCTCCCCACCCCCTGCCACGCCCGGTCCCCGATCCACTGCACCCCCGAGACAAAGCTGCTTCTCCTCACACCCAAATCCCGCCCCAGGTCTGCGCCCCACTTGGTCCTAAGCTACAGCCCCTGTAAACCGTGCTCACCCCAAGGGCCTCACCCCAGGTCCCTCCACCGTCCGGAGATACTCCCCTAACCCTTCACCTAGGAATGAGCCCCCACCCTTCAGCCGGGTCACTTCCGCTCCCAGCAACCCCTCCCCCTCACCCTGTCCGCCCTCATCGCCAGATCGCCGCACACCCGGAGTGCACCCCTACCCCAGATGACCCCCTCAGCCCTCTCCTCACGAGAGCCGGGCGCTCCGGGCTCCGATCACCACGGCGACAGCCGCTAGACAGGGATGCCCCGGGCCCACGGCAGGCACGCAGTCCTGGCTCCCAGGGGCGCGGCCCCGGCGGCCGGGTGGGCGGGGCTTGAGGCCATTCCAATTCCCTGCCCCACCCCCACGCCCCCATCCCACCCCGAAGCCCAATGCCTCCTCAGAGCCCATGGGATAGGTGGTCCCGAGCTGCACACCGCTCGCCAGTGGGCCTTGGCTGCTTGATGCTGGTGCGGGGAGGGAGGGTGCAGCCTTAGCCCGGCCCTCGGCCCCCGGGATGGACAGCGGGCAGCAGTGGCAGTGGCAGTGGTAGTGGTAGTGGGGGTGGCGGCGGAGGCGGCGGAGGCGGGACAGGGCGGCTGTCCTGGGAGAGCAAGTCCACTTGCTCCCACTTCCCCCGCCGCCTGGCCTCTGCTGCCAGAGCTTCCTGGAAGGAGTTTCCCCCTGTCAGCCTGCCCCTGGGAGGCAGGCCGGCTATGGCCAGGGGGGCGGGGCGGCGGCAGTGGCAGCAGCAGAGCTGGAGATGGCAGGATTGGGGCTGACCCATACTACTAGCCAGGTACTTGCTCCCATTGCCCGCTGTCTCTGTCGCTGCCCCCCGCCCCTGCACATTGACTGCACCACGCCCACCTCTCAGGAGCAGGATCACCTGAGGACAAGCCTCCAGGGACCCTGGGGCAGCAGAGACCGCCCCCAGAGCAGGCTGAGGGGGACACGCGAGGAAATGCACAGGATTGCCTTGGCAGCCCCCGCCCCACGCTGCCGCCCGCCCTCTCTGCAGCCGCCCCAGACCCCGCCACCACCACTGCCCCCTGAGCACACCGCGCCAGCATCCCGGGAGCCGGACAACACGGACATGTGCACCCAGTGAACCTGGCGTAGCACAGGGCGCCCCCTGAGCAAGCTGAGCGGTCACCAGAGGAAATCCACAGGCTTACCTGGGCAGCCCTCGCCACCGCTGCTGACCTCTCTGCAGCCTCCCCTTCCCCGCCCCGGGCCACCATCCCCTCAGCGCACCGCGCCTGCCTCCTGGGAGGCATCCAACACCTAGGCGTGCAGCCAGGGAACCTGGGGTATCAGAGTCCGACCCCAGGCCAGGCCAAGGGATCATGGGAGCAAATCCTCGGGCTTCTAGGGCAGCCCCGCCTCCTCTCTGCAGCCCCTGACCGAACCTCCCCAGCCTCCCATGACCTGGCTGACAAGGAGACTTCAATCCCGCAAACCTGGGGTGGCAGAGGCTGTCCCCAGGCCAAGGAGAGGGGGAGATGGGAGGAAACTTGCCAACTCGCCAGGGCAGCCCCCTTAGCCGCAGTGCCTCCGGCCCCTCCACCACTGACCTCTTTCACTGACCGCACCACGCCCGCTCCCAAGAGCAGGCTGATTAAATGGCTTCAGTCTGAGGAACGTGGGAGAGCGGCGGTCGCCCCCAGGCTAGGCCGTTGGGGACATGGGAGAAAATCCTCTGGCTCACCAGGGGCACCCCAGTCCCCGGACCCTGTCCCCATCACTGTCCCCTGACTGCACTCCGCCTGTAGTGAGTGTGTCTGTCCGTCTGCCTGCCTGCCTGCCTGCCTGCCTGCCTGCCTGCCTGGCTGGCTGTCTATCTATCTGATGGAGGAGGGGAGAGGCTAGTCTATGTCTGTATGTCTCTGTGTGTCTATGTAATGGAGGAAGAGGAGGCTAGTATGTCTATCTCTCGGCCTATCTATCTCTCGACAATCTATCTAAGCAATGGAGGAGGCAGAGGAGGCTAGTGTGTTTGTCTATCTACCTAATTGAGGAGGAGAAGGAGTGTAGTGTGTGTGTGTGTGTGTGTGTGTAAGTGTGTGTGTGGGTCTGTCCATTTCTGTATTTGTCTATCTAATGGAGGAGGAGGTGGAGGAAGCTAGCGTGACTTTCCGTCTGTCTGTCTGCATACGCACCTAATGAAGTAGGAGGAGGCTACTGTGTTCGTCTAAGTGTCTTTCTATTGGAGGAGGTGAGTGTGTCTGTCTCTCAGTCTGTCTGGGTGTTTCTTTATCTACTAGAGGAGGAGGCTAGTGTGTCTATCTACTTACCTACCTGATTGAGGAGGAAGAGGAGGCTGCTGTGTGTGTGTATCTCTCTGACCATCTATTTCATGGAGGAGGAGATTGGTGTGTCCATCTACCTACCTAACTGAGGAGTAGGAGGGGGCTTCTGTTTGTGTGTGTGTGTGTGTGTGTTGGTGTGTGCCTGTCTGTCTTTGTATCTATGTATCTGTGTACCTATGTAATGGAGGAGGAGGACGAGGTTAGTGTATCTATCTGTTAATAACAAAGAAAGAGACTAGCCTGTCTGCCTATTTACATGTCTGTCTCTCTGTGTATTGGATTAAGCCTCCCGGGACTCCATTGACCTGGAGAGATGTCAAATGCCACCCTGAGGCAGAAGAAGGCGCCCAGAGAGCTGGCTGGGGGGGACTCGGGAGGAAATCCACAGGCTTGCCTGGGCAGCTCGCGTCCTTCGCTGCTGCCCTCTCTGCAGCCGCCCCGCCCCCTACCCCAATCCCGGCCCCTGGGCGTACAGCCCCAGCATACGCAGAAATACATTCAAAATGGCTTAGACACTTAAACGCAAGACAAGACACCACACACCTCTCGGTAGGAAACGTAGGCCAAACAGTATCCCACGTACACCTCACCCATTTTCTCCTAGGGTAGTCTCCCCAAGCAACAGAAAACTCAGCAAAAATACAAACACAAACGGGAGCAAACTGAATTCATCAGCTTTGGCACACCAAAGGAAACCAGAAGCAGAACTAAACCACGGCCTACGAAATAGGAGACAATCTTTGCCAAACATGAGACTGACTAGGGGTTCATTTCCACCATATCCAAACAGCTCATCCGACTCAACGGACAGAAGACGACCCAATCCAAAAATGGGCAGAAGACGACCTCAGGAAGCAATTCTCCAGCGAAGACCCACCAGCGACCAATGAGAGGCACATGACAAAACAGGCTCAAGGTTGCTAATTATCCGAGGAATACAAGGCAAAACTACAATGAGGTGGCATCTCACCCCAGTTAGAGTGGCCACCATTCCAAAGCCCACACAGGACCAAGGCTACAGAGGCTGTGGAGAAAAGGGATCCCTCCTACACTGTCGGTGGGAATGTCGTTTGCTGCAGCCACTGTGCAAAACAGGAGGGAGAGTCCTCAAAAGACGGAAAATACACTGGTCAGAAGCTTTGGATCTCGGGGGGAGGCCAACAAGCTCCCAAAGGCCCGGCCTCGCCCCTGCTTCTGCCCCAGCTCGCCTGTGCCCCACAGGGTCCGGGGCGGCCTCCACTCCCAGGGCAGGGCCACCCGCGCGGGAAGGCCTCGCAAGGCCTGAGGGCCAGTCTCGGCTGGCCCGGGGCCGTCCAGCGCCCTCCCATCTCCCGGGGCTGCTCCCACTTCGCCAAAGCCGCCTGTGAGCGGCGGCCAAGAAAGCCGCGCGGTTCAGCCAGTACTAAGGAGGGGGAGGAAAGCACCCCAACCAGGCCGGGGGCCCCCGGGACCCGCCTCACGGTCCCAACCTGGACGCGCGGCCTGGACCCCACCGACGCACCCCTCCCCCCACCCCCGGGCGCCTCCCAACTGCACAGCCCAGGCCTCACCCGACGACTCCCCGACCTGCGCGCCCCCACCAGCGCCCCCTTACCTGGCTCGCGACGGCAGCAGAGGCGACAGCAAGCGGCGGGAGGCCGAGACCCCAGGCAGCCTTCCTCCTCCGGGAGCTGGTCCAGGAGCACCCAGCTCCCGCCCAGCTTCCTCACGTTCTGGGCGCGCCCCAGCGCCCTGGCGTCCTGGCGCCCGTGCGCGCGCGCGCACGAGCAGCTTTCAGCGCCCCTCCCCCTCCCGCCCGCCTGACAGCAGCATGGAGGCTTGGCTGCGACTCCAGCAGTAGGGATGCTGCGAGTGGGGCCGGGCGGTGGGCCGGTGGAGCTTCGGGCGGTGGGGCGAGCCCAGCCCGCGGCCAGGGCTGGCCGGGTCCCCAACACCAACGCGGCCCCCCACGCCCTCCTCCAGGGTCCCGGCCCCCAAGTAGGACCACCACGGGCCCAGGGCCAGGCCTCACCCCACCAGCCCCGCCACCACTGCTCGCCGACCCCCCACCCAGTCAATGCCTCCCCACCCCCTGCCACGCCCGGTCCCCGATCCACTGCACCCCCGAGACAAAGCTGCTTCTCCTCACACCCAAATCCCGCCCCAGGTCTGCGCCCCACTTGGTCCTAAGCTACAGCCCCTGTAAACCGCGCTCACCCCAAGGGCCTCACCCCAGGTCCCCCCACCGTCCGGAGATACTCCCCTAACCCTTCACCTAGGAATGAGCCCCCACCCTTCAGCCGGGTCACTTCCGCTCCCAGCAACCCCTCCCCCTCACCCTGTCCGCCCTCATCGCCAGATCGCCGCACACCCGGAGTGCACCCCTACCCCAGATGACCCCCTCAGCCCTCTCCTCACGAGAGCCGGGCGCTCCGGGCTCCGATCACCACGGCGACAGCCGCTAGACAGGGATGCCCCGGGCCCACGGCAGGCAGGCAGTCCTGGCTCCCAGGGGCGCGGCCCCGGCGGCCGGGTGGGCGGGGCTTGAGGCCATTCCAATTCCCTGCCCCACCCCCACGCCCCCATCCCACCCCGAAGCCCAATGCCTCCTCAGAGCCCATGGGATAGGTGGTCCCGAGCTGCACACCGCTTGCCAGTGGGCCTTGGCTGCTTGATGCTGGTGCGGGGAGGGAGGGTGCAGCCTTAGCCCGGCCCTCGGCCCCCGGGATGGACAGCGGGCAGCAGTGGCAGTGGCAGTGGTAGTGGTAGTGGGGGTGGCGGCGGAGGCGGCGGAGGCGGGACAGGGCGGCTGTCCTGGGAGAGCAAGTCCACTTGCTCCCACTTCCCCCGCCGCCTGGCCTCTGCTGCCAGAGCTTCCTGGAAGGAGTTTCCCCCTGTCAGCCTGCCCCTGGGAGGCAGGCCGGCTATGGCCAGGGGGGCGGGGCGGCGGCAGTGGCAGCAGCAGAGCTGGAGATGGCAGGATTGGGGCTGACCCATACTACTAGCCAGGTACTTGCTCCCATTGCCCGCTGTCTCTGTCGCTGCCCCCCGCCCCTGCACATTGACTGCACCACGCCCACCTCTCAGGAGCAGGATCACCTGAGGACAAGCCTCCAGGGACCCTGGGGCAGCAGAGACCGCCCCCAGAGCAGGCTGAGGGGGACACGCGAGGAAATGCACAGGATTGCCTTGGCAGCCCCCGCCCCACGCTGCCGCCCGCCCTCTCTGCAGCCGCCCCAGACCCCGCCACCACCACTGCCCCCTGAGCACACCGCGCCAGCATCCCGGGAGCCGGACAACACGGACATGTGCACCCAGTGAACCTGGCGTAGCACAGGGCGCCCCCTGAGCAAGCTGAGCGGTCACCAGAGGAAATCCACAGGCTTACCTGGGCAGCCCTCGCCACCGCTGCTGACCTCTCTGCAGCCTCCCCTTCCCCGCCCCGGGCCACCATCCCCTCAGCGCACCGCGCCTGCCTCCTGGGAGGCATCCAACACCTAGGCGTGCAGCCAGGGAACCTGGGGTATCAGAGTCCGACCCCAGGCCAGGCCAAGGGATCATGGGAGCAAATCCTCGGGCTTCTAGGGCAGCCCCGCCTCCTCTCTGCAGCCCCTGACCGAACCTCCCCAGCCTCCCATGACCTGGCTGACAAGGAGACTTCAATCCCGCAAACCTGGGGTGGCAGAGGCTGTCCCCAGGCCAAGGAGAGGGGGAGATGGGAGGAAACTTGCCAACTCGCCAGGGCAGCCCCCTTAGCCGCAGTGCCTCCGGCCCCTCCACCACTGACCTCTTTCACTGACCGCACCACGCCCGCTCCCAAGAGCAGGCTGATTAAATGGCTTCAGTCTGAGGAACGTGGGAGAGCGGCGGTCGCCCCCAGGCTAGGCCGTTGGGGACATGGGAGAAAATCCTCTGGCTCACCAGGGGCACCCCAGTCCCCGGACCCTGTCCCCATCACTGTCCCCTGACTGCACTCCGCCTGTAGTGAGTGTGTCTGTCCGTCTGCCTGCCTGCCTGCCTGCCTGCCTGCCTGCCTGCCTGGCTGGCTGTCTATCTATCTGATGGAGGAGGGGAGAGGCTAGTCTATGTCTGTATGTCTCTGTGTGTCTATGTAATGGAGGAAGAGGAGGCTAGTATGTCTATCTCTCGGCCTATCTATCTCTCGACAATCTATCTAAGCAATGGAGGAGGCAGAGGAGGCGTGTGTGTTTGTCTATCTACCTAATTGAGGAGGAGAAGGAGTGTAGTGTGTGTGTGTGTGTGTGTGTGTAAGTGTGTGTGTGGGTCTGTCCATTTCTGTATTTGTCTATCTAATGGAGGAGGAGGTGGAGGAAGCTAGCGTGACTTTCCGTCTGTCTGTCTGCATACGCACCTAATGAAGTAGGAGGAGGCTACTGTGTTCGTCTAAGTGTCTTTCTATTGGAGGAGGTGAGTGTGTCTGTCTCTCAGTCTGTCTGGGTGTTTCTTTATCTACTAGAGGAGGAGGCTAGCGTGTCTATCTACTTACCTACCTGATTGAGGAGGAAGAGGAGGCTGCTGTGTGTGTGTATCTCTCTGACCATCTATTTCATGGAGGAGGAGATTGGTGTGTCCATCTACCTACCTAACTGAGGAGTAGGAGGGGGCTTCTGTTTGTGTGTGTGTGTGTGTGTGTGTGTGTTGGTGTGTGCCTGTCTGTCTTTGTATCTATGTATCTGTGTACCTATGTAATGGAGGAGGAGGACGAGGTTAGTGTATCTATCTGTTAATAACAAAGAAAGAGACTAGCCTGTCTGCCTATTTACATGTCTGTCTCTCTGTGTATTGGATTAAGCCTCCCGGGACTCCATTGACCTGGAGAGATGTCAAATGCCACCCTGAGGCAGAAGAAGGCGCCCAGAGAGCTGGCTGGGGGGGACTCGGGAGGAAATCCACAGGCTTGCCTGGGCAGCTCGCGTCCTTCGCTGCTGCCCTCTCTGCAGCCGCCCCGCCCCCTACCCCAATCCCGGCCCCTGGGCGTACAGCCCCAGCATACGCAGAAATACATTCAAAATGGCTTAGACACTTAAACGCAAGACAAGACACCACACACCTCTCGGTAGGAAACGTAGGCCAAACAGTATCCCACGTACACCTCACCCATTTTCTCCTAGGGTAGTCTCCCCAAGCAACAGAAAACTCAGCAAAAATACAAACACAAACGGGAGCAAACTGAATTCATCAGCTTTGGCACACCAAAGGAAACCAGAAGCAGAACTAAACCACGACCTACGAAATAGGAGACAATCTTTGCCAAACATGAGACTGACTAGGGGTTCATTTCCACCATATCCAAACAGCTCATCCGACTCAACGGACAGAAGACGACCCAATCCAAAAATGGGCAGAAGACGACCTCAGGAAGCAATTCTCCAGCGAAGACCCACCAGCGACCAATGAGAGGCACATGACAAAACAGGCTCAAGGTTGCTAATTATCCGAGGAATACAAGGCAAAACTACAATGAGGTGGCATCTCACCCCAGTTAGAGTGGCCACCATTCCAAAGCCCACACAGGACCAAGGCTACAGAGGCTGTGGAGAAAAGGGATCCCTCCTACACTGTCGGTGGGAATGTCGTTTGCTGCAGCCACTGTGCAAAACAGGAGGGAGAGTCCTCAAAAGACGGAAAATACACTGGTCAGAAGCTTTGGATCTCGGGGGGAGGCCAACAAGCTCCCAAAGGCCCGGCCTCGCCCCTGCTTCTGCCCCAGCTCGCCTGTGCCCCACAGGGTCCGGGGCGGCCTCCACTCCCAGGGCAGGGCCACCCGCGCGGGAAGGCCTCGCAAGGCCTGAGGGCCAGTCTCGGCTGGCCCGGGGCCGTCCAGCGCCCTCCCATCTCCCGGGGCTGCTCCCACTTCGCCAAAGCCGCCTGTGAGCGGCGGCCAAGAAAGCCGCGCGGTTCAGCCAGTACTAAGGAGGGGGAGGAAAGCACCCCAACCAGGCCGGGGGGCCCCGGGACCCGCCTCACGGTCCCAACCTGGACGCGCGGCCTGGACCCCACCGACGCACCCCTCCCCCCACCCCCGGGCGCCTCCCCAACTGCACAGCCCAGGCCTCACCCGACGACTCCCCGACCTGCGCGCCCCCACCAGCGCCCCCTTACCTGGCTCGCGACGGCAGCAGAGGCGACAGCAAGCGGCGGGAGGCCGAGACCCCAGGCAGCCTTCCTCCTCCGGGAGCTGGTCCAGGAGCACCCAGCTCCCGCCCAGCTTCCTCACGTTCTGGGCGCGCCCCAGCGCCCTGGCGTCCTGGCGCCCGTGCGCGCGCGCCCACGAGCAGCTTTCAGCGCCCCTCCCCCTCCCGCCCGCCTGACAGCAGCATGGAGGCTTGGCTGCGACTCCAGCAGTAGGGATGCTGCGAGTGGGGCCGGGCGGTGGGCCGGTGGAGCTTCGGGCGGTGGGGCGAGCCCAGCCCGCGGCCAGGGCTGGCCGGGTCCCCAACACCAACGCGGCCCCCCACGCCCTCCTCCAGGGTCCCGGCCCCCAAGTAGGACCACCACGGGCCCAGGGCCAGGCCTCACCCCACCAGCCCCGCCACCACTGCTCGCCGACCCCCCACCCAGTCAATGCCTCCCCACCCCCTGCCACGCCCGGTCCCCGATCCACTGCACCCCCGAGACAAAGCTGCTTCTCCTCACACCCAAATCCCGCCCCAGGTCTGCGCCCCACTTGGTCCTAAGCTACAGCCCCTGTAAACCGCGCTCACCCCAAGGGCCTCACCCCAGGTCCCTCCACCGTCCGGAGATACTCCCCTAACCCTTCACCTAGGAATGAGCCCCCACCCTTCAGCCGGGTCACTTCCGCTCCCAGCAACCCCTCCCCCTCACCCTGTCCGCCCTCATCGCCAGATCGCCGCACACCCGGAGTGCACCCCTACCCCAGATGACCCCCTCAGCCCTCTCCTCACGAGAGCCGGGCGCTCCGGGCTCCGATCACCACGGCGACAGCCGCTAGACAGGGATGCCCCGGGCCCACGGCAGGCACGCAGTCCTGGCTCCCAGGGGCGCGGCCCCGGCGGCCGGGTGGGCGGGGCTCGAGGCCATTCCAATTCCCTGCCCCACCCCCACGCCCCCATCCCACCCCGAAGCCCAATGCCTCCTCAGAGCCCATGGGATAGGTGGTCCCGAGCTGCACACCGCTCGCCAGTGGGCCTTGGCTGCTTGATGCTGGTGCGGGGAGGGAGGGTGCAGCCTTAGCCCGGCCCTCGGCCCCCGGGATGGACAGCGGGCAGCAGTGGCAGTGGCAGTGGTAGTGGTAGTGGGGGTGGCGGCGGAGGCGGCGGAGGCGGGACAGGGCGGCTGTCCTGGGAGAGCAAGTCCACTTGCTCCCACTTCCCCCGCCGCCTGGCCTCTGCTGCCAGAGCTTCCTGGAAGGAGTTTCCCCCTGTCAGCCTGCCCCTGGGAGGCAGGCCGGCTATGGCCAGGGGGGCGGGGCGGCGGCAGTGGCAGCAGCAGAGCTGGAGATGGCAGGATTGGGGCTGACCCATACTACTAGCCAGGTACTTGCTCCCATTGCCCGCTGTCTCTGTCGCTGCCCCCCGCCCCTGCACATTGACTGCACCACGCCCACCTCTCAGGAGCAGGATCACCTGAGGACAAGCCTCCAGGGACCCTGGGGCAGCAGAGACCGCCCCCAGAGCAGGCTGAGGGGGACACGCGAGGAAATGCACAGGATTGCCTTGGCAGCCCCCGCCCCACGCTGCCGCCCGCCCTCTCTGCAGCCGCCCCAGACCCCGCCACCACCACTGCCCCCTGAGCACACCGCGCCAGCATCCCGGGAGCCGGACAACACGGACATGTGCACCCAGTGAACCTGGCGTAGCACAGGGCGCCCCCTGAGCAAGCTGAGCGGTCACCAGAGGAAATCCACAGGCTTACCTGGGCAGCCCTCGCCACCGCTGCTGACCTCTCTGCAGCCTCCCCTTCCCCGCCCCGGGCCACCATCCCCTCAGCGCACCGCGCCTGCCTCCTGGGAGGCATCCAACACCTAGGCGTGCAGCCAGGGAACCTGGGGTATCAGAGTCCGACCCCAGGCCAGGCCAAGGGATCATGGGAGCAAATCCTCGGGCTTCTAGGGCAGCCCCGCCTCCTCTCTGCAGCCCCTGACCGAACCTCCCCAGCCTCCCATGACCTGGCTGACAAGGAGACTTCAATCCCGCAAACCTGGGGTGGCAGAGGCTGTCCCCAGGCCAAGGAGAGGGGGAGATGGGAGGAAACTTGCCAACTCGCCAGGGCAGCCCCCTTAGCCGCAGTGCCTCCGGCCCCTCCACCACTGACCTCTTTCACTGACCGCACCACGCCCGCTCCCAAGAGCAGGCTGATTAAATGGCTTCAGTCTGAGGAACGTGGGAGAGCGGCGGTCGCCCCCAGGCTAGGCCGTTGGGGACATGGGAGAAAATCCTCTGGCTCACCAGGGGCACCCCAGTCCCCGGACCCTGTCCCCATCACTGTCCCCTGACTGCACTCCGCCTGTAGTGAGTGTGTCTGTCCGTCTGCCTGCCTGCCTGCCTGCCTGCCTGCCTGCCTGCCTGGCTGGCTGTCTATCTATCTGATGGAGGAGGGGAGAGGCTAGTCTATGTCTGTATGTCTCTGTGTGTCTATGTAATGGAGGAAGAGGAGGCTAGTATGTCTATCTCTCGGCCTATCTATCTCTCGACAATCTATCTAAGCAATGGAGGAGGCAGAGGAGGCTAGTGTGTTTGTCTATCTACCTAATTGAGGAGGAGAAGGAGTGTAGTGTGTGTGTGTGTGTGTGTAAGTGTGTGTGTGGGTCTGTCCATTTCTGTATTTGTCTATCTAATGGAGGAGGAGGTGGAGGAAGCTAGCGTGACTTTCCGTCTGTCTGTCTGCATACGCACCTAATGAAGTAGGAGGAGGCTACTGTGTTCGTCTAAGTGTCTTTCTATTGGAGGAGGTGAGTGTGTCTGTCTCTCAGTCTGTCTGGGTGTTTCTTTATCTACTAGAGGAGGAGGCTAGTGTGTCTATCTACTTACCTACCTGATTGAGGAGGAAGAGGAGGCTGCTGTGTGTGTGTATCTCTCTGACCATCTATTTCATGGAGGAGGAGATTGGTGTGTCCATCTACCTACCTAACTGAGGAGTAGGAGGGGGCTTCTGTTTGTGTGTGTGTGTGTGTGTGTGTGTGTGTGTGTGTGTTGGTGTGTGCCTGTCTGTCTTTGTATCTATGTATCTGTGTACCTATGTAATGGAGGAGGAGGACGAGGTTAGTGTATCTATCTGTTAATAACAAAGAAAGAGACTAGCCTGTCTGCCTATTTACATGTCTGTCTCTCTGTGTATTGGATTAAGCCTCCCGGGACTCCATTGACCTGGAGAGATGTCAAATGCCACCCTGAGGCAGAAGAAGGCGCCCAGAGAGCTGGCTGGGGGGGACTCGGGAGGAAATCCACAGGCTTGCCTGGGCAGCTCGCGTCCTTCGCTGCTGCCCTCTCTGCAGCCGCCCCGCCCCCTACCCCAATCCCGGCCCCTGGGCGTACAGCCCCAGCATACGCAGAAATAAATTCAAAATGGCTTAGACACTTAAACGCAAGACAAGACACCACACACCTCTCGGTAGGAAACGTAGGCCAAACAGTATCCCACGTACACCTCACCCATTTTCTCCTAGGGTAGTCTCCCCAAGCAACAGAAAACTCAGCAAAAATACAAACACAAACGGGAGCAAACTGAATTCATCAGCTTTGGCACACCAAAGGAAACCAGAAGCAGAACTAAACCACGACCTACGAAATAGGAGACAATCTTTGCCAAACATGAGACTGACTAGGGGTTCATTTCCACCATATCCAAACAGCTCATCCGACTCAACGGACAGAAGACGACCCAATCCAAAAATGGGCAGAAGACGACCTCAGGAAGCAATTCTCCAGCGAAGACCCACCAGCGACCAATGAGAGGCACATGACAAAACAGGCTCAAGGTTGCTAATTATCCGAGGAATACAAGGCAAAACTACAATGAGGTGGCATCTCACCCCAGTTAGAGTGGCCACCATTCCAAAGCCCACACAGGACCAAGGCTACAGAGGCTGTGGAGAAAAGGGATCCCTCCTACACTGTCGGTGGGAATGTCGTTTGCTGCAGCCACTGTGCAAAACAGGAGGGAGAGTCCTCAAAAGACGGAAAATACACTGGTCAGAAGCTTTGGATCTCGGGGGGAGGCCAACAAGCTCCCAAAGGCCCGGCCTCGCCCCTGCTTCTGCCCCAGCTCGCCTGTGCCCCACAGGGTCCGGGGCGGCCTCCACTCCCAGGGCAGGGCCACCCGCGCGGGAAGGCCTCGCAAGGCCTGAGGGCCAGTCTCGGCTGGCCCGGGGCCGTCCAGCGCCCTCCCATCTCCCGGGGCTGCTCCCACTTCGCCAAAGCCGCCTGTGAGCGGCGGCCAAGAAAGCCGCGCGGTTCAGCCAGTACTAAGGAGGGGGAGGAAAGCACCCCAACCAGGCCGGGGGGCCCCGGGACCCGCCTCACGGTCCCAACCTGGACGCGCGGCCTGGACCCCACCGACGCACCCCTCCCCCCACCCCCGGGCGCCTCCCCAACTGCACAGCCCAGGCCTCACCCGACGACTCCCCGACCTGCGCGCCCCCACCAGCGCCCCCTTACCTGGCTCGCGACGGCAGCAGAGGCGACAGCAAGCGGCGGGAGGCCGAGACCCCAGGCAGCCTTCCTCCTCCGGGAGCTGGTCCAGGAGCACCCAGCTCCCGCCCAGCTTCCTCACGTTCTGGGCGCGCCCCAGCGCCCTGGCGTCCTGGTGCCCGTGCGCGCGCGCGCACGAGCAGCTTTCAGCGCCCCTCCCCCTCCCGCCCGCCTGACAGCAGCATGGAGGCTTGGCTGCGACTCCAGCAGTAGGGATGCTGCGAGTGGGGCCGGGCGGTGGGCCGGTGGAGCTTCGGGCGGTGGGGCGAGCCCAGCCCGCGGCCAGGGCTGGCCGGGTCCCCAACACCAACGCGGCCCCCCACGCCCTCCTCCAGGGTCCCGGCCCCCAAGTAGGACCACCACGGGCCCAGGGCCAGGCCTCACCCCACCAGCCCCGCCACCACTGCTCGCCGACCCCCCACCCAGTCAATGCCTCCCCACCCCCTGCCACGCCCGGTCCCCGATCCACTGCACCCCCGAGACAAAGCTGCTTCTCCTCACACCCAAATCCCGCCCCAGGTCTGCGCCCCACTTGGTCCTAAGCTACAGCCCCTGTAAACCGCGCTCACCCCAAGGGCCTCACCCCAGGTCCCCCCACCGTCCGGAGATACTCCCCTAACCCTTCACCTAGGAATGAGCCCCCACCCTTCAGCCGGGTCACTTCCGCTCCCAGCAACCCCTCCCCCTCACCCTGTCCGCCCTCATCGCCAGATCGCCGCACACCCGGAGTGCACCCCTACCCCAGATGACCCCCTCAGCCCTCTCCTCACGAGAGCCGGGCGCTCCGGGCTCCGATCACCACGGCGACAGCCGCTAGACAGGGATGCCCCGGGCCCACGGCAGGCACGCAGTCCTGGCTCCCAGGGGCGCGGCCCCGGCGGCCGGGTGGGCGGGGCTTGAGGCCATTCCAATTCCCTGCCCCACCCCCACGCCCCCATCCCACCCCGAAGCCCAATGCCTCCTCAGAGCCCATGGGATAGGTGGTCCCGAGCTGCACACCGCTCGCCAGTGGGCCTTGGCTGCTTGATGCTGGTGCGGGGAGGGAGGGTGCAGCCTTAGCCCGGCCCTCGGCCCCCGGGATGGACAGCGGGCAGCAGTGGCAGTGGCAGTGGTAGTGGTAGTGGGGGTGGCGGCGGAGGCGGCGGAGGCGGGACAGGGCGGCTGTCCTGGGAGAGCAAGTCCACTTGCTCCCACTTCCCCCGCCGCCTGGCCTCTGCTGCCAGAGCTTCCTGGAAGGAGTTTCCCCCTGTCAGCCTGCCCCTGGGAGGCAGGCCGGCTATGGCCAGGGGGGCGGGGCGGCGGCAGTGGCAGCAGCAGAGCTGGAGATGGCAGGATTGGGGCTGACCCATACTACTAGCCAGGTACTTGCTCCCATTGCCCGCTGTCTCTGTCGCTGCCCCCCGCCCCTGCACATTGACTGCACCACGCCCACCTCTCAGGAGCAGGATCACCTGAGGACAAGCCTCCAGGGACCCTGGGGCAGCAGAGACCGCCCCCAGAGCAGGCTGAGGGGGACACGCGAGGAAATGCACAGGATTGCCTTGGCAGCCCCCGCCCCACGCTGCCGCCCGCCCTCTCTGCAGCCGCCCCAGACCCCGCCACCACCACTGCCCCCTGAGCACACCGCGCCAGCATCCCGGGAGCCGGACAACACGGACATGTGCACCCAGTGAACCTGGCGTAGCACAGGGCGCCCCCTGAGCAAGCTGAGCGGTCACCAGAGGAAATCCACAGGCTTACCTGGGCAGCCCTCGCCACCGCTGCTGACCTCTCTGCAGCCTCCCCTTCCCCGCCCCGGGCCACCATCCCCTCAGCGCACCGCGCCTGCCTCCTGGGAGGCATCCAACACCTAGGCGTGCAGCCAGGGAACCTGGGGTATCAGAGTCCGACCCCAGGCCAGGCCAAGGGATCATGGGAGCAAATCCTCGGGCTTCTAGGGCAGCCCCGCCTCCTCTCTGCAGCCCCTGACCGAACCTCCCCAGCCTCCCATGACCTGGCTGACAAGGAGACTTCAATCCCGCAAACCTGGGGTGGCAGAGGCTGTCCCCAGGCCAAGGAGAGGGGGAGATGGGAGGAAACTTGCCAACTCGCCAGGGCAGCCCCCTTAGCCGCAGTGCCTCCGGCCCCTCCACCACTGACCTCTTTCACTGACCGCACCACGCCCGCTCCCAAGAGCAGGCTGATTAAATGGCTTCAGTCTGAGGAACGTGGGAGAGCGGCGGTCGCCCCCAGGCTAGGCCGTTGGGGACATGGGAGAAAATCCTCTGGCTCACCAGGGGCACCCCAGTCCCCGGACCCTGTCCCCATCACTGTCCCCTGACTGCACTCCGCCTGTAGTGAGTGTGTCTGTCCGTCTGCCTGCCTGCCTGCCTGCCTGCCTGCCTGCCTGCCTGGCTGGCTGTCTATCTATCTGATGGAGGAGGGGAGAGGCTAGTCTATGTCTGTATGTCTCTGTGTGTCTATGTAATGGAGGAAGAGGAGGCTAGTATGTCTATCTCTCGGCCTATCTATCTCTCGACAATCTATCTAAGCAATGGAGGAGGCAGAGGAGGCTAGTGTGTTTGTCTATCTACCTAATTGAGGAGGAGAAGGAGTGTAGTGTGTGTGTGTGTGTGTGTAAGTGTGTGTGTGGGTCTGTCCATTTCTGTATTTGTCTATCTAATGGAGGAGGAGGTGGAGGAAGCTAGCGTGACTTTCCGTCTGTCTGTCTGCATACGCACCTAATGAAGTAGGAGGAGGCTACTGTGTTCGTCTAAGTGTCTTTCTATTGGAGGAGGTGAGTGTGTCTGTCTCTCAGTCTGTCTGGGTGTTTCTTTATCTACTAGAGGAGGAGGCTAGTGTGTCTATCTACTTACCTACCTGATTGAGGAGGAAGAGGAGGCTGCTGTGTGTGTGTATCTCTCTGACCATCTATTTCATGGAGGAGGAGATTGGTGTGTCCATCTACCTACCTAACTGAGGAGTAGGAGGGGGCTTCTGTTTGTGTGTGTGTGTGTGTGTGTGTGTGTGTGTGTGTGTTGGTGTGTGCCTGTCTGTCTTTGTATCTATGTATCTGTGTACCTATGTAATGGAGGAGGAGGACGAGGTTAGTGTATCTATCTGTTAATAACAAAGAAAGAGACTAGCCTGTCTGCCTATTTACATGTCTGTCTCTCTGTGTATTGGATTAAGCCTCCCGGGACTCCATTGACCTGGAGAGATGTCAAATGCCACCCTGAGGCAGAAGAAGGCGCCCAGAGAGCTGGCTGGGGGGGACTCGGGAGGAAATCCACAGGCTTGCCTGGGCAGCTCGCGTCCTTCGCTGCTGCCCTCTCTGCAGCCGCCCCGCCCCCTACCCCAATCCCGGCCCCTGGGCGTACAGCCCCAGCATACGCAGAAATAAATTCAAAATGGCTTAGACACTTAAACGCAAGACAAGACACCACACACCTCTCGGTAGGAAACGTAGGCCAAACAGTATCCCACGTACACCTCACCCATTTTCTCCTAGGGTAGTCTCCCCAAGCAACAGAAAACTCAGCAAAAATACAAACACAAACGGGAGCAAACTGAATTCATCAGCTTTGGCACACCAAAGGAAACCAGAAGCAGAACTAAACCACGACCTACGAAATAGGAGACAATCTTTGCCAAACATGAGACTGACTAGGGGTTCATTTCCACCATATCCAAACAGCTCATCCGACTCAACGGACAGAAGACGACCCAATCCAAAAATGGGCAGAAGACGACCTCAGGAAGCAATTCTCCAGCGAAGACCCACCAGCGACCAATGAGAGGCACATGACAAAACAGGCTCAAGGTTGCTAATTATCCGAGGAATACAAGGCAAAACTACAATGAGGTGGCATCTCACCCCAGTTAGAGTGGCCACCATTCCAAAGCCCACACAGGACCAAGGCTACAGAGGCTGTGGAGAAAAGGGATCCCTCCTACACTGTCGGTGGGAATGTCGTTTGCTGCAGCCACTGTGCAAAACAGGAGGGAGAGTCCTCAAAAGACGGAAAATACACTGGTCAGAAGCTTTGGATCTCGGGGGGAGGCCAACAAGCTCCCAAAGGCCCGGCCTCGCCCCTGCTTCTGCCCCAGCTCGCCTGTGCCCCACAGGGTCCGGGGCGGCCTCCACTCCCAGGGCAGGGCCACCCGCGCGGGAAGGCCTCGCAAGGCCTGAGGGCCAGTCTCGGCTGGCCCGGGGCCGTCCAGCGCCCTCCCATCTCCCGGGGCTGCTCCCACTTCGCCAAAGCCGCCTGTGAGCGGCGGCCAAGAAAGCCGCGCGGTTCAGCCAGTACTAAGGAGGGGGAGGAAAGCACCCCAACCAGGCCGGGGGGCCCCGGGACCCGCCTCACGGTCCCAACCTGGACGCGCGGCCTGGACCCCACCGACGCACCCCTCCCCCCACCCCCGGGCGCCTCCCCAACTGCACAGCCCAGGCCTCACCCGACGACTCCCCGACCTGCGCGCCCCCACCAGCGCCCCCTTACCTGGCTCGCGACGGCAGCAGAGGCGACAGCAAGCGGCGGGAGGCCGAGACCCCAGGCAGCCTTCCTCCTCCGGGAGCTGGTCCAGGAGCACCCAGCTCCCGCCCAGCTTCCTCACGTTCTGGGCGCGCCCCAGCGCCCTGGCGTCCTGGTGCCCGTGCGCGCGCGCGCACGAGCAGCTTTCAGCGCCCCTCCCCCTCCCGCCCGCCTGACAGCAGCATGGAGGCTTGGCTGCGACTCCAGCAGTAGGGATGCTGCGAGTGGGGCCGGGCGGTGGGCCGGTGGAGCTTCGGGCGGTGGGGCGAGCCCAGCCCGCGGCCAGGGCTGGCCGGGTCCCCAACACCAACGCGGCCCCCCACGCCCTCCTCCAGGGTCCCGGCCCCCAAGTAGGACCACCACGGGCCCAGGGCCAGGCCTCACCCCACCAGCCCCGCCACCACTGCTCGCCGACCCCCCACCCAGTCAATGCCTCCCCACCCCCTGCCACGCCCGGTCCCCGATCCACTGCACCCCCGAGACAAAGCTGCTTCTCCTCACACCCAAATCCCGCCCCAGGTCTGCGCCCCACTTGGTCCTAAGCTACAGCCCCTGTAAACCGCGCTCACCCCAAGGGCCTCACCCCAGGTCCCCCCACCGTCCGGAGATACTCCCCTAACCCTTCACCTAGGAATGAGCCCCCACCCTTCAGCCGGGTCACTTCCGCTCCCAGCAACCCCTCCCCCTCACCCTGTCCGCCCTCATCGCCAGATCGCCGCACACCCGGAGTGCACCCCTACCCCAGATGACCCCCTCAGCCCTCTCCTCACGAGAGCCGGGCGCTCCGGGCTCCGATCACCACGGCGACAGCCGCTAGACAGGGATGCCCCGGGCCCACGGCAGGCACGCAGTCCTGGCTCCCAGGGGCGCGGCCCCGGCGGCCGGGTGGGCGGGGCTTGAGGCCATTCCAATTCCCTGCCCCACCCCCACGCCCCCATCCCACCCCGAAGCCCAATGCCTCCTCAGAGCCCATGCGATAGGTGGTCCCGAGCTGCACACCGCTTGCCAGTGGGCCTTGGCTGCTTGATGCTGGTGCGGGGAGGGAGGGTGCAGCCTTAGCCCGGCCCTCGGCCCCCGGGATGGACAGCGGGCAGCAGTGGCAGTGGCAGTGGTAGTGGTAGTGGGGGTGGCGGCGGAGGCGGCGGAGGCGGGACAGGGCGGCTGTCCTGGGAGAGCAAGTCCACTTGCTCCCACTTCCCCCGCCGCCTGGCCTCTGCTGCCAGAGCTTCCTGGAAGGAGTTTCCCCCTGTCAGCCTGCCCCTGGGAGGCAGGCCGGCTATGGCCAGGGGGGCGGGGCGGCGGCAGTGGCAGCAGCAGAGCTGGAGATGGCAGGATTGGGGCTGACCCATACTACTAGCCAGGTACTTGCTCCCATTGCCCGCTGTCTCTGTCGCTGCCCCCGCCCCTGCACATTGACTGCACCACGCCCACCTCTCAGGAGCAGGATCACCTGAGGACAAGCCTCCAGGGACCCTGGGGCAGCAGAGACCGCCCCCAGAGCAGGCTGAGGGGGACACGCGAGGAAATGCACAGGATTGCCTTGGCAGCCCCCGCCCCACGCTGCCGCCCGCCCTCTCTGCAGCCGCCCCAGACCCCGCCACCACCACTGCCCCCTGAGCACACCGCGCCAGCATCCCGGGAGCCGGACAACACGGACATGTGCACCCAGTGAACCTGGCGTAGCACAGGGCGCCCCCTGAGCAAGCTGAGCGGTCACCAGAGGAAATCCACAGGCTTACCTGGGCAGCCCTCGCCACCGCTGCTGACCTCTCTGCAGCCTCCCCTTCCCCGCCCCGGGCCACCATCCCCTCAGCGCACCGCGCCTGCCTCCTGGGAGGCATCCAACACCTAGGCGTGCAGCCAGGGAACCTGGGGTATCAGAGTCCGACCCCAGGCCAGGCCAAGGGATCATGGGAGCAAATCCTCGGGCTTCTAGGGCAGCCCCGCCTCCTCTCTGCAGCCCCTGACCGAACCTCCCCAGCCTCCCATGACCTGGCTGACAAGGAGACTTCAATCCCGCAAACCTGGGGTGGCAGAGGCTGTCCCCAGGCCAAGGAGAGGGGGAGATGGGAGGAAACTTGCCAACTCGCCAGGGCAGCCCCCTTAGCCGCAGTGCCTCCGGCCCCTCCACCACTGACCTCTTTCACTGACCGCACCACGCCCGCTCCCAAGAGCAGGCTGATTAAATGGCTTCAGTCTGAGGAACGTGGGAGAGCGGCGGTCGCCCCCAGGCTAGGCCGTTGGGGACATGGGAGAAAATCCTCTGGCTCACCAGGGGCACCCCAGTCCCCGGACCCTGTCCCCATCACTGTCCCCTGACTGCACTCCGCCTGTAGTGAGTGTGTCTGTCCGTCTGCCTGCCTGCCTGCCTGGCTGGCTGTCTATCTATCTGATGGAGGAGGGGAGAGGCTAGTCTATGTCTGTATGTCTCTGTGTGTCTATGTAATGGAGGAAGAGGAGGCTAGTATGTCTATCTCTCGGCCTATCTATCTCTCGACAATCTATCTAAGCAATGGAGGAGGCAGAGGAGGCTAGTGTGTTTGTCTATCTACCTAATTGAGGAGGAGAAGGAGTGTAGTGTGTGTGTGTGTGTGTGTGTGTGTAAGTGTGTGTGTGGGTCTGTCCATTTCTGTATTTGTCTATCTAATGGAGGAGGAGGTGGAGGAAGCTAGCGTGACTTTCCGTCTGTCTGTCTGCATACGCACCTAATGAAGTAGGAGGAGGCTACTGTGTTCGTCTAAGTGTCTTTCTATTGGAGGAGGTGAGTGTGTCTGTCTCTCAGTCTGTCTGGGTGTTTCTTTATCTACTAGAGGAGGAGGCTAGTGTGTCTATCTACTTACCTACCTGATTGAGGAGGAAGAGGAGGCTGCTGTGTGTGTGTATCTCTCTGACCATCTATTTCATGGAGGAGGAGATTGGTGTGTCCATCTACCTACCTAACTGAGGAGTAGGAGGGGGCTTCTGTTTGTGTGTGTGTGTGTGTGTGTGTGTGTGTTGGTGTGTGCCTGTCTGTCTTTGTATCTATGTATCTGTGTACCTATGTAATGGAGGAGGAGGACGAGGTTAGTGTATCTATCTGTTAATAACAAAGAAAGAGACTAGCCTGTCTGCCTATTTACATGTCTGTCTCTCTGTGTATTGGATTAAGCCTCCCGGGACTCCATTGACCTGGAGAGATGTCAAATGCCACCCTGAGGCAGAAGAAGGCGCCCAGAGAGCTGGCTGGGGGGGACTCGGGAGGAAATCCACAGGCTTGCCTGGGCAGCTCGCGTCCTTCGCTGCTGCCCTCTCTGCAGCCGCCCCGCCCCCTACCCCAATCCCGGCCCCTGGGCGTACAGCCCCAGCATACGCAGAAATACATTCAAAATGGCTTAGACACTTAAACGCAAGACAAGACACCACACACCTCTCGGTAGGAAACGTAGGCCAAACAGTATCCCACGTACACCTCACCCATTTTCTCCTAGGGTAGTCTCCCCAAGCAACAGAAAACTCAGCAAAAATACAAACACAAACGGGAGCAAACTGAATTCATCAGCTTTGGCACACCAAAGGAAACCAGAAGCAGAACTAAACCACGACCTACGAAATAGGAGACAATCTTTGCCAAACATGAGACTGACTAGGGGTTCATTTCCACCATATCCAAACAGCTCATCCGACTCAACGGACAGAAGACGACCCAATCCAAAAATGGGCAGAAGACGACCTCAGGAAGCAATTCTCCAGCGAAGACCCACCAGCGACCAATGAGAGGCACATGACAAAACAGGCTCAAGGTTGCTAATTATCCGAGGAATACAAGGCAAAACTACAATGAGGTGGCATCTCACCCCAGTTAGAGTGGCCACCATTCCAAAGCCCACACAGGACCAAGGCTACAGAGGCTGTGGAGAAAAGGGATCCCTCCTACACTGTCGGTGGGAATGTCGTTTGCTGCAGCCACTGTGCAAAACAGGAGGGAGAGTCCTCAAAAGACGGAAAATACACTGGTCAGAAGCTTTGGATCTCGGGGGGAGGCCAACAAGCTCCCAAAGGCCCGGCCTCGCCCCTGCTTCTGCCCCAGCTCGCCTGTGCCCCACAGGGTCCGGGGCGGCCTCCACTCCCAGGGCAGGGCCACCCGCGCGGGAAGGCCTCGCAAGGCCTGAGGGCCAGTCTCGGCTGGCCCGGGGCCGTCCAGCGCCCTCCCATCTCCCGGGGCTGCTCCCACTTCGCCAAAGCCGCCTGTGAGCGGTGGCCAAGAAAGCCGCGCGGTTCAGCCAGTACTAAGGAGGGGGAGGAAAGCACCCCAACCAGGCCGGGGGGCCCCGGGACCCGCCTCACGGTCCCAACCTGGACGCGCGGCCTGGACCCCACCGACGCACCCCTCCCCCCACCCCCGGGCGCCTCCCCAACTGCACAGCCCAGGCCTCACCCGACGACTCCCCGACCTGCGCGCCCCCACCAGCGCCCCCTTACCTGGCTCGCGACGGCAGCAGAGGCGACAGCAAGCGGCGGGAGGCCGAGACCCCAGGCAGCCTTCCTCCTCCGGGAGCTGGTCCAGGAGCACCCAGCTCCCGCCCAGCTTCCTCACGTTCTGGGCGCGCCCCAGCGCCCTGGCGTCCTGGCGCCCGTGCGCGCGCGCGCACGAGCAGCTTTCAGCGCCCCTCCCCCTCCCGCCCGCCTGACAGCAGCATGGAGGCTTGGCTGCGACTCCAGCAGTAGGGATGCTGCGAGTGGGGCCGGGCGGTGGGCCGGTGGAGCTTCGGGCGGTGGGGCGAGCCCAGCCCGCGGCCAGGGCTGGCCGGGTCCCCAACACCAACGCGGCCCCCCACGCCCTCCTCCAGGGTCCCGGCCCCCAAGTAGGACCACCACGGGCCCAGGGCCAGGCCTCACCCCACCAGCCCCGCCACCACTGCTCGCCGACCCCCCACCCAGTCAATGCCTCCCCACCCCCTGCCACGCCCGGTCCCCGATCCACTGCACCCCCGAGACAAAGCTGCTTCTCCTCACACCCAAATCCCGCCCCAGGTCTGCGCCCCACTTGGTCCTAAGCTACAGCCCCTGTAAACCGCGCTCACCCCAAGGGCCTCACCCCAGGTCCCCCCACCGTCCGGAGATACTCCCCTAACCCTTCACCTAGGAATGAGCCCCCACCCTTCAGCCGGGTCACTTCCGCTCCCAGCAACCCCTCCCCCTCACCCTGTCCGCCCTCATCGCCAGATCGCCGCACACCCGGAGTGCACCCCTACCCCAGATGACCCCCTCAGCCCTCTCCTCACGAGAGCCGGGCGCTCCGGGCTCCGATCACCACGGCGACAGCCGCTAGACAGGGATGCCCCGGGCCCACGGCAGGCAGGCAGTCCTGGCTCCCAGGGGCGCGGCCCCGGCGGCCGGGTGGGCGGGGCTTGAGGCCATTCCAATTCCCTGCCCCACCCCCACGCCCCCATCCCACCCCGAAGCCCAATGCCTCCTCAGAGCCCATGCGATAGGTGGTCCCGAGCTGCACACCGCTTGCCAGTGGGCCTTGGCTGCTTGATGCTGGTGCGGGGAGGGAGGGTGCAGCCTTAGCCCGGCCCTCGGCCCCCGGGATGGACAGCGGGCAGCAGTGGCAGTGGCAGTGGTAGTGGTAGTGGGGGTGGCGGCGGAGGCGGCGGAGGCGGGACAGGGCGGCTGTCCTGGGAGAGCAAGTCCACTTGCTCCCACTTCCCCCGCCGCCTGGCCTCTGCTGCCAGAGCTTCCTGGAAGGAGTTTCCCCCTGTCAGCCTGCCCCTGGGAGGCAGGCCGGCTATGGCCAGGGGGGCGGGGCGGCGGCAGTGGCAGCAGCAGAGCTGGAGATGGCAGGATTGGGGCTGACCCATACTACTAGCCAGGTACTTGCTCCCATTGCCCGCTGTCTCTGTCGCTGCCCCCGCCCCTGCACATTGACTGCACCACGCCCACCTCTCAGGAGCAGGATCACCTGAGGACAAGCCTCCAGGGACCCTGGGGCAGCAGAGACCGCCCCCAGAGCAGGCTGAGGGGGACACGCGAGGAAATGCACAGGATTGCCTTGGCAGCCCCCGCCCCACGCTGCCGCCCGCCCTCTCTGCAGCCGCCCCAGACCCCGCCACCACCACTGCCCCCTGAGCACACCGCGCCAGCATCCCGGGAGCCGGACAACACGGACATGTGCACCCAGTGAACCTGGCGTAGCACAGGGCGCCCCCTGAGCAAGCTGAGCGGTCACCAGAGGAAATCCACAGGCTTACCTGGGCAGCCCTCGCCACCGCTGCTGACCTCTCTGCAGCCTCCCCTTCCCCGCCCCGGGCCACCATCCCCTCAGCGCACCGCGCCTGCCTCCTGGGAGGCATCCAACACCTAGGCGTGCAGCCAGGGAACCTGGGGTATCAGAGTCCGACCCCAGGCCAGGCCAAGGGATCATGGGAGCAAATCCTCGGGCTTCTAGGGCAGCCCCGCCTCCTCTCTGCAGCCCCTGACCGAACCTCCCCAGCCTCCCATGACCTGGCTGACAAGGAGACTTCAATCCCGCAAACCTGGGGTGGCAGAGGCTGTCCCCAGGCCAAGGAGAGGGGGAGATGGGAGGAAACTTGCCAACTCGCCAGGGCAGCCCCCTTAGCCGCAGTGCCTCCGGCCCCTCCACCACTGACCTCTTTCACTGACCGCACCACGCCCGCTCCCAAGAGCAGGCTGATTAAATGGCTTCAGTCTGAGGAACGTGGGAGAGCGGCGGTCGCCCCCAGGCTAGGCCGTTGGGGACATGGGAGAAAATCCTCTGGCTCACCAGGGGCACCCCAGTCCCCGGACCCTGTCCCCATCACTGTCCCCTGACTGCACTCCGCCTGTAGTGAGTGTGTCTGTCCGTCTGCCTGCCTGCCTGCCTGGCTGGCTGTCTATCTATCTGATGGAGGAGGGGAGAGGCTAGTCTATGTCTGTATGTCTCTGTGTGTCTATGTAATGGAGGAAGAGGAGGCTAGTATGTCTATCTCTCGGCCTATCTATCTCTCGACAATCTATCTAAGCAATGGAGGAGGCAGAGGAGGCTAGTGTGTTTGTCTATCTACCTAATTGAGGAGGAGAAGGAGTGTAGTGTGTGTGTGTGTGTGTGTGTGTAAGTGTGTGTGTGGGTCTGTCCATTTCTGTATTTGTCTATCTAATGGAGGAGGAGGTGGAGGAAGCTAGCGTGACTTTCCGTCTGTCTGTCTGCATACGCACCTAATGAAGTAGGAGGAGGCTACTGTGTTCGTCTAAGTGTCTTTCTATTGGAGGAGGTGAGTGTGTCTGTCTCTCAGTCTGTCTGGGTGTTTCTTTATCTACTAGAGGAGGAGGCTAGTGTGTCTATCTACTTACCTACCTGATTGAGGAGGAAGAGGAGGCTGCTGTGTGTGTGTATCTCTCTGACCATCTATTTCATGGAGGAGGAGATTGGTGTGTCCATCTACCTACCTAACTGAGGAGTAGGAGGGGGCTTCTGTTTGTGTGTGTGTGTGTGTGTGTGTGTGTTGGTGTGTGCCTGTCTGTCTTTGTATCTATGTATCTGTGTACCTATGTAATGGAGGAGGAGGACGAGGTTAGTGTATCTATCTGTTAATAACAAAGAAAGAGACTAGCCTGTCTGCCTATTTACATGTCTGTCTCTCTGTGTATTGGATTAAGCCTCCCGGGACTCCATTGACCTGGAGAGATGTCAAATGCCACCCTGAGGCAGAAGAAGGCGCCCAGAGAGCTGGCTGGGGGGGACTCGGGAGGAAATCCACAGGCTTGCCTGGGCAGCTCGCGTCCTTCGCTGCTGCCCTCTCTGCAGCCGCCCCGCCCCCTACCCCAATCCCGGCCCCTGGGCGTACAGCCCCAGCATACGCAGAAATACATTCAAAATGGCTTAGACACTTAAACGCAAGACAAGACACCACACACCTCTCGGTAGGAAACGTAGGCCAAACAGTATCCCACGTACACCTCACCCATTTTCTCCTAGGGTAGTCTCCCCAAGCAACAGAAAACTCAGCAAAAATACAAACACAAACGGGAGCAAACTGAATTCATCAGCTTTGGCACACCAAAGGAAACCAGAAGCAGAACTAAACCACGGCCTACGAAATAGGAGACAATCTTTGCCAAACATGAGACTGACTAGGGGTTCATTTCCACCATATCCAAACAGCTCATCCGACTCAACGGACAGAAGACGACCCAATCCAAAAATGGGCAGAAGACGACCTCAGGAAGCAATTCTCCAGCGAAGACCCACCAGCGACCAATGAGAGGCACATGACAAAACAGGCTCAAGGTTGCTAATTATCCGAGGAATACAAGGCAAAACTACAATGAGGTGGCATCTCACCCCAGTTAGAGTGGCCACCATTCCAAAGCCCACACAGGACCAAGGCTACAGAGGCTGTGGAGAAAAGGGATCCCTCCTACACTGTCGGTGGGAATGTCGTTTGCTGCAGCCACTGTGCAAAACAGGAGGGAGAGTCCTCAAAAGACGGAAAATACACTGGTCAGAAGCTTTGGATCTCGGGGGGAGGCCAACAAGCTCCCAAAGGCCCGGCCTCGCCCCTGCTTCTGCCCCAGCTCGCCTGTGCCCCACAGGGTCCGGGGCGGCCTCCACTCCCAGGGCAGGGCCACCCGCGCGGGAAGGCCTCGCAAGGCCTGAGGGCCAGTCTCGGCTGGCCCGGGGCCGTCCAGCGCCCTCCCATCTCCCGGGGCTGCTCCCACTTCGCCAAAGCCGCCTGTGAGCGGCGGCCAAGAAAGCCGCGCGGTTCAGCCAGTACTAAGGAGGGGGAGGAAAGCACCCCAACCAGGCCGGGGGGCCCCGGGACCCGCCTCACGGTCCCAACCTGGACGCGCGGCCTGGACCCCACCGACGCACCCCTCCCCCCACCCCCGGGCGCCTCCCCAACTGCACAGCCCAGGCCTCACCCGACGACTCCCCGACCTGCGCGCCCCCACCAGCGCCCCCTTACCTGGCTCGCGACGGCAGCAGAGGCGACAGCAAGCGGCGGGAGGCCGAGACCCCAGGCAGCCTTCCTCCTCCGGGAGCTGGTCCAGGAGCACCCAGCTCCCGCCCAGCTTCCTCACGTTCTGGGCGCGCCCCAGCGCCCTGGCGTCCTGGCGCCCGTGCGCGCGCGCGCACGAGCAGCTTTCAGCGCCCCTCCCCCTCCCGCCCGCCTGACAGCAGCATGGAGGCTTGGCTGCGACTCCAGCAGTAGGGATGCTGCGAGTGGGGCCGGGCGGTGGGCCGGTGGAGCTTCGGGCGGTGGGGCGAGCCCAGCCCGCGGCCAGGGCTGGCCGGGTCCCCAACACCAACGCGGCCCCCCACGCCCTCCTCCAGGGTCCCGGCCCCCAAGTAGGACCACCACGGGCCCAGGGCCAGGCCTCACCCCACCAGCCCCGCCACCACTGCTCGCCGACCCCCCACCCAGTCAATGCCTCCCCACCCCCTGCCACGCCCGGTCCCCGATCCACTGCACCCCCGAGACAAAGCTGCTTCTCCTCACACCCAAATCCCGCCCCAGGTCTGCGCCCCACTTGGTCCTAAGCTACAGCCCCTGTAAACCGCGCTCACCCCAAGGGCCTCACCCCAGGTCCCCCCACCGTCCGGAGATACTCCCCTAACCCTTCACCTAGGAATGAGCCCCCACCCTTCAGCCGGGTCACTTCCGCTCCCAGCAACCCCTCCCCCTCACCCTGTCCGCCCTCATCGCCAGATCGCCGCACACCCGGAGTGCACCCCTACCCCAGATGACCCCCTCAGCCCTCTCCTCACGAGAGCCGGGCGCTCCGGGCTCCGATCACCACGGCGACAGCCGCTAGACAGGGATGCCCCGGGCCCACGGCAGGCACGCAGTCCTGGCTCCCAGGGGCGCGGCCCCGGCGGCCGGGTGGGCGGGGCTTGAGGCCATTCCAATTCCCTGCCCCACCCCCACGCCCCCATCCCACCCCGAAGCCCAATGCCTCCTCAGAGCCCATGGGATAGGTGGTCCCGAGCTGCACACCGCTTGCCAGTGGGCCTTGGCTGCTTGATGCTGGTGCGGGGAGGGAGGGTGCAGCCTTAGCCCGGCCCTCGGCCCCCGGGATGGACAGCGGGCAGCAGTGGCAGTGGCAGTGGTAGTGGTAGTGGGGGTGGCGGCGGAGGCGGCGGAGGCGGGACAGGGCGGCTGTCCTGGGAGAGCAAGTCCACTTGCTCCCACTTCCCCCGCCGCCTGGCCTCTGCTGCCAGAGCTTCCTGGAAGGAGTTTCCCCCTGTCAGCCTGCCCCTGGGAGGCAGGCCGGCTATGGCCAGGGGGGCGGGGCGGCGGCAGTGGCAGCAGCAGAGCTGGAGATGGCAGGATTGGGGCTGACCCATACTACTAGCCAGGTACTTGCTCCCATTGCCCGCTGTCTCTGTCGCTGCCCCCGCCCCTGCACATTGACTGCACCACGCCCACCTCTCAGGAGCAGGATCACCTGAGGACAAGCCTCCAGGGACCCTGGGGCAGCAGAGACCGCCCCCAGAGCAGGCTGAGGGGGACACGCGAGGAAATGCACAGGATTGCCTTGGCAGCCCCCGCCCCACGCTGCCGCCCGCCCTCTCTGCAGCCGCCCCAGACCCCGCCACCACCACTGCCCCCTGAGCACACCGCGCCAGCATCCCGGGAGCCGGACAACACGGACATGTGCACCCAGTGAACCTGGCGTAGCACAGGGCGCCCCCTGAGCAAGCTGAGCGGTCACCAGAGGAAATCCACAGGCTTACCTGGGCAGCCCTCGCCACCGCTGCTGACCTCTCTGCAGCCTCCCCTTCCCCGCCCCGGGCCACCATCCCCTCAGCGCACCGCGCCTGCCTCCTGGGAGGCATCCAACACCTAGGCGTGCAGCCAGGGAACCTGGGGTATCAGAGTCCGACCCCAGGCCAGGCCAAGGGATCATGGGAGCAAATCCTCGGGCTTCTAGGGCAGCCCCGCCTCCTCTCTGCAGCCCCTGACCGAACCTCCCCAGCCTCCCATGACCTGGCTGACAAGGAGACTTCAATCCCGCAAACCTGGGGTGGCAGAGGCTGTCCCCAGGCCAAGGAGAGGGGGAGATGGGAGGAAACTTGCCAACTCGCCAGGGCAGCCCCCTTAGCCGCAGTGCCTCCGGCCCCTCCACCACTGACCTCTTTCACTGACCGCACCACGCCCGCTCCCAAGAGCAGGCTGATTAAATGGCTTCAGTCTGAGGAACGTGGGAGAGCGGCGGTCGCCCCCAGGCTAGGCCGTTGGGGACATGGGAGAAAATCCTCTGGCTCACCAGGGGCACCCCAGTCCCCGGACCCTGTCCCCATCACTGTCCCCTGACTGCACTCCGCCTGTAGTGAGTGTGTCTGTCCGTCTGCCTGCCTGCCTGCCTGCCTGCCTGCCTGCCTGCCTGGCTGGCTGTCTATCTATCTGATGGAGGAGGGGAGAGGCTAGTCTATGTCTGTATGTCTCTGTGTGTCTATGTAATGGAGGAAGAGGAGGCTAGTATGTCTATCTCTCGGCCTATCTATCTCTCGACAATCTATCTAAGCAATGGAGGAGGCAGAGGAGGCTAGTGTGTTTGTCTATCTACCTAATTGAGGAGGAGAAGGAGTGTAGTGTGTGTGTGTGTGTGTGTGTGTGTAAGTGTGTGTGTGGGTCTGTCCATTTCTGTATTTGTCTATCTAATGGAGGAGGAGGTGGAGGAAGCTAGCGTGACTTTCCGTCTGTCTGTCTGCATACGCACCTAATGAAGTAGGAGGAGGCTACTGTGTTCGTCTAAGTGTCTTTCTATTGGAGGAGGTGAGTGTGTCTGTCTCTCAGTCTGTCTGGGTGTTTCTTTATCTACTAGAGGAGGAGGCTAGTGTGTCTATCTACTTACCTACCTGATTGAGGAGGAAGAGGAGGCTGCTGTGTGTGTGTATCTCTCTGACCATCTATTTCATGGAGGAGGAGATTGGTGTGTCCATCTACCTACCTAACTGAGGAGTAGGAGGGGGCTTCTGTTTGTGTGTGTGTGTGTGTGTGTGTGTGTTGGTGTGTGCCTGTCTGTCTTTGTATCTATGTATCTGTGTACCTATGTAATGGAGGAGGAGGACGAGGTTAGTGTATCTATCTGTTAATAACAAAGAAAGAGACTAGCCTGTCTGCCTATTTACATGTCTCTCTCTCTGTGCATTGGATTAAGCCTCCCGGGACTCCATTGACCTGGAGAGATGTCAAATGCCACCCTGAGGCAGAAGAAGGCGCCCAGAGAGCTGGCTGGGGGGGACTCGGGAGGAAATCCACAGGCTTGCCTGGGCAGCTCGCGTCCTTCGCTGCTGCCCTCTCTGCAGCCGCCCCGCCCCCTACCCCAATCCCGGCCCCTGGGCGTACAGCCCCAGCATACGCAGAAATACATTCAAAATGGCTTAGACACTTAAACGCAAGACAAGACACCACACACCTCTCGGTAGGAAACGTAGGCCAAACAGTATCCCACGTACACCTCACCCATTTTCTCCTAGGGTAGTCTCCCCAAGCAACAGAAAACTCAGCAAAAATACAAACACAAACGGGAGCAAACTGAATTCATCAGCTTTGGCACACCAAAGGAAACCAGAAGCAGAACTAAACCACGACCTACGAAATAGGAGACAATCTTTGCCAAACATGAGACTGACTAGGGGTTCATTTCCACCATATCCAAACAGCTCATCCGACTCAACGGACAGAAGACGACCCAATCCAAAAATGGGCAGAAGACGACCTCAGGAAGCAATTCTCCAGCGAAGACCCACCAGCGACCAATGAGAGGCACATGACAAAACAGGCTCAAGGTTGCTAATTATCCGAGGAATACAAGGCAAAACTACAATGAGGTGGCATCTCACCCCAGTTAGAGTGGCCACCATTCCAAAGCCCACACAGGACCAAGGCTACAGAGGCTGTGGAGAAAAGGGATCCCTCCTACACTGTCGGTGGGAATGTCGTTTGCTGCAGCCACTGTGCAAAACAGGAGGGAGAGTCCTCAAAAGACGGAAAATACACTGGTCAGAAGCTTTGGATCTCGGGGGGAGGCCAACAAGCTCCCAAAGGCCCGGCCTCGCCCCTGCTTCTGCCCCAGCTCGCCTGTGCCCCACAGGGTCCGGGGCGGCCTCCACTCCCAGGGCAGGGCCACCCGCGCGGGAAGGCCTCGCAAGGCCTGAGGGCCAGTCTCGGCTGGCCCGGGGCCGTCCAGCGCCCTCCCATCTCCCGGGGCTGCTCCCACTTCGCCAAAGCCGCCTGTGAGCGGCGGCCAAGAAAGCCGCGCGGTTCAGCCAGTACTAAGGAGGGGGAGGAAAGCACCCCAACCAGGCCGGGGGGCCCCGGGACCCGCCTCACGGTCCCAACCTGGACGCGCGGCCTGGACCCCACCGACGCACCCCTCCCCCCACCCCCGGGCGCCTCCCCAACTGCACAGCCCAGGCCTCACCCGACGACTCCCCGACCTGCGCGCCCCCACCAGCGCCCCCTTACCTGGCTCGCGACGGCAGCAGAGGCGACAGCAAGCGGCGGGAGGCCGAGACCCCAGGCAGCCTTCCTCCTCCGGGAGCTGGTCCAGGAGCACCCAGCTCCCGCCCAGCTTCCTCACGTTCTGGGCGCGCCCCAGCGCCCTGGCGTCCTGGCGCCCCTGCGCGCGCGCGCACGAGCAGCTTTCAGCGCCCCTCCCCCTCCCGCCCGCCTGACAGCAGCATGGAGGCTTGGCTGCGACTCCAGCAGTAGGGATGCTGCGAGTGGGGCCGGGCGGTGGGCCGGTGGAGCTTCGGGCGGTGGGGCGAGCCCAGCCCGCGGCCAGGGCTGGCCGGGTCCCCAACACCAACGCGGCCCCCCACGCCCTCCTCCAGGGTCCCGGCCCCCAAGTAGGACCACCACGGGCCCAGGGCCAGGCCTCACCCCACCAGCCCCGCCACCACTGCTCGCCGACCCCCCACCCAGTCAATGCCTCCCCACCCCCTGCCACGCCCGGTCCCCGATCCACTGCACCCCCGAGACAAAGCTGCTTCTCCTCACACCCAAATCCCGCCCCAGGTCTGCGCCCCACTTGGTCCTAAGCTACAGCCCCTGTAAACCGCGCTCACCCCAAGGGCCTCACCCCAGGTCCCCCCACCGTCCGGAGATACTCCCCTAACCCTTCACCTAGGAATGAGCCCCCACCCTTCAGCCGGGTCACTTCCGCTCCCAGCAACCCCTCCCCCTCACCCTGTCCGCCCTCATCGCCAGATCGCCGCACACCCGGAGTGCACCCCTACCCCAGATGACCCCCTCAGCCCTCTCCTCACGAGAGCCGGGCGCTCCGGGCTCCGATCACCACGGCGACAGCCGCTAGACAGGGATGCCCCGGGCCCACGGCAGGCACGCAGTCCTGGCTCCCAGGGGCGCGGCCCCGGCGGCCGGGTGGGCGGGGCTTGAGGCCATTCCAATTCCCTGCCCCACCCCCACGCCCCCATCCCACCCCGAAGCCCAATGCCTCCTCAGAGCCCATGGGATAGGTGGTCCCGAGCTGCACACCGCTTGCCAGTGGGCCTTGGCTGCTTGATGCTGGTGCGGGGAGGGAGGGTGCAGCCTTAGCCCGGCCCTCGGCCCCCGGGATGGACAGCGGGCAGCAGTGGCAGTGGCAGTGGTAGTGGTAGTGGGGGTGGCGGCGGAGGCGGCGGAGGCGGGACAGGGCGGCTGTCCTGGGAGAGCAAGTCCACTTGCTCCCACTTCCCCCGCCGCCTGGCCTCTGCTGCCAGAGCTTCCTGGAAGGAGTTTCCCCCTGTCAGCCTGCCCCTGGGAGGCAGGCCGGCTATGGCCAGGGGGGCGGGGCGGCGGCAGTGGCAGCAGCAGAGCTGGAGATGGCAGGATTGGGGCTGACCCATACTACTAGCCAGGTACTTGCTCCCATTGCCCGCTGTCTCTGTCGCTGCCCCCGCCCCTGCACATTGACTGCACCACGCCCACCTCTCAGGAGCAGGATCACCTGAGGACAAGCCTCCAGGGACCCTGGGGCAGCAGAGACCGCCCCCAGAGCAGGCTGAGGGGGACACGCGAGGAAATGCACAGGATTGCCTTCGCAGCCCCCGCCCCACGCTGCCGCCCGCCCTCTCTGCAGCCGCCCCAGACCCCGCCACCACCACTGCCCCCTGAGCACACCGCGCCAGCATCCCGGGAGCCGGACAACACGGACATGTGCACCCAGTGAACCTGGCGTAGCACAGGGCGCCCCCTGAGCAAGCTGAGCGGTCACCAGAGGAAATCCACAGGCTTACCTGGGCAGCCCTCGCCACCGCTGCTGACCTCTCTGCAGCCTCCCCTTCCCCGCCCCGGGCCACCATCCCCTCAGCGCACCGCGCCTGCCTCCTGGGAGGCATCCAACACCTAGGCGTGCAGCCAGGGAACCTGGGGTATCAGAGTCCGACCCCAGGCCAGGCCAAGGGATCATGGGAGCAAATCCTCGGGCTTCTAGGGCAGCCCCGCCTCCTCTCTGCAGCCCCTGACCGAACCTCCCCAGCCTCCCATGACCTGGCTGACAAGGAGACTTCAATCCCGCAAACCTGGGGTGGCAGAGGCTGTCCCCAGGCCAAGGAGAGGGGGAGATGGGAGGAAACTTGCCAACTCGCCAGGGCAGCCCCCTTAGCCGCAGTGCCTCCGGCCCCTCCACCACTGACCTCTTTCACTGACCGCACCACGCCCGCTCCCAAGAGCAGGCTGATTAAATGGCTTCAGTCTGAGGAACGTGGGAGAGCGGCGGTCGCCCCCAGGCTAGGCCGTTGGGGACATGGGAGAAAATCCTCTGGCTCACCAGGGGCACCCCAGTCCCCGGACCCTGTCCCCATCACTGTCCCCTGACTGCACTCCGCCTGTAGTGAGTGTGTCTGTCCGTCTGCCTGCCTGCCTGCCTGCCTGCCTGCCTGCCTGCCTGGCTGGCTGTCTATCTATCTGATGGAGGAGGGGAGAGGCTAGTCTATGTCTGTATGTCTCTGTGTGTCTATGTAATGGAGGAAGAGGAGGCTAGTATGTCTATCTCTCGGCCTATCTATCTCTCGACAATCTATCTAAGCAATGGAGGAGGCAGAGGAGGCTAGTGTGTTTGTCTATCTACCTAATTGAGGAGGAGAAGGAGTGTAGTGTGTGTGTGTGTGTGTGTAAGTGTGTGTGTGGGTCTGTCCATTTCTGTATTTGTCTATCTAATGGAGGAGGAGGTGGAGGAAGCTAGCGTGACTTTCCGTCTGTCTGTCTGCATACGCACCTAATGAAGTAGGAGGAGGCTACTGTGTTCGTCTAAGTGTCTTTCTATTGGAGGAGGTGAGTGTGTCTGTCTCTCAGTCTGTCTGGGTGTTTCTTTATCTACTAGAGGAGGAGGCTAGTGTGTCTATCTACTTACCTACCTGATTGAGGAGGAAGAGGAGGCTGCTGTGTGTGTGTATCTCTCTGACCATCTATTTCATGGAGGAGGAGATTGGTGTGTCCATCTACCTACCTAACTGAGGAGTAGGAGGGGGCTTCTCTTTGTGTGTGTGTGTGTGTGTGTGTGTGTTGGTGTGTGCCTGTCTGTCTTTGTATCTATGTATCTGTGTACCTATGTAATGGAGGAGGAGGACGAGGTTAGTGTATCTATCTGTTAATAACAAAGAAAGAGACTAGCCTGTCTGCCTATTTACATGTCTGTCTCTCTGTGTATTGGATTAAGCCTCCCGGGACTCCATTGACCTGGAGAGATGTCAAATGCCACCCTGAGGCAGAAGAAGGCGCCCAGAGAGCTGGCTGGGGGGGACTCGGGAGGAAATCCACAGGCTTGCCTGGGCAGCTCGCGTCCTTCGCTGCTGCCCTCTCTGCAGCCGCCCCGCCCCCTACCCCAATCCCGGCCCCTGGGCGTACAGCCCCAGCATACGCAGAAATACATTCAAAATGGCTTAGACACTTAAACGCAAGACAAGACACCACACACCTCTCGGTAGGAAACGTAGGCCAAACAGTATCCCACGTACACCTCACCCATTTTCTCCTAGGGTAGTCTCCCCAAGCAACAGAAAACTCAGCAAAAATACAAACACAAACGGGAGCAAACTGAATTCATCAGCTTTGGCACACCAAAGGAAACCAGAAGCAGAACTAAACCACGGCCTACGAAATAGGAGACAATCTTTGCCAAACATGAGACTGACTAGGGGTTCATTTCCACCATATCCAAACAGCTCATCCGACTCAACGGACAGAAGACGACCCAATCCAAAAATGGGCAGAAGACGACCTCAGGAAGCAATTCTCCAGCGAAGACCCACCAGCGACCAATGAGAGGCACATGACAAAACAGGCTCAAGGTTGCTAATTATCCGAGGAATACAAGGCAAAACTACAATGAGGTGGCATCTCACCCCAGTTAGAGTGGCCACCATTCCAAAGCCCACACAGGACCAAGGCTACAGAGGCTGTGGAGAAAAGGGATCCCTCCTACACTGTCGGTGGGAATGTCGTTTGCTGCAGCCACTGTGCAAAACAGGAGGGAGAGTCCTCAAAAGACGGAAAATACACTGGTCAGAAGCTTTGGATCTCGGGGGGAGGCCAACAAGCTCCCAAAGGCCCGGCCTCGCCCCTGCTTCTGCCCCAGCTCGCCTGTGCCCCACAGGGTCCGGGGCGGCCTCCACTCCCAGGGCAGGGCCACCCGCGCGGGAAGGCCTCGCAAGGCCTGAGGGCCAGTCTCGGCTGGCCCGGGGCCGTCCAGCGCCCTCCCATCTCCCGGGGCTGCTCCCACTTCGCCAAAGCCGCCTGTGAGCGGCGGCCAAGAAAGCCGCGCGGTTCAGCCAGTACTAAGGAGGGGGAGGAAAGCACCCCAACCAGGCCGGGGGGCCCCGGGACCCGCCTCACGGTCCCAACCTGGACGCGCGGCCTGGACCCCACCGACGCACCCCTCCCCCCACCCCCGGGCGCCTCCCCAACTGCACAGCCCAGGCCTCACCCGACGACTCCCCGACCTGCGCGCCCCCACCAGCGCCCCCTTACCTGGCTCGCGACGGCAGCAGAGGCGACAGCAAGCGGCGGGAGGCCGAGACCCCAGGCAGCCTTCCTCCTCCGGGAGCTGGTCCAGGAGCACCCAGCTCCCGCCCAGCTTCCTCACGTTCTGGGCGCGCCCCAGCGCCCTGGCGTCCTGGCGCCCGTGCGCGCGCGCGCACGAGCAGCTTTCAGCGCCCCTCCCCCTCCCGCCCGCCTGACAGCAGCATGGAGGCTTGGCTGCGACTCCAGCAGTAGGGATGCTGCGAGTGGGGCCGGGCGGTGGGCCGGTGGAGCTTCGGGCGGTGGGGCGAGCCCAGCCCGCGGCCAGGGCTGGCCGGGTCCCCAACACCAACGCGGCCCCCCACGCCCTCCTCCAGGGTCCCGGCCCCCAAGTAGGACCACCACGGGCCCAGGGCCAGGCCTCACCCCACCAGCCCCGCCACCACTGCTCGCCGACCCCCCACCCAGTCAATGCCTCCCCACCCCCTGCCACGCCCGGTCCCCGATCCACTGCACCCCCGAGACAAAGCTGCTTCTCCTCACACCCAAATCCCGCCCCAGGTCTGCGCCCCACTTGGTCCTAAGCTACAGCCCCTGTAAACCGCGCTCACCCCAAGGGCCTCACCCCAGGTCCCCCCACCGTCCGGAGATACTCCCCTAACCCTTCACCTAGGAATGAGCCCCCACCCTTCAGCCGGGTCACTTCCGCTCCCAGCAACCCCTCCCCCTCACCCTGTCCGCCCTCATCGCCAGATCGCCGCACACCCGGAGTGCACCCCTACCCCAGATGACCCCCTCAGCCCTCTCCTCACGAGAGCCGGGCGCTCCGGGCTCCGATCACCACGGCGACAGCCGCTAGACAGGGATGCCCCGGGCCCACGGCAGGCACGCAGTCCTGGCTCCCAGGGGCGCGGCCCCGGCGGCCGGGTGGGCGGGGCTCGAGGCCATTCCAATTCCCTGCCCCACCCCCACGCCCCCATCCCACCCCGAAGCCCAATGCCTCCTCAGAGCCCATGGGATAGGTGGTCCCGAGCTGCACACCGCTTGCCAGTGGGCCTTGGCTGCTTGATGCTGGTGCGGGGAGGGAGGGTGCAGCCTTAGCCCGGCCCTCGGCCCCCGGGATGGACAGCGGGCAGCAGTGGCAGTGGCAGTGGTAGTGGTAGTGGGGGTGGCGGCGGAGGCGGCGGAGGCGGGACAGGGCGGCTGTCCTGGGAGAGCAAGTCCACTTGCTCCCACTTCCCCCGCCGCCTGGCCTCTGCTGCCAGAGCTTCCTGGAAGGAGTTTCCCCCTGTCAGCCTGCCCCTGGGAGGCAGGCCGGCTATGGCCAGGGGGGCGGGGCGGCGGCAGTGGCAGCAGCAGAGCTGGAGATGGCAGGATTGGGGCTGACCCATACTACTAGCCAGGTACTTGCTCCCATTGCCCGCTGTCTCTGTCGCTGCCCCCGCCCCTGCACATTGACTGCACCACGCCCACCTCTCAGGAGCAGGATCACCTGAGGACAAGCCTCCAGGGACCCTGGGGCAGCAGAGACCGCCCCCAGAGCAGGCTGAGGGGGACACGCGAGGAAATGCACAGGATTGCCTTGGCAGCCCCCGCCCCACGCTGCCGCCCGCCCTCTCTGCAGCCGCCCCAGACCCCGCCACCACCACTGCCCCCTGAGCACACCGCGCCAGCATCCCGGGAGCCGGACAACACGGACATGTGCACCCAGTGAACCTGGCGTAGCACAGGGCGCCCCCTGAGCAAGCTGAGCGGTCACCAGAGGAAATCCACAGGCTTACCTGGGCAGCCCTCGCCACCGCTGCTGACCTCTCTGCAGCCTCCCCTTCCCCGCCCCGGGCCACCATCCCCTCAGCGCACCGCGCCTGCCTCCTGGGAGGCATCCAACACCTAGGCGTGCAGCCAGGGAACCTGGGGTATCAGAGTCCGACCCCAGGCCAGGCCAAGGGATCATGGGAGCAAATCCTCGGGCTTCTAGGGCAGCCCCGCCTCCTCTCTGCAGCCCCTGACCGAACCTCCCCAGCCTCCCATGACCTGGCTGACAAGGAGACTTCAATCCCGCAAACCTGGGGTGGCAGAGGCTGTCCCCAGGCCAAGGAGAGGGGGAGATGGGAGGAAACTTGCCAACTCGCCAGGGCAGCCCCCTTAGCCGCAGTGCCTCCGGCCCCTCCACCACTGACCTCTTTCACTGACCGCACCACGCCCGCTCCCAAGAGCAGGCTGATTAAATGGCTTCAGTCTGAGGAACGTGGGAGAGCGGCGGTCGCCCCCAGGCTAGGCCGTTGGGGACATGGGAGAAAATCCTCTGGCTCACCAGGGGCACCCCAGTCCCCGGACCCTGTCCCCATCACTGTCCCCTGACTGCACTCCGCCTGTAGTGAGTGTGTCTGTCCGTCTGCCTGCCTGCCTGCCTGCCTGCCTGCCTGCCTGCCTGGCTGGCTGTCTATCTATCTGATGGAGGAGGGGAGAGGCTAGTCTATGTCTGTATGTCTCTGTGTGTCTATGTAATGGAGGAAGAGGAGGCTAGTATGTCTATCTCTCGGCCTATCTATCTCTCGACAATCTATCTAAGCAATGGAGGAGGCAGAGGAGGCTAGTGTGTTTGTCTATCTACCTAATTGAGGAGGAGAAGGAGTGTAGTGTGTGTGTGTGTGTGTGTGTGTAAGTGTGTGTGTGGGTCTGTCCATTTCTGTATTTGTCTATCTAATGGAGGAGGAGGTGGAGGAAGCTAGCGTGACTTTCCGTCTGTCTGTCTGCATACGCACCTAATGAAGTAGGAGGAGGCTACTGTGTTCGTCTAAGTGTCTTTCTATTGGAGGAGGTGAGTGTGTCTGTCTCTCAGTCTGTCTGGGTGTTTCTTTATCTACTAGAGGAGGAGGCTAGTGTGTCTATCTACTTACCTACCTGATTGAGGAGGAAGAGGAGGCTGCTGTGTGTGTGTATCTCTCTGACCATCTATTTCATGGAGGAGGAGATTGGTGTGTCCATCTACCTACCTAACTGAGGAGTAGGAGGGGGCTTCTCTTTGTGTGTGTGTGTGTGTGTGTGTGTGTTGGTGTGTGCCTGTCTGTCTTTGTATCTATGTATCTGTGTACCTATGTAATGGAGGAGGAGGACGAGGTTAGTGTATCTATCTGTTAATAACAAAGAAAGAGACTAGCCTGTCTGCCTATTTACATGTCTCTCTCTCTGTGCATTGGATTAAGCCTCCCGGGACTCCATTGACCTGGAGAGATGTCAAATGCCACCCTGAGGCAGAAGAAGGCGCCCAGAGAGCTGGCTGGGGGGGACTCGGGAGGAAATCCACAGGCTTGCCTGGGCAGCTCGCGTCCTTCGCTGCTGCCCTCTCTGCAGCCGCCCCGCCCCCTACCCCAATCCCGGCCCCTGGGCGTACAGCCCCAGCATACGCAGAAATACATTCAAAATGGCTTAGACACTTAAACGCAAGACAAGACACCACACACCTCTCGGTAGGAAACGTAGGCCAAACAGTATCCCACGTACACCTCACCCATTTTCTCCTAGGGTAGTCTCCCCAAGCAACAGAAAACTCAGCAAAAATACAAACACAAACGGGAGCAAACTGAATTCATCAGCTTTGGCACACCAAAGGAAACCAGAAGCAGAACTAAACCACGGCCTACGAAATAGGAGACAATCTTTGCCAAACATGAGACTGACTAGGGGTTCATTTCCACCATATCCAAACAGCTCATCCGACTCAACGGACAGAAGACGACCCAATCCAAAAATGGGCAGAAGACGACCTCAGGAAGCAATTCTCCAGCGAAGACCCACCAGCGACCAATGAGAGGCACATGACAAAACAGGCTCAAGGTTGCTAATTATCCGAGGAATACAAGGCAAAACTACAATGAGGTGGCATCTCACCCCAGTTAGAGTGGCCACCATTCCAAAGCCCACACAGGACCAAGGCTACAGAGGCTGTGGAGAAAAGGGATCCCTCCTACACTGTCGGTGGGAATGTCGTTTGCTGCAGCCACTGTGCAAAACAGGAGGGAGAGTCCTCAAAAGACGGAAAATACACTGGTCAGAAGCTTTGGATCTCGGGGGGAGGCCAACAAGCTCCCAAAGGCCCGGCCTCGCCCCTGCTTCTGCCCCAGCTCGCCTGTGCCCCACAGGGTCCGGGGCGGCCTCCACTCCCAGGGCAGGGCCACCCGCGCGGGAAGGCCTCGCAAGGCCTGAGGGCCAGTCTCGGCTGGCCCGGGGCCGTCCAGCGCCCTCCCATCTCCCGGGGCTGCTCCCACTTCGCCAAAGCCGCCTGTGAGCGGCGGCCAAGAAAGCCGCGCGGTTCAGCCAGTACTAAGGAGGGGGAGGAAAGCACCCCAACCAGGCCGGGGGCCCCCGGGACCCGCCTCACGGTCCCAACCTGGACGCGCGGCCTGGACCCCACCGACGCACCCCTCCCCCCACCCCCGGGCGCCTCCCCAACTGCACAGCCCAGGCCTCACCCGACGACTCCCCGACCTGCGCGCCCCCACCAGCGCCCCCTTACCTGGCTCGCGACGGCAGCAGAGGCGACAGCAAGCGGCGGGAGGCCGAGACCCCAGGCAGCCTTCCTCCTCCGGGAGCTGGTCCAGGAGCACCCAGCTCCCGCCCAGCTTCCTCACGTTCTGGGCGCGCCCCAGCGCCCTGGCGTCCTGGCGCCCGTGCGCGCGCGCGCACGAGCAGCTTTCAGCGCCCCTCCCCCTCCCGCCCGCCTGACAGCAGCATGGAGGCTTGGCTGCGACTCCAGCAGTAGGGATGCTGCGAGTGGGGCCGGGCGGTGGGCCGGTGGAGCTTCGGGCGGTGGGGCGAGCCCAGCCCGCGGCCAGGGCTGGCCGGGTCCCCAACACCAACGCGGCCCCCCACGCCCTCCTCCAGGGTCCCGGCCCCCAAGTAGGACCACCACGGGCCCAGGGCCAGGCCTCACCCCACCAGCCCCGCCACCACTGCTCGCCGACCCCCCACCCAGTCAATGCCTCCCCACCCCCTGCCACGCCCGGTCCCCGATCCACTGCACCCCCGAGACAAAGCTGCTTCTCCTCACACCCAAATCCCGCCCCAGGTCTGCGCCCCACTTGGTCCTAAGCTACAGCCCCTGTAAACCGCGCTCACCCCAAGGGCCTCACCCCAGGTCCCCCCACCGTCCGGAGATACTCCCCTAACCCTTCACCTAGGAATGAGCCCCCACCCTTCAGCCGGGTCACTTCCGCTCCCAGCAACCCCTCCCCCTCACCCTGTCCGCCCTCATCGCCAGATCGCCGCACACCCGGAGTGCACCCCTACCCCAGATGACCCCCTCAGCCCTCTCCTCACGAGAGCCGGGCGCTCCGGGCTCCGATCACCACGGCGACAGCCGCTAGACAGGGATGCCCCGGGCCCACGGCAGGCACGCAGTCCTGGCTCCCAGGGGCGCGGCCCCGGCGGCCGGGTGGGCGGGGCTTGAGGCCATTCCAATTCCCTGCCCCACCCCCACGCCCCCATCCCACCCCGAAGCCCAATGCCTCCTCAGAGCCCATGGGATAGGTGGTCCCGAGCTGCACACCGCTTGCCAGTGGGCCTTGGCTGCTTGATGCTGGTGCGGGGAGGGAGGGTGCAGCCTTAGCCCGGCCCTCGGCCCCCGGGATGGACAGCGGGCAGCAGTGGCAGTGGCAGTGGTAGTGGTAGTGGGGGTGGCGGCGGAGGCGGCGGAGGCGGGACAGGGCGGCTGTCCTGGGAGAGCAAGTCCACTTGCTCCCACTTCCCCCGCCGCCTGGCCTCTGCTGCCAGAGCTTCCTGGAAGGAGTTTCCCCCTGTCAGCCTGCCCCTGGGAGGCAGGCCGGCTATGGCCAGGGGGGCGGGGCGGCGGCAGTGGCAGCAGCAGAGCTGGAGATGGCAGGATTGGGGCTGACCCATACTACTAGCCAGGTACTTGCTCCCATTGCCCGCTGTCTCTGTCGCTGCCCCCGCCCCTGCACATTGACTGCACCACGCCCACCTCTCAGGAGCAGGATCACCTGAGGACAAGCCTCCAGGGACCCTGGGGCAGCAGAGACCGCCCCCAGAGCAGGCTGAGGGGGACACGCGAGGAAATGCACAGGATTGCCTTGGCAGCCCCCGCCCCACGCTGCCGCCCGCCCTCTCTGCAGCCGCCCCAGACCCCGCCACCACCACTGCCCCCTGAGCACACCGCGCCAGCATCCCGGGAGCCGGACAACACGGACATGTGCACCCAGTGAACCTGGCGTAGCACAGGGCGCCCCCTGAGCAAGCTGAGCGGTCACCAGAGGAAATCCACAGGCTTACCTGGGCAGCCCTCGCCACCGCTGCTGACCTCTCTGCAGCCTCCCCTTCCCCGCCCCGGGCCACCATCCCCTCAGCGCACCGCGCCTGCCTCCTGGGAGGCATCCAACACCTAGGCGTGCAGCCAGGGAACCTGGGGTATCAGAGTCCGACCCCAGGCCAGGCCAAGGGATCATGGGAGCAAATCCTCGGGCTTCTAGGGCAGCCCCGCCTCCTCTCTGCAGCCCCTGACCGAACCTCCCCAGCCTCCCATGACCTGGCTGACAAGGAGACTTCAATCCCGCAAACCTGGGGTGGCAGAGGCTGTCCCCAGGCCAAGGAGAGGGGGAGATGGGAGGAAACTTGCCAACTCGCCAGGGCAGCCCCCTTAGCCGCAGTGCCTCCGGCCCCTCCACCACTGACCTCTTTCACTGACCGCACCACGCCCGCTCCCAAGAGCAGGCTGATTAAATGGCTTCAGTCTGAGGAACGTGGGAGAGCGGCGGTCGCCCCCAGGCTAGGCCGTTGGGGACATGGGAGAAAATCCTCTGGCTCACCAGGGGCACCCCAGTCCCCGGACCCTGTCCCCATCACTGTCCCCTGACTGCACTCCGCCTGTAGTGAGTGTGTCTGTCCGTCTGCCTGCCTGCCTGCCTGCCTGCCTGCCTGCCTGCCTGGCTGGCTGTCTATCTATCTGATGGAGGAGGGGAGAGGCTAGTCTATGTCTGTATGTCTCTGTGTGTCTATGTAATGGAGGAAGAGGAGGCTAGTATGTCTATCTCTCGGCCTATCTATCTCTCGACAATCTATCTAAGCAATGGAGGAGGCAGAGGAGGCTAGTGTGTTTGTCTATCTACCTAATTGAGGAGGAGAAGGAGTGTAGTGTGTGTGTGTGTGTGTGTGTAAGTGTGTGTGTGGGTCTGTCCATTTCTGTATTTGTCTATCTAATGGAGGAGGAGGTGGAGGAAGCTAGCGTGACTTTCCGTCTGTCTGTCTGCATACGCACCTAATGAAGTAGGAGGAGGCTACTGTGTTCGTCTAAGTGTCTTTCTATTGGAGGAGGTGAGTGTGTCTGTCTCTCAGTCTGTCTGGGTGTTTCTTTATCTACTAGAGGAGGAGGCTAGTGTGTCTATCTACTTACCTACCTGATTGAGGAGGAAGAGGAGGCTGCTGTGTGTGTGTATCTCTCTGACCATCTATTTCATGGAGGAGGAGATTGGTGTGTCCATCTACCTACCTAACTGAGGAGTAGGAGGGGGCTTCTCTTTGTGTGTGTGTGTGTGTGTGTGTGTGTTGGTGTGTGCCTGTCTGTCTTTGTATCTATGTATCTGTGTACCTATGTAATGGAGGAGGAGGACGAGGTTAGTGTATCTATCTGTTAATAACAAAGAAAGAGACTAGCCTGTCTGCCTATTTACATGTCTGTCTCTCTGTGTATTGGATTAAGCCTCCCGGGACTCCATTGACCTGGAGAGATGTCAAATGCCACCCTGAGGCAGAAGAAGGCGCCCAGAGAGCTGGCTGGGGGGGACTCGGGAGGAAATCCACAGGCTTGCCTGGGCAGCTCGCGTCCTTCGCTGCTGCCCTCTCTGCAGCCGCCCCGCCCCCTACCCCAATCCCGGCCCCTGGGCGTACAGCCCCAGCATACGCAGAAATAAATTCAAAATGGCTTAGACACTTAAACGCAAGACAAGACACCACACACCTCTCGGTAGGAAACGTAGGCCAAACAGTATCCCACGTACACCTCACCCATTTTCTCCTAGGGTAGTCTCCCCAAGCAACAGAAAACTCAGCAAAAATACAAACACAAACGGGAGCAAACTGAATTCATCAGCTTTGGCACACCAAAGGAAACCAGAAGCAGAACTAAACCACGACCTACGAAATAGGAGACAATCTTTGCCAAACATGAGACTGACTAGGGGTTCATTTCCACCATATCCAAACAGCTCATCCGACTCAACGGACAGAAGACGACCCAATCCAAAAATGGGCAGAAGACGACCTCAGGAAGCAATTCTCCAGCGAAGACCCACCAGCGACCAATGAGAGGCACATGACAAAACAGGCTCAAGGTTGCTAATTATCCGAGGAATACAAGGCAAAACTACAATGAGGTGGCATCTCACCCCAGTTAGAGTGGCCACCATTCCAAAGCCCACACAGGACCAAGGCTACAGAGGCTGTGGAGAAAAGGGATCCCTCCTACACTGTCGGTGGGAATGTCGTTTGCTGCAGCCACTGTGCAAAACAGGAGGGAGAGTCCTCAAAAGACGGAAAATACACTGGTCAGAAGCTTTGGATCTCGGGGGGAGGCCAACAAGCTCCCAAAGGCCCGGCCTCGCCCCTGCTTCTGCCCCAGCTCGCCTGTGCCCCACAGGGTCCGGGGCGGCCTCCACTCCCAGGGCAGGGCCACCCGCGCGGGAAGGCCTCGCAAGGCCTGAGGGCCAGTCTCGGCTGGCCCGGGGCCGTCCAGCGCCCTCCCATCTCCCGGGGCTGCTCCCACTTCGCCAAAGCCGCCTGTGAGCGGCGGCCAAGAAAGCCGCGCGGTTCAGCCAGTACTAAGGAGGGGGAGGAAAGCACCCCAACCAGGCCGGGGGCCCCCGGGACCCGCCTCACGGTCCCAACCTGGACGCGCGGCCTGGACCCCACCGACGCACCCCTCCCCCCACCCCCGGGCGCCTCCCCAACTGCACAGCCCAGGCCTCACCCGACGACTCCCCGACCTGCGCGCCCCCACCAGCGCCCCCTTACCTGGCTCGCGACGGCAGCAGAGGCGACAGCAAGCGGCGGGAGGCCGAGACCCCAGGCAGCCTTCCTCCTCCGGGAGCTGGTCCAGGAGCACCCAGCTCCCGCCCAGCTTCCTCACGTTCTGGGCGCGCCCCAGCGCCCTGGCGTCCTGGCGCCCGTGCGCGCGCGCGCACGAGCAGCTTTCAGCGCCCCTCCCCCTCCCGCCCGCCTGACAGCAGCATGGAGGCTTGGCTGCGACTCCAGCAGTAGGGATGCTGCGAGTGGGGCCGGGCGGTGGGCCGGTGGAGCTTCGGGCGGTGGGGCGAGCCCAGCCCGCGGCCAGGGCTGGCCGGGTCCCCAACACCAACGCGGCCCCCCACGCCCTCCTCCAGGGTCCCGGCCCCCAAGTAGGACCACCACGGGCCCAGGGCCAGGCCTCACCCCACCAGCCCCGCCACCACTGCTCGCCGACCCCCCACCCAGTCAATGCCTCCCCACCCCCTGCCACGCCCGGTCCCCGATCCACTGCACCCCCGAGACAAAGCTGCTTCTCCTCACACCCAAATCCCGCCCCAGGTCTGCGCCCCACTTGGTCCTAAGCTACAGCCCCTGTAAACCGCGCTCACCCCAAGGGCCTCACCCCAGGTCCCCCCACCGTCCGGAGATACTCCCCTAACCCTTCACCTAGGAATGAGCCCCCACCCTTCAGCCGGGTCACTTCCGCTCCCAGCAACCCCTCCCCCTCACCCTGTCCGCCCTCATCGCCAGATCGCCGCACACCCGGAGTGCACCCCTACCCCAGATGACCCCCTCAGCCCTCTCCTCACGAGAGCCGGGCGCTCCGGGCTCCGATCACCACGGCGACAGCCGCTAGACAGGGATGCCCCGGGCCCACGGCAGGCACGCAGTCCTGGCTCCCAGGGGCGCGGCCCCGGCGGCCGGGTGGGCGGGGCTTGAGGCCATTCCAATTCCCTGCCCCACCCCCACGCCCCCATCCCACCCCGAAGCCCAATGCCTCCTCAGAGCCCATGGGATAGGTGGTCCCGAGCTGCACACCGCTTGCCAGTGGGCCTTGGCTGCTTGATGCTGGTGCGGGGAGGGAGGGTGCAGCCTTAGCCCGGCCCTCGGCCCCCGGGATGGACAGCGGGCAGCAGTGGCAGTGGCAGTGGTAGTGGTAGTGGGGGTGGCGGCGGAGGCGGCGGAGGCGGGACAGGGCGGCTGTCCTGGGAGAGCAAGTCCACTTGCTCCCACTTCCCCCGCCGCCTGGCCTCTGCTGCCAGAGCTTCCTGGAAGGAGTTTCCCCCTGTCAGCCTGCCCCTGGGAGGCAGGCCGGCTATGGCCAGGGGGGCGGGGCGGCGGCAGTGGCAGCAGCAGAGCTGGAGATGGCAGGATTGGGGCTGACCCATACTACTAGCCAGGTACTTGCTCCCATTGCCCGCTGTCTCTGTCGCTGCCCCCGCCCCTGCACATTGACTGCACCACGCCCACCTCTCAGGAGCAGGATCACCTGAGGACAAGCCTCCAGGGACCCTGGGGCAGCAGAGACCGCCCCCAGAGCAGGCTGAGGGGGACACGCGAGGAAATGCACAGGATTGCCTTGGCAGCCCCCGCCCCACGCTGCCGCCCGCCCTCTCTGCAGCCGCCCCAGACCCCGCCACCACCACTGCCCCCTGAGCACACCGCGCCAGCATCCCGGGAGCCGGACAACACGGACATGTGCACCCAGTGAACCTGGCGTAGCACAGGGCGCCCCCTGAGCAAGCTGAGCGGTCACCAGAGGAAATCCACAGGCTTACCTGGGCAGCCCTCGCCACCGCTGCTGACCTCTCTGCAGCCTCCCCTTCCCCGCCCCGGGCCACCATCCCCTCAGCGCACCGCGCCTGCCTCCTGGGAGGCATCCAACACCTAGGCGTGCAGCCAGGGAACCTGGGGTATCAGAGTCCGACCCCAGGCCAGGCCAAGGGATCATGGGAGCAAATCCTCGGGCTTCTAGGGCAGCCCCGCCTCCTCTCTGCAGCCCCTGACCGAACCTCCCCAGCCTCCCATGACCTGGCTGACAAGGAGACTTCAATCCCGCAAACCTGGGGTGGCAGAGGCTGTCCCCAGGCCAAGGAGAGGGGGAGATGGGAGGAAACTTGCCAACTCGCCAGGGCAGCCCCCTTAGCCGCAGTGCCTCCGGCCCCTCCACCACTGACCTCTTTCACTGACCGCACCACGCCCGCTCCCAAGAGCAGGCTGATTAAATGGCTTCAGTCTGAGGAACGTGGGAGAGCGGCGGTCGCCCCCAGGCTAGGCCGTTGGGGACATGGGAGAAAATCCTCTGGCTCACCAGGGGCACCCCAGTCCCCGGACCCTGTCCCCATCACTGTCCCCTGACTGCACTCCGCCTGTAGTGAGTGTGTCTGTCCGTCTGCCTGCCTGCCTGCCTGCCTGCCTGCCTGCCTGCCTGGCTGGCTGTCTATCTATCTGATGGAGGAGGGGAGAGGCTAGTCTATGTCTGTATGTCTCTGTGTGTCTATGTAATGGAGGAAGAGGAGGCTAGTATGTCTATCTCTCGGCCTATCTATCTCTCGACAATCTATCTAAGCAATGGAGGAGGCAGAGGAGGCTAGTGTGTTTGTCTATCTACCTAATTGAGGAGGAGAAGGAGTGTAGTGTGTGTGTGTGTGTGTGTGTGTAAGTGTGTGTGTGGGTCTGTCCATTTCTGTATTTGTCTATCTAATGGAGGAGGAGGTGGAGGAAGCTAGCGTGACTTTCCGTCTGTCTGTCTGCATACGCACCTAATGAAGTAGGAGGAGGCTACTGTGTTCGTCTAAGTGTCTTTCTATTGGAGGAGGTGAGTGTGTCTGTCTCTCAGTCTGTCTGGGTGTTTCTTTATCTACTAGAGGAGGAGGCTAGTGTGTCTATCTACTTACCTACCTGATTGAGGAGGAAGAGGAGGCTGCTGTGTGTGTGTATCTCTCTGACCATCTATTTCATGGAGGAGGAGATTGGTGTGTCCATCTACCTACCTAACTGAGGAGTAGGAGGGGGCTTCTGTTTGTGTGTGTGTGTGTGTGTGTGTGTGTGTTGGTGTGTGCCTGTCTGTCTTTGTATCTATGTATCTGTGTACCTATGTAATGGAGGAGGAGGACGAGGTTAGTGTATCTATCTGTTAATAACAAAGAAAGAGACTAGCCTGTCTGCCTATTTACATGTCTGTCTCTCTGTGTATTGGATTAAGCCTCCCGGGACTCCATTGACCTGGAGAGATGTCAAATGCCACCCTGAGGCAGAAGAAGGCGCCCAGAGAGCTGGCTGGGGGGGACTCGGGAGGAAATCCACAGGCTTGCCTGGGCAGCTCGCGTCCTTCGCTGCTGCCCTCTCTGCAGCCGCCCCGCCCCCTACCCCAATCCCGGCCCCTGGGCGTACAGCCCCAGCATACGCAGAAATACATTCAAAATGGCTTAGACACTTAAACGCAAGACAAGACACCACACACCTCTCGGTAGGAAACGTAGGCCAAACAGTATCCCACGTACACCTCACCCATTTTCTCCTAGGGTAGTCTCCCCAAGCAACAGAAAACTCAGCAAAAATACAAACACAAACGGGAGCAAACTGAATTCATCAGCTTTGGCACACCAAAGGAAACCAGAAGCAGAACTAAACCACGGCCTACGAAATAGGAGACAATCTTTGCCAAACATGAGACTGACTAGGGGTTCATTTCCACCATATCCAAACAGCTCATCCGACTCAACGGACAGAAGACGACCCAATCCAAAAATGGGCAGAAGACGACCTCAGGAAGCAATTCTCCAGCGAAGACCCACCAGCGACCAATGAGAGGCACATGACAAAACAGGCTCAAGGTTGCTAATTATCCGAGGAATACAAGGCAAAACTACAATGAGGTGGCATCTCACCCCAGTTAGAGTGGCCACCATTCCAAAGCCCACACAGGACCAAGGCTACAGAGGCTGTGGAGAAAAGGGATCCCTCCTACACTGTCGGTGGGAATGTCGTTTGCTGCAGCCACTGTGCAAAACAGGAGGGAGAGTCCTCAAAAGACGGAAAATACACTGGTCAGAAGCTTTGGATCTCGGGGGGAGGCCAACAAGCTCCCAAAGGCCCAGCCTCGCCCCTGCTTCTGCCCCAGCTCGCCTGTGCCCCACAGGGTCCGGGGCGGCCTCCACTCCCAGGGCAGGGCCACCCGCGCGGGAAGGCCTCGCAAGGCCTGAGGGCCAGTCTCGGCTGGCCCGGGGCCGTCCAGCGCCCTCCCATCTCCCGGGGCTGCTCCCACTTCGCCAAAGCCGCCTGTGAGCGGCGGCCAAGAAAGCCGCGCGGTTCAGCCAGTACTAAGGAGGGGGAGGAAAGCACCCCAACCAGGCCGGGGGGCCCCGGGACCCGCCTCACGGTCCCAACCTGGACGCGCGGCCTGGACCCCACCGACGCACCCCTCCCCCCACCCCCGGGCGCCTCCCCAACTGCACAGCCCAGGCCTCACCCGACGACTACCCGACCTGCGCGCCCCCACCAGCGCCCCCTTACCTGGCTCGCGACGGCAGCAGAGGCGACAGCAAGCGGCGGGAGGCCGAGACCCCAGGCAGCCTTCCTCCTCCGGGAGCTGGTCCAGGAGCACCCAGCTCCCGCCCAGCTTCCTCACGTTCTGGGCGCGCCCCAGCGCCCTGGCGTCCTGGCGCCCGTGCGCGCGCGCGCACGAGCAGCTTTCAGCGCCCCTCCCCCTCCCGCCCGCCTGACAGCAGCATGGAGGCTTGGCTGCGACTCCAGCAGTAGGGATGCTGCGAGTGGGGCCGGGCGGTGGGCCGGTGGAGCTTCGGGCGGTGGGGCGAGCCCAGCCCGCGGCCAGGGCTGGCCGGGTCCCCAACACCAACGCGGCCCCCCACGCCCTCCTCCAGGGTCCCGGCCCCCAAGTAGGACCACCACGGGCCCAGGGCCAGGCCTCACCCCACCAGCCCCGCCACCACTGCTCGCCGACCCCCCACCCAGTCAATGCCTCCCCACCCCCTGCCACGCCCGGTCCCCGATCCACTGCACCCCCGAGACAAAGCTGCTTCTCCTCACACCCAAATCCCGCCCCAGGTCTGCGCCCCACTCGGTCCTAAGCTACAGCCCCTGTAAACCGCGCTCACCCCAAGGGCCTCACCCCAGGTCCCCCCACCGTCCGGAGATACTCCCCTAACCCTTCACCTAGGAATGAGCCCCCACCCTTCAGCCGGGTCACTTCCGCTCCCAGCAACCCCTCCCCCTCACCCTGTCCGCCCTCATCGCCAGATCGCCGCACACCCGGAGTGCACCCCTACCCCAGATGACCCCCTCAGCCCTCTCCTCACGAGAGCCGGGCGCTCCGGGCTCCGATCACCACGGCGACAGCCGCTAGACAGGGATGCCCCGGGCCCACGGCAGGCACGCAGTCCTGGCTCCCAGGGGCGCGGCCCCGGCGGCCGGGTGGGCGGGGCTTGAGGCCATTCCAATTCCCTGCCCCACCCCCACGCCCCCATCCCACCCCGAAGCCCAATGCCTCCTCAGAGCCCATGGGATAGGTGGTCCCGAGCTGCACACCGCTTGCCAGTGGGCCTTGGCTGCTTGATGCTGGTGCGGGGAGGGAGGGTGCAGCCTTAGCCCGGCCCTCGGCCCCCGGGATGGACAGCGGGCAGCAGTGGCAGTGGCAGTGGTAGTGGTAGTGGGGGTGGCGGCGGAGGCGGCGGAGGCGGGACAGGGCGGCTGTCCTGGGAGAGCAAGTCCACTTGCTCCCACTTCCCCCGCCGCCTGGCCTCTGCTGCCAGAGCTTCCTGGAAGGAGTTTCCCCCTGTCAGCCTGCCCCTGGGAGGCAGGCCGGCTATGGCCAGGGGGGCGGGGCGGCGGCAGTGGCAGCAGCAGAGCTGGAGATGGCAGGATTGGGGCTGACCCATACTACTAGCCAGGTACTTGCTCCCATTGCCCGCTGTCTCTGTCGCTGCCCCCGCCCCTGCACATTGACTGCACCACGCCCACCTCTCAGGAGCAGGATCACCTGAGGACAAGCCTCCAGGGACCCTGGGGCAGCAGAGACCGCCCCCAGAGCAGGCTGAGGGGGACACGCGAGGAAATGCACAGGATTGCCTTGGCAGCCCCCGCCCCACGCTGCCGCCCGCCCTCTCTGCAGCCGCCCCAGACCCCGCCACCACCACTGCCCCCTGAGCACACCGCGCCAGCATCCCGGGAGCCGGACAACACGGACATGTGCACCCAGTGAACCTGGCGTAGCACAGGGCGCCCCCTGAGCAAGCTGAGCGGTCACCAGAGGAAATCCACAGGCTTACCTGGGCAGCCCTCGCCACCGCTGCTGACCTCTCTGCAGCCTCCCCTTCCCCGCCCCGGGCCACCATCCCCTCAGCGCACCGCGCCTGCCTCCTGGGAGGCATCCAACACCTAGGCGTGCAGCCAGGGAACCTGGGGTATCAGAGTCCGACCCCAGGCCAGGCCAAGGGATCATGGGAGCAAATCCTCGGGCTTCTAGGGCAGCCCCGCCTCCTCTCTGCAGCCCCTGACCGAACCTCCCCAGCCTCCCATGACCTGGCTGACAAGGAGACTTCAATCCCGCAAACCTGGGGTGGCAGAGGCTGTCCCCAGGCCAAGGAGAGGGGGAGATGGGAGGAAACTTGCCAACTCGCCAGGGCAGCCCCCTTAGCCGCAGTGCCTCCGGCCCCTCCACCACTGACCTCTTTCACTGACCGCACCACGCCCGCTCCCAAGAGCAGGCTGATTAAATGGCTTCAGTCTGAGGAACGTGGGAGAGCGGCGGTCGCCCCCAGGCTAGGCCGTTGGGGACATGGGAGAAAATCCTCTGGCTCACCAGGGGCACCCCAGTCCCCGGACCCTGTCCCCATCACTGTCCCCTGACTGCACTCCGCCTGTAGTGAGTGTGTCTGTCCGTCTGCCTGCCTGCCTGCCTGCCTGCCTGCCTGCCTGCCTGCCTGGCTGGCTGTCTATCTATCTGATGGAGGAGGGGAGAGGCTAGTCTATGTCTGTATGTCTCTGTGTGTCTATGTAATGGAGGAAAAGGAGGCTAGTATGTCTATCTCTCGGCCTATCTATCTCTCGACAATCTATCTAAGCAATGGAGGAGGCAGAGGAGGCTAGTGTGTTTGTCTATCTACCTAATTGAGGAGGAGAAGGAGTGTAGTGTGTGTGTGTGTGTGTGTGTGTGTAAGTGTGTGTGTGGGTCTGTCCATTTCTGTATTTGTCTATCTAATGGAGGAGGAGGTGGAGGAAGCTAGCGTGACTTTCCGTCTGTCTGTCTGCATACGCACCTAATGAAGTAGGAGGAGGCTACTGTGTTCGTCTAAGTGTCTTTCTATTGGAGGAGGTGAGTGTGTCTGTCTCTCAGTCTGTCTGGGTGTTTCTTTATCTACTAGAGGAGGAGGCTAGTGTGTCTATCTACTTACCTACCTGATTGAGGAGGAAGAGGAGGCTGCTGTGTGTGTGTATCTCTCTGACCATCTATTTCATGGAGGAGGAGATTGGTGTGTCCATCTACCTACCTAACTGAGGAGTAGGAGGGGGCTTCTGTTTGTGTGTGTGTGTGTGTGTGTGTGTGTGTTGGTGTGTGCCTGTCTGTCTTTGTATCTATGTATCTGTGTACCTATGTAATGGAGGAGGAGGACGAGGTTAGTGTATCTATCTGTTAATAACAAAGAAAGAGACTAGCCTGTCTGCCTATTTACATGTCTGTCTCTCTGTGTATTGGATTAAGCCTCCCGGGACTCCATTGACCTGGAGAGATGTCAAATGCCACCCTGAGGCAGAAGAAGGCGCCCAGAGAGCTGGCTGGGGGGGACTCGGGAGGAAATCCACAGGCTTGCCTGGGCAGCTCGCGTCCTTCGCTGCTGCCCTCTCTGCAGCCGCCCCGCCCCCTACCCCAATCCCGGCCCCTGGGCGTACAGCCCCAGCATACGCAGAAATACATTCAAAATGGCTTAGACACTTAAACGCAAGACAAGACACCACACACCTCTCGGTAGGAAATGTAGGCCAAACAGTATCCCACGTACACCTCACCCATTTTCTCCTAGGGTAGTCTCCCCAAGCAACAGAAAACTCAGCAAAAATACAAACACAAACGGGAGCAAACTGAATTCATCAGCTTTGGCACACCAAAGGAAACCAGAAGCAGAACTAAACCACGGCCTACGAAATAGGAGACAATCTTTGCCAAACATGAGACTGACTAGGGGTTCATTTCCACCATATCCAAACAGCTCATCCGACTCAACGGACAGAAGACGACCCAATCCAAAAATGGGCAGAAGACGACCTCAGGAAGCAATTCTCCAGCGAAGACCCACCAGCGACCAATGAGAGGCACATGACAAAACAGGCTCAAGGTTGCTAATTATCCGAGGAATACAAGGCAAAACTACAATGAGGTGGCATCTCACCCCAGTTAGAGTGGCCACCATTCCAAAGCCCACACAGGACCAAGGCTACAGAGGCTGTGGAGAAAAGGGATCCCTCCTACACTGTCGGTGGGAATGTCGTTTGCTGCAGCCACTGTGCAAAACAGGAGGGAGAGTCCTCAAAAGACGGAAAATACACTGGTCAGAAGCTTTGGATCTCGGGGGGAGGCCAACAAGCTCCCAAAGGCCCGGCCTCGCCCCTGCTTCTGCCCCAGCTCGCCTGTGCCCCACAGGGTCCGGGGCGGCCTCCACTCCCAGGGCAGGGCCACCCGCGCGGGAAGGCCTCGCAAGGCCTGAGGGCCAGTCTCGGCTGGCCCGGGGCCGTCCAGCGCCCTCCCATCTCCCGGGGCTGCTCCCACTTTGCCAAAGCCGCCTGGGAGCGGCGGCCAAGAAAGCCGCGCGGTTCAGCCAGTACTAAGGAGGGGGAGGAAGGCACCCCAACCAGGCCGGGGGGGGGGCCCCGGGACCCGCCTCACGGTCCCAACCTGGACGCGCGGCCTGGACCCCACCGACGCACCCCTCCCCCCACCCCCGGGCGCCTCCCCAACTGCACAGCCCAGGCCTCACCCGACGACTCCCCGACCTGCGCGCCCCCACCAGCGCCCCCTTACCTGGCTCGCGACGGCAGCAGAGGCGACAGCAAGCGGCGGGAGGCCGAGACCCCAGGCAGCCTTCCTCCTCCGGGAGCTGGTCCAGGAGCACCCAGCTCCCGCCCAGCTTCCTCACGTTCTGGGCGCGCCCCAGCGCCCTGGCGTCCTGGCGCCCGTGCGCGCGCGCGCACGAGCAGCTTTCAGCGCCCCTCCCCCTCCCGCCCGCCTGACAGCAGCATGGAGGCTTGGCTGCGACTCCAGCAGTAGGGATGCTGCGAGTGGGGCCGGGCGGTGGGCCGGTGGAGCTTCGGGCGGTGGGGCGGTGGGGCGAGCCCAGCCCGCGGCCAGGGCTGGCCGGGTCCCCAACACCAACGCGGCCCCCCACGCCCTCCTCCAGGGTCCCGGCCCCCAAGTAGGACCACCACGGGCCCAGGGCCAGGCCTCACCCCACCAGCCCCACTACCACTGCTCGCCGACCCCCCACCCAGTCAATGCCTCCCCACCCCCTGCCACGCCCGGTCCCCGATCCACTGCACCCCCGAGACAAAGCTGCTTCTCCTCACACCCAAATCCCGCCCCAGGTCTGCGCCCCACTCGGTCCTAAGCTACAGCCCCTGTAAACCGCGCTCACCCCAAGGGCCTCACCCCAGGTCCCCCCACCGTCCGGAGATACTCCCCTAACCCTTCACCTAGGAATGAGCCCCCACCCTTCAGCCGGGTCACTTCCGCTCCCAGCAACCCCTCCCCCTCACCCTGTCCGCCCTCATCGCCAGATCGCCGCACACCCGGAGTGCACCCCTACCCCAGATGACCCCCTCAGCCCTCTCCTCGCGAGGGCCGGGCGCTCCGGGCTCCGATCACCACGGCGACAGCCGCTAGACAGGGATGCCCCGGGCCCAGGGCAGGCACGCAGCCCTGGCTCCCAGGGGCGTGGCCCCGGCGGCCGGGTGGGCGGGGCTTGAGGCCATTCCAATTCCCAGCCCCACCCCCACGCCCCCATCCCACCCCGAAGCCCAATGCCTCCTCAGAGCCCATGGGATAGGTGGTCCCGAGCTGCACACCGCTTGCCAGTGGGCCTTGGCTGCTTGATGCTGGTGCGGGGAGGGAGGGTGCAGCCTTAGCCCGGCCCTCGGCCCCCGGGATTGACAGCGGGTTGCAGTTCTCGTGGTGTCGATGGCGGAGGCTTAGGGCGGCTGCCCTTGTAGAGCCAGTCCCCTTGCTCCCACCTCCCCTCCCTCCTGGCCTCTGCTGCCAGTACTTCCTGGAATCAGTGTGTGTCCCCCTGTCAGCCTGCCCCTGGGAGGCAGGCCGGCTATGGCCAGAGGGGCGGGTCGGCGGCAGTGGCAGCAGCAGAGCTGGAGATGGCAGGATTGGGGCTGCCCCATGCTGCTAGATGTGGGACTTACTCCCATTTCCCGTTGTCGCTCTCTCTGTCCCTGTCGCTGCCCCCACCCCTGCACATTGACTGCACCACGCCCACCTTCAGGATCAGGGTGTCTTGGGGAGAAGTCTCCAGGTTCCCTGGTGCAGCAGAGGTCACCTCGAGGCCAGGCTGCTTGGGAGATGGTAACAGAGCTACTGGCTGGTGGAAATCAACGCTCTCTTCTCCTGCTGTCTCTTCCGCCAGGGCATCAGCTGCTGTCATTTTGGTCTTCCCTTGTGCTCCCTGACCGAACCGCGCAGTTCCAGGAATGAGACTGTCCTCAACACGTGAGTGCTGCAAACCTTTGGAACCAGATGCTGCCCACAAGCCAGGCCGCTGGGGAGATGGGAGAATGTAATTTTTATCCTGATTATTTATGTTATTTGTTGGCCTGGGTTCATGCAGAGTGCAGCATCTAGCATGGTCGTTTCCTCAAAAGCTCTGCTACCATCCCTGGGAAACACCCAGCCCTGGGGAACACGCAGCCCTGGGGAACACGCAGCCCTGGGACCCTTGGTGATGCCTGATCTGTTGGAAGCCTCTTCCCATGATCAGCCCCTTTCCTGGTCTTTTCTTGGAATTGTCAGCTCTTCTAACCTACTTGTGTCATGTCCTGAAGAATACCTTACACTCCAAAAAAAAAAAGTGTATTGGTTTGGTTTTGAATGGAATGTCATGTAGTCTCTTTGAAGACCAAGTGTTCTATTGTATCATTTATGACAACTGCTGCTTTAATGATTTTCTGCCTGGATGACTTATCCATTCATTTAAGTGCAGGTGTTAAAATCCCCTAATATTTTTATAGTATTTTTAATTCTGCCTTTATGTCTGTTAGTATTTGCTTTTATGTTTCTTTAGATGCTACTGTTTTGGGTGCATGTGTTTAGGGATGTAATACACTTTTTTTCTTGTACTGATCCCTTTGTCATTACAGAATGCCTTTCTTTGTCTTTTGTTATAACCTTTGGTTTCAAGTTTATTTTGTCTGATAGGAATACTGCTTTCCCTGCTTTCTTGTTTCTGTTAGCATGAAATACCTTTTCCATCCTCTCTCTTTCAGTGTGTCTTTAGCTTTGAAGTGAGTCTCTTTTAGGAAGCGTAGTGATGACTCTTGTTTCTTTATCCAAACAACCACCCTTGTCTTTTGATCAAGAGCAATTAGTCCATTGACATTTAAAGTAACTGCTGATAGAGAAGAACCTATTGCCGCTTCATTATTTGTTTCCCAGTTGTTTCTGTAGTCCTCCTACGTTCATTTCTTCTTCTTTCTGTTTCTTTCCTTGTGGTTTGATGATTTCCCCTAGCAGAATGTTTGTGTTCCTTTCTTCCTAGTTTTTATGTTCTATTGTAGATTTTTTGTTTTGTGGTTACCATGCGTTTCATAGATGTTGATGTATAATTATATCTACTTGTTTTAAATAAGATAGTCATTTAATTTCAATCATATGGTAAATGAGCTACATTTTAACTGCCCTCCCCTACATTTGTTTTTTTATGTTACACTTTACATCTTTCTTGCTTATCTTTTATCTGTTTATTACAGTTATAGCTGCTTTTGCCATTTTTTGTCTTTAAACTATGTAGTGGCTTATTCAAGCAATTGATCCTCAGTCCTTACTACATATTTGCTTTTCCTCCTGAGTTTTTCCTTTTCCTGTAGATTCTTACTTCTTTTCTCAATTTTTAACATTCTTTTCCACCAAACCCCCCAAACCCCCCACAAAAACCAACCAACACACTTATGTGATTGCAGGTACTTTCTTTTGTCAGGACACAGACCTTATTTCCCCCCAGAGTTAACATACTAAGTTCAGGAATTAGATCTAAAAGTAAAGGACACTGCTGCTGCTAATATCGTCATTAGCCTGTGCAGTTTGATAATTGGCTTTTTCACTGTTGAGATTATGTGTGTGTCTCCATTTCTGCTTCTGAGAGGCCCAGGCATTTGGGGACCCCGGACAGGGAACTCCTGCTCATCATAGTGTCTTTGAGAAAAGCTACATAGAGGGCATTTTTTTCCTTCAAATCACAGTTCTCCTTTTTAGAAGGAGCAAAAAATGCAGGCAGAGAATCTCTTTACAAAGTAATCTGTTTATTTTGATGGGAATGATGTTTCCAAATTTGGGACACTTGGAAAACACTCTCATTACGTTCTTGCCTAGCCAGCAGCTTAGGAGTCCTCAGACCCAGAAGTGTTGACCTGGGCCGGCCCTGTTATAGCTCATCACCAAGCCACCTGCTCCTGAACCTACCCCCCTCCCAGCTGTGCAGCCCCGGGAGATGCTGTCTCTCCTGGGCTCAGCCTGATGGCACAGGGGTCTTTGTTATCCTCCAAGCATCAGTCTAACAAAGTCAGCAGTCTTGTTTTCCATCTCCTGAGTTTATGTAGGAGTGGAAACACTCCAGATAAAATATTCAAATCTAGGCTCTATCCTGGCCCCGAGATGGGTCCTCTTGGCTTACGGGGGCATGTGACCTGCCTGAGTAAGTAACCTTAGACTAAACTGGGAGAAGAAGACATGGAGGCAGGATGAATTGTCCTCAACTGGCTACAGCATCACTGAACAATGAGTCCAGCAAACAAGAGGGATGGTAAGGGAACTGGTGTGATCCTCCAGGCTTCAAAGGAGGAGGGGTCTCTGTTCTCTGTGCGAGTCTGAGGAGGAGACTTGGGAGGTGGGGGCAGGTAGCAGAGATAAGAAGCCAGCAGCTGGGTGTCACGTTACAAAGTTGAAAGGAAGTAGAGAAACCACAAACAGGCGGAAGAAAGATCAGAGAAAGCTATTATTATGCAGTATGCCCATTGCAGTCGACAGGCGGCCCCTGCCCTTCATCTTTCTTAACCTCAGATTCCGAGAAAGCCTTTGTTACAGCCTGGTCAGTCACACACAGGCACACGCTGGGGTGAGGCCAAGGTCTCTGCCAACCCCACTCTGGACAAGAGGGTAACTAAACTTGGGAAACCCCTGAGACCTTTTCTGGTTAGCCCCATCCTAGTTGTCAGTTTCCCAGTCTTAGCTTCCTTCTGTTGCCCCCGGCTCCAAACCAAACCCCTCTGAGGGCAGTGAGAAAGTGAGGCTGCCTCCAGCATGGCCAACAGCAAGGTGTTCAGGGCCCCAGTTCGCCCACGTACTTGGCAGGCGCCACCCTGGACTCATGCTGACTTGAGCTGAGGGAAGTGAAAAACCTCACTCATCAAAGAGTTGTTTTGTCCACATGATACGAGACCAACCACTGGTTGAGCTAGTGTGACAGGGCGCAGAGAGCTGCCTTGACTGAAATCAGCTCCTCTGACTTTGTCCGTCGCCTGTGGCCTGTGTTGGACGCCAGGTCGGGGACAGGTAGAGCTGTAGGTCAGAGCATCCCTCAGACCCAGCCCGGCTGAGGGGAGCTCTGTTTGCGTGTCCCCCTCTTGCAGATCCAATTGCTGCTCTGTCCGCTGCCACAGCTCTGAGTGCGTGTGTGGCATCAGCAGGTGTCCCTGTTGGACGGCGCGTGGAGGGGAGAGGGCATTTTCTTACAGATATTTAGCAGAGACACAATAACATAGTAAGGTTTGGATGGGTCCTCATGTACACGCCTTGTGTCTGCTTTATTATGGAAGAAGTATTATCATGCCTATTTTAAGAAAGGGTGAAAAAAAGAGCCTGGAGTCAGAGTGAGGTTCTGAAGGTACCCACCACATAGGATACGGTGAACATTAAATGAAATAACACAATGTGAAGATTCTCTGCTTTTCAGTCATTTCATTCTTGGGAAAGATAGAATGTTCCTTTTCCTTCTGAAAATTTTAGGCAATAATATTCACCATCCCTGTGACCTGGGAAAGATGGAGTATTTCTTTAAAATACCTATTTTACTTGCTCAAAGTAAAGGGCCTGCCTCACAAGTACAGGTTTTTAGCTCATTTATTCACTCCTCACAGCAGACCAAGAGGCTGCGAGGAGTCCTAAACTGAAGTCCAAGTTGCTGTAATCTAAAGATCAAACCTAGGTAAAACAACTAGCATTTAAATCTCAACACCTCCCAAACCTGCATCTCACATTGTCGTGTAATATCAAACTCCAGAAAGCATATTTACTTTGCCTTAACAAATTAAAATAGGTTAGAGAAACACTTTGAACTATCTATCTATGTACGTATGTGCACCCTGGCACTGCACAATGAGCACACATGCTGTACAAATGAAGTAACAGTATATATCTAATACCATCCTGTGTAAATTTTTTTGAGGATTAGGAAACAAAATTTTTCAAATCACACCCCAGAGCCTCTGCCAATTCTATCACACATCTGACATCATGCAAAACGGAAGCTTAAGGAGTTTACTCAAAAAAAAAAATGAAGGACTTATACCCATAAGTGGCTCAGAAATAAGGGAGACCCATGCTTGGTGTAGAAAACCCAGAACTCAAGAGTACTCTTCCTTTCAGCAGGAAAGTTAGCTTATGAGATATCCTCATAACCAGAATAGATATTTTTTTAAAAAGTTAACATTTTACCCAACTTTATGGTTCAATTTTTTTCTTTGTATTGAAATAAACACTTTCCAAAGACTTCCTCTCAATTCATTAAAACATGACCAGGTAGGAAAAGATCAGTTAAACATTTACTACCAGAAGTCGGACTAAGATACATAATATTCTCAGTTACCTTTCAACAGACAAAATATGCCACTGGTTCAAGGATACATTAGACGCTTTCAATTCAGTATCACACCATGAAAAGCAGAAAAATACAATGTGAGACAATTTATTCAATCCAATGTTTTCACAGTAGATGGAGATTCTTCTTTAAAAGCAAAAAATTACTTTATTTGTTTAACATTAAGTAGAAATTAACATCAGTATATGTGTACATTGCCCAAATTTAATCAGTGACATTTCTGACAGTGGGTTGTAGGTCTTTACTGCTCAAAGCAAATCATTTTTTTTTCTGGACTTAGGTAGTATATATATTTTTGAATCTCTTTGAAATGGTGCTTAAACTCACACGGAGTGAACTCCGTGAACTTTGAGAGGGCAAAAACGCAGCAGTCACAAGAAACCAGTAATACTGCTTAAGTTTACATGACTTTCGAAGTACTGATGTCTTGTAGTATCTGGATCCAGACATCCTGGGATGCCTGGATGTGTCTGGAATCAACTGGACACTCTGGTCAGAATGGTTCAAATTTAGATTAGAAAATCTTATACAATCAAACCAAGTTGATTTTTTTTTTGCTACAAGAATGTAGACTATATGTGTGCATCTGATTCTAGGAGCACCGTGAGAATATACTACCTAAGAAAATGAAGACTTTGTGTCTAAAGCATGACTTGTTTGGTAAATGACAAAATTAGAAAAGTGTCTTTTTCTGGAAAGACTGACCATGGCCTATGACGAAAAGTTCAAAGTTCCAGTTCAGTATTAATTACATTTTATGAAATTCCCAATGTTAAGCAGAAATTGAGCTCATTAGCTAAAACAATTACACAAAGGACAGTATTACTCTGGTGGGATTGTTAACTGTTGAAGAATGGTGTTTCATTTAATACATAGCATGGACTTCATACACATCCATTATCAGTGCCTTGAAAAATCAAACAACTTTAAAAGTTAGTAGTGGTTTCTGCAAGTACAAAAATACACATTTCTTATATAACATATGGTAGTAAAATTTGTCAAGATATATTATACAAACTCAAAACAATCTTAGATAAAGCATCAGTCTGATATATTCTAGGTTGACAAGAGTGTAATAAAATGACATGTAGTCTGCCTTCAAATCATACAATATAATACTTTACAGCAATATTAAGTATTCACATTAAGTATGTAAGGAGTATCTAAGGGAACACAGAGTAGAAATGGTTATTAAAGAACTCGAGTGTCTATTCTTTTCTCTGCTTCAAACTGGGCATATGATTTTCTCCCACCAATACAAAAGAAAAACAAACAAAAAAATGGCTAGAACTATTATTTTGTTAAGTAGAGAAGCAGTTTGCTTCTGCAAAAGACACTCCAAGCCATAGAGCTTCATTCACATATTGCAGTTCTGACAGTAGTGTGCCCTCAGGGTGAGGGGAATCCCTGCTGCTCTCATATATCATATCACGTGAGAGGCATATGGACACTTAGAGGAGTCTAAATATAGGAGTGGTTGGTGATAAGGTAAAATCTCCTTCACATCTGTGACTGATATGGCCATTGTCATAAAGGAGCTCTTTGGACACAGAATTCTAAAGGTTTATTATAATGCTAAGGACAAAAAGGGCCATGTCCCCAAGAGGCAGGTAGAACCTATGGCTAATACTGAAAGGACTTCTTCTAGCTTACAGAAAAAAAATTTTTTTTATAACGAAAAAATGCAATCTTTAGGACAACAGGGGAAGCATATTTGGCATGAAAGTTTCTGGGTGGCTAAGAAAAGTGATTTGGAATAAGCAAGTTTGTGGGAGAAAGGGCCATTGGAATTTGAATTAAAGAGGTCAAATGGGTTCTAAGCAATTTCTAATAAGTAAGTGTTTAAAATGAAGGAAGGTGCACAGCCATTCCTGCTTGTCCCTTCGTACTGTCTGGCAAGGCCTAATAATCCATGGAGGTAATCCAGGAGTGGTGTAACCTTTGAGAGAGAGGGGCTGGCAGGTTGTAAAGAGTCACAGAACAGAAGAGCCACCACAGTGGTTGTCAGGCCTTCTTTCAGACAGTCCTCGACACTGGATTTTCTGACCTCCAGAAGTTTTTACATCTTTTTGTCCCAAGATGATTCATGGTGTATACCCGACTGGAATAAACCAATGGGGTACACACCACCGTGTATGCCCCACTGGAATAGACCGGTGGGGTACACACCACCGTGTATACCCCACTGGAATAGACCGGTGGGGTACACACCGCGGTGATTACCCCACTGGAATAGACCGGTGGGGTACACACCGCAGTGTATACCCCACTGGAATAGACCGGTGGGGTACACACCGTGGTGTATACCCCACTGGAATAGACCGGTGGGGTACACACCGTGGTGTATACCCCACTGGAATAGACCGGTGGGGTACACACCGTGGTGTATACCCCACTGGAATAGACCGGTGGGGTATACACCATGAATCATTTGGGGACGAAATGATGTAAAAACTTCTGGAGGTGAGAAAATCCAGCGTCGAGGAGTATCTGAAAGAAGGCCAGACAGCCACTGTGGTGGTTCTTCTGTTCTGTGACTCTTTACAACCTGCCAGCTCTCAAAACTGCTCTCTCAGCTGTTAAATGGCCATCAGAAAAGGGAAGATCTATCAGCAATTTTTTTCCTGGTTGATTAATCCAAGAGGCAAGGCTGCAGAAAAACATTTCAGCAAAGAGGAGTCCTGCTTTGATCACCTGTTGGCAACAGTGACCGTGCAACAAAGGAAGGACTGTTGTTGCAGACTCTTCCTCCTCACTAAGACAGCCAGTGCTGTCAGGAGGGCACCTCCTAGGAGGAAAAAGTGCATTTCTGGAGAATGTTTCTGGCTCAGGCACCTCTGGAAAGAACACTGAAAGGAGCACCCATTTCCTTCCTTCTCCCCACAGCTGTGTCCGGGGGCCTCTGCAGAGCAGTGAGACGCTCATGGAAAAACGAACCGACCAACAAGAACTACGATGTCATGGTACTCATGGCTCGAATTCCTCGAGTTTCTTCCACACTAGCTGCCTTAATGGGCTGGTACCTGGAATGATTCTGTGAGGGCACGTGATTGACCATGAGATGTCTCAGAACTGGCCACTTGCTTGGTTTCGGGGAAAAGTCTGGCGTGATTTCCTTGATCATCTGACATGCTTTCCCTCTTAATGCTTTGATTGGTGGCATTCTTCTTGCTTATTAAAAACATTTCATGGAATGTGGATGGTTTCTTTGCAGACTTCCCCCTCTGTCCATGGTTTTTATTCTTCACTTTTGATATCCTGGCCTTCTTAGTGTCATCTAAGGCGTGTTTCCTCTAGAGATGATGCTTCTTTAGCCCTCTGCTGGGATCTCTTAAAATGCATGACAGGATCAATCCATGCTCTTATAAGGAAAAGCCTCCCAAGCAGTTAGGTGATAAAATCTTTTAGCCTTGACTTTTTGCCAAATAGTCTCAATAAAGAGGATTCTTTTTTTGTCCTTAGTATCAGCAGTGATAACCCCGATGCTACCTGTCTCGGTTATTCTATACACAGGGGTCATAGTAATTATTATCTTTATGTTATTAGTAGCCCGGTTTCTGTCCTTGCAAATATTAGATTCTGATTGTGGTTAAATGTCTTTGGTTACATGCGTGTCCTCAACATCAGAAACCACTGTTGGCCCTGAGTCTGGGCTGGACACGTCATCCACTGTCAAAGAGCTGGGTGAGGATCCTTCTAGAGGCAGAGTACCAGGAGAACACTGCCCATCCTTCTCTCCTTCCTCAGGTGACTTCAAGCAAAGCTCAAGTCGGTCTTCCGCCAGGCTGGATGGAGAGCGACCATCCTTCTCTGATTCCTGGCTGGGGTAAGAACTACAGGACTGGGCTGTTTGCACAGCCCCAAGCCCTTCGGCTGCCATTTGGGGAATGTCTGTCTGTCTCTCTTGCGGTGCGCTGGCTTCTGGAATGCCAGGAGCACATGGAGGTGGCTCCGTGGGTGCTTTTAGAGAACCTGTTTTATTGTTTTCTGGTCTCGGTGCCCTTGCCTTCTTTTTGAGAGACCAATTTTTCAAACTGGCTATACCATTTCTCAACCATGTGCTGGGGTGCAGAGTTACAGAACGCATTTGTGAATGCCCCTCTAGACTGTCCTTTTTTGTATGAGCCTGGTGGCTACTGGCCTGCCCTGATGAGGGACCGGGAATTCCAGAAATGAGGCTGGAACTGCTTAAGTCAGAAGAAAGCTCTTCCTGTTTTCCTAGAGCTCGAAAAGTGCAATCTATTGGAGAGGATGTTTCAGTGGGTGTAAACACCGACTGTTCAGAAATCTGAGAAAAAGCGCTGTCTTGGGAGCTCACTGGCGAGCCAGATGGGGACGTGTCTGGGGAGGACAAGCTGGAACAGCTACTCCTCGGGCAAATGTTTAACCTTGGGGGGAAGACCTTCTCAGTGTTCTGGTTTGCGGCACCACTCTTGCCAACCTCGATCCCCATGACCAAGCTCCGACTGATAAGCTTTTGCCCCTCCATCTGCAAAGACTTGTGCCGCTTGAGATAGTCCTCCTCTTTGTGCAAGAGACTGGCGTCACAGCTTGCGTTGTGCTGCTTCTTTTTTGAATAAAGTCCCCTGAGATAGGTCAGTTTGCAGTGTCGGTCATCGGTGCTGGGCTCTGAGCAGCGCCGCTGCCTCCTTGAGCCTTTGAGGGGCTCTGCTGGGCATGGCGGGGAGTACCCAGCCGTGTCCACAGCGATGGGCTGGTTCGTGGGACAATCGTGTGAGGACAGGTGGCTGTGAGAAATGGTCACTGGCTTGGATTTAGGAAAAAGGTTTACGTGATTTCCTTCGCTATCACACCAGCTTTTCTTCTTATCATTTTCATCAGTGGCATTTTTCTTGACATCAGTGTCTGTGACTAAACTTGTTTTAAAACCTGTCTTACCCTCTTTCTGGAGGGGTGGATTCTGACTCAGATGGTTCTCATCTTTTTTCAGGAGAATCGCATCACAGCTGGACTTGCGTATCCTTTTCTGATAAAACACCCTGAGAAAGGAAAGCTTTGAACCCAGGTAGCCGATGCTGGGCTCCGAGCAGCGCCGCTGTTGCCTCGGGCTTTTTGGAGCATCTTCCGTAGCTGCGGACAGGTGGCTAGGGGTGCTCATGCCAGAGGGGGCACTGGCCTGGTCCTGCAGCGAGGCCTTTCTGTACACTGCCACCACGGTCACCGGCTCAGGCTCACTGGGCTGTTCCACCTGAACGTCTTCATCTTTAGGATGGTCTAAGTCAAAGTCGCTCAGGGTTAAAACGCCTTCCGCCTCAGGCTGCTCGAGGTCATAGTCACTGAGGGTTAACATGGAGTCCATGCTTCTGCTGCCTGGACTGAGTTTCTTTACCAAGTCACTGCATGGAGCATCAACTTCGTTCAGCTCATTTTCCAGGCTGTCATAGGAGGAGTCATTCAGCTGGAAGAAAGAGTTATCTGTCGAAAAAAATCAAACCATGATTAACATTTGCATTTGCCTCAAATACATGCTGCCTTAAAAAAAAAAAACTAAACAACTATGATGTTTAGTTTAATTCTGTTTTCATGCAGATTTTTCAAATTCCTACTCTCAAGAAAGAAAGCATCTTTCATAATCTTTCTAGTTGTTAGTGCAGAAACTAAAAGTAAATTTTGGGGGTATACTAGATTTACCTCAGTCCCTGAAGAAATAGCTTTTCTTTAAGTAAGGTTTCCTCAAAGCAATGAAGACATGTCATAATACCAGGAAATGGTAAAAAATACAAAGAAATTAATGCAGATACACTCAGGTTCTGAATAAGACTGTGTCTTTTAAATGGATTAGCTGGTGGATACACCTAATTAACTCTGTTAGTCTCAGAGAAACCATTTACCAACCTTATCAATTTCCCTTTGACAAAGTCCTTTAATATCTATTACTTTGTTTATTTTTTACAGCAATCAGACCAGTTAGATGTTATGGTTTCCCATAATTACAGGAGAAGATACCAGTGTTACGGTGGCACAGAATAATTGTTCAAAGATAACCAAGAATTGGTGGTACAGGCATTCATATTTTGGAAGGCTGAATGTCTTCAAGCCCCACACACCCTGCCCCGCCCCATGAGGCTAGCTGTTTTCTCAAGTACTTTGCAGGGCGCTGGATTTCTGAGAGATGTCAGGGACCTCGGAGAGGAAGATGAGGAGCAACCAGGCCAGGCCTGCTTCTCGGTCTCCTACTCCAGTTTCAACCACAGCACTTCTGTTATATTGTAAGATATTGCAACAATATGTTGTAACAATATTGTTATATTGTAAATCTGTTAATTGTTCTATTGTATATCCTTGTAAGGTTTTATTTTGAAACAAGAAGTTAGAATTCTGCCACTAACAACTTCTTGGAGTTTGGGAACCTTGTCTTATACACTAGGTAACCTGACCACAGTGTTAACACAGCCTGACCTACGAGCAGGCCTTCTAAGGAAGGGGCGGAAGCCCGCGGCCCCTGACTCAGGTGAGAGGCCCCTTCACCCGAGCTGCTCTGGGCTGCAGGGTAATCGGTGCCCTCGCTGACCTTCACGTGTGTGTCTATTTCTCACACACAAAAACAACCCCATTATTCACAGTACCTGAGACATTCTCTTTCGTAGCACATGTCACTGAAACCTCTTCCAAAAGGGAAGTGATTTCTTCTCCAAATATTCTACAGCAATTTTCAATCAGAAATTGTAGAAGCAGAGAAACCTGCACAAAAAAGGAACAAAAATGAAGGGTTACGTTTCACATAGCGCACCTATAAATCACACTTCATATACGAATCCTGGTTCAAACCGAAAAAAAAAAAACTGAAGAATCCTGAGAAAAATTCAAAGTTCATGTCTGCTTGGAAACTAAACAGAACCGTTTCCCCTAAAAAAACAACAGTAGTTTGAGTATAGAAATCCATTTTAATCAGTGGCTTAAAGTTATTATTTCTGGCCTTGGTTTAATGCTAACAGTTTTATACTAATGGTCCTGTCTTTAAAATTAGGGTAATTTTAAGTATTCTCTGTACTGGGCATTTGGGATGAAGAAATATACTTTCTTATTAAAATTCATGAAGCGTCGTTAGATAGACTTATAAAATATGTTTCTTATGTAAAAGGCAGGTGTCATAAGTGTGGGAGGTGGGCATCCTCTGTGGATTAACTGTGAAGGAGAGGGACGGCTGGAGAGAAAAGCGTACATTTTCCCTGACCAGCCTCTTCCTATGCATTTGCCTCCCTGAGGAGCCAGAACTGGAGATGCTTGGAGAAGAGCTCACTGGGGAGAGCTGTGCCTCCACTGAGATATACTGGAACCTTTCCATAGTCTTCTTGCCCCAGTAGCTGAGGCAAAGGAGCAGGCAGAACGTTGGGAGGAAGAGGAATCAGTGCCCCATCCTTGTACTAACCATCAGGTACTGCAGGAGTGTGATTTCAAGTAAGTACTGAGTGAGTGTGGTACCATCGCCACCTCCATTGTGTTAGATGAGGAAACTGTGGAACAGTATAACTAATTCTGCCCTAGATTGTACATCTGGCAAGTGGGGAGGGCTGAGATTTCCACCTGCGCCTGTTCAATTTCAAAGTCTTTTGTTTCTTTTTAAAATCTTATCAACTGCTCTTCTCCCTCTATGGTTTCAGTCAATCACAGCTGTTTTGCCTCCTTAAAGGGAAAACAGAAGTAACCCAATTACTATCACTTTCTTTGCTTAAGAAATCAGCTTTCTGCAGTCTACCAGGAGAGGACAGAACAGTCGATGAACTCAGACTTATAAGAAGATGTACTTAAGGACGTGTCTTTCAGAACTAATACCCCAAACTTTAGGTTCAAAACGGGGACTCAGTGCCCCAGGGCAGAAAAATGAAAAACTTCATTACCTTATTTGTAAATTCACTTTCTATTTCGGGGCTGGAGGAAGCAGGAGGCCAAAGGATGCTTGGAGCGATGCACACTGCTAAGTTAAATGAATTCATCTGGTTCCATGAGGCATGGTTTTCAATCTTGTGCAATAACCCGAAAAGATACTTTAGCAGAACAACGTTCGCTCTTGGGAGCCGGTCTAATAGCCTAAAGACAAAGGTGCTCTTTAAGCAAGACATTTCGTGGAAAACTTGTAGACAGGGCAATCTTTCTTCGCTTTTCATGGGGAACCACGCGAAGCAGAAACACAGTTCAGGTATGCGGGAGGGTCAGCTCATATGGTACGTGCAGAGCGAGGACTGTCTTACAGAGGGGAGAGAGTAAGACTCAGGGGGTTTATTCATTTATTTTGTATATTCTGTCTCTGGGTGAGAACCTTTATACATACATATATATATTTTCATGGTTGTTGCTTTTTTCCAACAAGAACCTGTAACTGAGACAGGAGGGAAGGGGGCAGGACACAGCCATTGAAGGAATGACACAGCAGTTAGCACCAAGGTGGAGGAAAAGTCAACTCCTGATGGACCTTGAGGACCAGGATGGATGGAGAGCTGACCTCCAGTGGACCCTGAGCTCCCTCACACACACTGTAATGTACTAGCACCGCAAATGGCACACCCACAGGTGCCATGACAGCTCTGAGGCTGACCATGGAAGTCAAGGAGAGGGTAGTGGCCCAATTCCTGGGGATCCCCACCCCTTCCTCAAAGCAGTTGGAGTAATCCTCTCACTTGTTAACGTATAAAAACTCACAACACCGCGCCTCGTGGACTCTCTTGCTCCCTCACCTTCCCAGATGCCCGGCACTCTGTCTATGGACTGTGTGTCTACTTCTCCTTTAAACTAAACACCCAACCCTGCTCCCCTCTACCCTTCTCCTGCGTTCTGAGATGGTCTGCGCTCTGTCTACAGAGTGTACATCTCTCTAAACAAATCTACTTTTACTCAACTAGGGCTCGCTCTTGAATTCTTTCCCGCGTGAAGCCAACGACCCTCACTTGGCGGGGCGCATCCCAGGGACTCAAGTGAGACCTGGGACACAGCCCTCCTCTCGTGCCCCGTTTTCCTGTATCACAGCCTGGGGAAGAACATCAGGTCATCTGGCTCTTGTTGCATAAATACCAGAGAGGCGCTTCTTCAGCACCACAGACTGACAATGAGTATGGTTTTCTAGGGACAGATTATGACAGATTGCAATGGGCCAAAAGATTACTGAATGTTTTCATTGGACAGTGAGGCCTTGCCTAGTGTGCTCTTTTGGGGTGTCAGATTCTGAGGGGGCCCTGAGCCTTTGAGTTATTTTACACCTCTGTAAACTATAGCATATTGACAGCAACACACATAAGACTTGTCCATAGACCTGAAAATTCTCTCTGGTGAAGAGTCACGTGATTTACTTGCACTGCCTCATGCCCCAGCAGAAAAAGCCAGTTTTGTTTTTTATGTCTATTTATAAATTCATTTCAGCATTTCTGATTCAACTATTACAACTTGTGGTAGTTAACTGTCTTCTCTGAACCGGCGGCAGTAACGTCTTAGTAGTTCTCTTTATTAATCCATGTTTTAAATAAAATTTCTTTCATGTGTATATGTTTATATGAGAGCCATAATTCTGGCCTTTTAAAAATCATCCTTTAACAGCTTCTACGATATAAAATTTTAGACAATGAGCAACAACATACAGAATCTCAAGTTCCCTGTACCTGAACGGTTCCCACCAAGCTGTCACGAAAGCAGAGACAGCATTTTGTGCATGGCTCTGAGTCTGGTGCCTTCAACACTTACACCATCAGTAGCTGCGTGTAGATAATGATTTACATTTGAAAGTTGCTCAAGATAACACTGCACTGAACAAGCGTTTGCAAATAAATGATACTGGGATTCTTGGGTTTCACAGAAATGCAAGTATTGCTTTTTGTTAATGGACACTTTTTTCCTATACTCTTATGATGCGGGAAATACTCAGGAATGGGGGTGCTGGGTTCTGCCGGCAACTTCCCTTTCCATGAGGACAGACAATGCATTCTCTGTGATCAGGCTAAGGCTCTGCAACTCCCTTTTCCCTTGACACTTTTCAATGAGTTGACTGTCTCTCTGGAGTGTCCTCACATCCCCTTCTCCACATACCCCTGTCATGGCACTGACTGTACCGCACTGGAATTCTGGGTTTTATCTGTCTATTTCTACTAGACTGTGAGCTCCTTGAGAGGAAGGAATTTTCTCTGTATGAATTTGGCTGCTAAATGAAGTGTATAAGGAATCGTCTGGTTAATTAAATACTTACCAAAATTAAGGTCATAAATTGTAGATTGGGTCTACAGTATTTGCTATTAGTCTAATGGGTTTCAGTGCCTATCAGATTAGAATATACAGAAGGTGTACAATGGTCGAGTATTCCATATTAATAAGATTAGGAAAAAACCCAATAATAACAATGACAGTTGCTAGCATAAATCTATTTTTAAACTAGCCCCTATGGATATGACTTTGATAGTTATTATTACATTAACAGACAAGCTTGTAAAATATAAGTTTTTTAAAAAGTATTTTTGAGAAATGACCAAATTGGAATAACTACCTTTGAACTGCATTTATTTTTTCCTCATCATTTTCTTCGTCCATTACACAGACCCAATGATCATAGAGATCTGATGAAAAGATGCTTCCCGGAATACATCGTAGAAAATCCTTACATAGAGGGAAAAAAATTTTAAATTGTTATTCTAATAATTTGTATTGGAGAAATTAGAAAGAAGACACTTTATTGGAAAGTTCAGTCCTCCCTTCTTTGGAACACACAGAGCTCTGCACCAGCCCTCCAATGATGTGCGCACACAGAAAAATATGCTTTGGTTTTTTTTCTAACAAAAAACCGGAGGGAAATTGGGGTCTGGACTACAGTGGGAAAGATAAAGGACAACCTGTTTGGGCTGAAACCTCCTGTTTGTATACATCTTAGCAAACTAGTATAACATGGCAGGGTCTGGCAAACCATCCTAATCTTGTTTTTTTTCTCTGTCTCTCAAATCACTAGTTAAAAGGAATGCACGAAGGTATCTGTGAGATTCATAATGTGGTAGTCAGTCATCCAGTCATTCTACACATATTTACTCATCTGTGCCAGGCACTGTTTCAGGTGCCGGGAACAGGGTAGTAAATAAAACAAAGTCCCTGGTAATTTAGAACTTTAGATTCCAGCAGCATTGGTGACTAATTCCATCCAGAGGTGTCTGCAGTTTCCCCCTGTATTCTTCATAGGAGGGGAGAAGGCATTCCAGGCTATGGCTGGCTCTGGGAGCCTGGGGCAGCACTCTCATCCCTAATGTATATTAAATAACATGTCCCTGGTACATTATCCTTCTCGGCCTTCGAGACTCCTCCTTAGAGCACTTGTGGGGCCAGGTGTGGGTGAAACCAGACTATGACACAAGTAGGATCTGACCAAGGGAGGTTGTTGTTTGACATTTGTTTATAAAAAAGCTTAAAAGTAGACACACTTTGGTCCTGGTCCTATGTTCCTTTCCTTTCTAGGCCAACACCCTCTGTTGCTTTTGGCACGGTCCTAACAAGCCAAGCTTGTGAAGTCTGATCTCCACCTTAGGAAACTTCAGGCAGAGAAAACCCAATTCCATGTCTAAGTGCTGGACCCATGGCTGACCACCCTCTTGCAAGTTCCTGCTTGCAACACAGAGACAGGTGTGCAATGGAGTAATTTTAATTCTTGCTGGAAAATCAAATAGCAGCCTTACATACGTGCCTTACCAAAGGTGACACACAACTTGTGGCAGACAACATGTCGTGTTTCTGTGACTAACATGGAAGCCTTGAGCCTCGGTGCTGCAGTCAGCTGATTAGGTGAGCATGTCTCCCACGAGCCTACGAGCTCCTTCAGGGCAGGATCAGACCAGACCCTTGCCTTTCACTTCATATACTCAATGCCAAGCATAGTCGCAGACGTAGCAGGGGTCATTACTGAAATGTTGCTGTATGTCCTATAGCCAAATATTAGCGAGGGACAAGGGAAGGCCAGCTAACTATAGCTGAGGCTCTCAAATAATTTAAAAGCCTCTTCGTGGTCATGTTACCTATTATAAGACAATGTTTTGGAGTGGTTAGTAAGCAGGAAAGTGACTGATTTAAAGTCTGTCTCTGTTCTATTGTATTTTCCAGGAGAGATGTACCTGGATACTCGTGATTCAGATGCATCATCACAAAAGTTACCTTTTTTTGGGGGGAAAGCTATCAAATTTTCATAATTCCTAACTAATATTAGTGCTGCACCTACTTGACAAGTCAGATTCAGAAGAGCCGAAATCAGTTATTTCAAAGTGGGGCAGTGACAATAGCTCTCTTTTTAAACTTCAGTGGAAAACATACTTATGATCTGTCTTGAAGAAAAACATCATTAAATCTTAAAACCTACACTTGAAAGATAATTCGTAACATCGTAATGGACTCTCCACAGCTGGAATAACAAGTTATGAAATAACAACCATCACAGCTGAGAAGGATGTGAAAGCTGGTTCTGAATTAGAATCGCCAGTGCCCAGCGCTTGACTCAAAGTCTCCTCCCCTCCAAAGGCAGGGCCCTGGCCATCAGCAGAGCTCCCAGATTAATCTGAGATGAGATTCTTACAGGATTAAAAAGCGAACTTTTCCTCAAACGTCTGATGGATCAGAGTTATGCTTTCTCAAGCAATTTTATTCCAATTATAGTTCAGAGTGAAGCTTATATTTAAGCAAAACCAGCCTAAGGGAAAAATTCAGGGAAAACTTAAGTACCACTCCCAAATAGTCTCAAGAACAAGAAACAAAACAAAACTAAAGCTCAATAACTTTTGGCAAAAAGTATTTCCTTTCCTGCCACCACTTGGGAAAAAATTGAGAGTAAAGCACAGTTCCATGATCACAAAGCTTTATTTAATTAGTTGGAACCCATCTAACCAGACTTTCCAATCATTTGGATTATTTTTGCCCTTTGCTTATTCTTGTACAACTACTTTCTCTGCAATGTGAAATGCAGCTTAACTCTTTTACACCCAAAATTCTTTGTTAACAGCCTCAGCAATTTAGTTCAAAATTTTGAGGAGTGTGGTGCTGTGAAGAATAGCAAAATTAGGAAAATCTTCTAAAACATAGCCTTTAACTTCTTAAATTAAGAGATGGGAGAAAGCCTAATCATATGGTTAAAAAAAAAAGCAAAGAAAAATCCACCATGCATACACGTCCCTGACTTGGGTCTTGCTCAGCTAGCGCACCACACATATCTCTACTGAGCTCCACGACTGAAAGGCAAGTGCAAACCCTGTGTAAAATAGACAAGATGCTCCCCGCTTCCGCCCTCCAGCTCTTCTGAGTGACACTTCATTGTCAAAGTCTGTGGCAGGGATTGTTTTAAGAGCAGACATGGCCCTTTTACCAAGAGACATCTGACTGTTCCTAAATTCATAGAGTACGGTTCTGTGAGCAACTGACTGGGAGCAGGGACACGTAAGAGCCTTCTTCACCACGTTTTCCGGAATTTGGGTTTTATGCTCCAGGCCCTGGGATGCAGGCTGGGGCCCTGTCCCTACCCCTGGCACGGGTGCACACCAAGCCTGCTGAGAGACGGCAGCCTGACGCTGGTCTGCAGAAGCCATTGCTGTGGTCAAGAGCGCTGCTGAAAGCTCATTTTGACTTTAGCTTTTGCAAAGACGTGAGACATTTTCAAGAATGGGGGGGAGGAAAACATTTTAGAAGAAGTCTAACTCAACTATGGATGTGAGTTAAGTGACCATGGGGCTGGGTTCCAGGTTTTTTTTCCCCCATAAGTAAACCTATTTGCCATAGACATCTTTGCCACAAGAATTTCTGCTACAAATACTTTTATCACATAGCTAATTGGCTGTGAAACTCTAACTATGACGCTTCTTCAAAGACGGGGATAGCGTTATAATGAGGGAGACCAGCTGTCTTCCCCCAGAGCTCCACTGTGGGGGGGACGAAGGGCATGTGTTCCCCACCTTTAAGACAGAGGCTATCACGAAAGCCGATTCACAGTCTAGCTGTACTTCAACTCCGGAATTCAGTTTCTCTCTCAGCTCTCTGCAGGATTTCATGTTGGCCGACTGTCTGAAGATCCCTTTTGTGAGGGGTCCTTTCTGATTAAGGAAGAAAAGCATATCCTATGGGGAAACAAAGGAAACAAAAATCAAAATGGCACTTGACGGAGAAGGAGCCAGAGAACACATCGCTGCCCTCCCCGGCTGCCAGGGGCCGGGGCGGCCCTGCGGGAGGCACTGAAGGGCTGGGGCTGGACAGGCTGCCAGAGGATTAAAGTCACTTTGTGTGTGTGTGTGTGTGTGTGTGTGTGTGTGTCTAAATCTATTTTCTCCCATTTGTTCTTGCTACATTTCAATACTTGCTTTCATGCGACTGTCCTTTTTCAGCGATCCAATAGTCACTTCAAGGTACCTGTTACCTCATGTCCCTCCTGTCTCACTATTCTTTGCCCACTGTTCTCTAACACGAAATCTTGTCCCCAGACATGGAAATGTTCTTGCCTAACTCATCCTCCACTTGCTTGTCTTTCTTTTCTTGTGACTTTACATTTCATCCTACTTTACACTTCATCCTACTTCCTATATTGACTTCTTTTAAAATCTGGCTCCAAAATCATCACCTCTGGGAAGCCTTCTCTGTCCCATTCCATTCCAATCAGTGTTTCATTTTGCTTCCTTTCCAGAGGAGGAACAAGTGGGTGTCGGAGACATGCAACCCACAGGACCTTAGACCTAGTTACAGCTCAGGCTTGCTGTGTGTGACTTTCAGTAAGCTTGAGGGTTTTTTTGGGGGGGAGTGGGGCTTTAATTTGTAAAGTAGGAATGATGGAGATGGTGATGGTGATGATGATGATGGTGACAACTACCCTCTAAATCTGTTGTGAAAGACAAGCGATAAAGTGACTAGACTAGCGTCTGGTACTCACAGACACACAGCAGAGCATGAAGTGCCAGGCATCCGGGACGGTGCCTGAAGGGTACTGGACACTCAAAAAATGCTGCTTGACAGAGTTCATTTACTACCTTCACTGAAGACCATACACACTCAGTGGCTTTCACCTGATCTGTTGTACATACAAAAGGTAACTAAATGCCAGAGGATCTATCTTCATGCCTAAACACTTAGAATACTAATAAAAAGTATGAGGTTTAGTCCTTGCTGCTAAGATGACTAAAAGAGTCATGTTCTGAACAACACAGGGTTCAAGAAAGGATGTGAGAGGAACGTGTGGGATAAAGTGCATTCTCCGTCCACAGAGCAGACAGACTCTAGTTTATCAGAGCAGGTTCATGCTGCTCCTTCCTGCGCCAGCAGACAAGACCATCTCTCCCCATCACGTCTGCCTTATGATGCTGCAATAGTTTAGTCAAGATTTGTATTCTTTGAAGTAATAGTAAAGGTTCTCAGCCAAAGCCATGAGTGTCCACAATTTTTCTATTTGGGGTAGATTTTCCCTCCAGAGCTCTCCTTTCCTGTTAAGTGTTACAGACCAAAACGAGACTTACCAAGATAGGTTTGGGTAGATTGTCATTCTCACAGATATCTGGCAAAGACACTCCAAAGAGCTGTCCCGGCATCAGAGACGTTGGTGACACGGGCTGGTTGTCCAGGTGGGTGCTCGAGCCTCGCCAGAAGGCCCAGTTAATGATAGATCTTCTTCTTTTAAACGTCTTCTGACCTGAATCTAAGGAAGAAGTGAGATTATTAGCAAAACTAATTTAATTCACTTAATCTTATTTCTATAGTTTCCATTGTATAGTATGCACAGCACCACGGCTCAGTATTTTATAAGGTAAGGAAACATTAAACGCTTGGGTTATTCTCCCCCCCCCATTTTGGGGACGTCACTGATCTATGTGCTTGAATTCTGGTACCAAATTTTCAAAGGTGAAAGGGCTCCCCGTTTACTGAACTTACAGCACAAAGCATTTCATACCAACACACAGGCCATTTTAAAGAGGAGACTAAGTGAACAAAAAAGCTGAAGATCAAATTAGACCACAATTCAGTAATGAGAAAAAGAAAGGAAGAAGGAGGAGGAAAAGGAGAGAGAAAGAGAGGGGAAAGGGGAGAAGGAAGAGGAGGAGGAGGAAGAAAAGGGGAGGGAGGAGACCTGGGGGAAGGGGAGGAGGCGTCGCTATGAAGGTGCTCTCTGAGAACAAGAAGGCTCTGCTACCTGATGCCCCACTCTGCTGTGGAGCACAGAGGCAGGAAGCTAATGCTCTGTGCCCCCCCCTTTCTCTCCAACTGCAGACTTTTCATGTATCTTTTTGGTTCCTGACTTTAAAAAGTATGTTTAAGGCAGCATGGATGGATGAAAACATGAGTGAGACTCACCCTTGCCACGGTAAAGTTTATAATCTTACAGGGGGACAAGACTGGTGATGGGTGGGTGGGGGAGAGCAAGTATATTAATAAATAAGACATCCTGAGGGAGGAACAAGGCACCAGAGGCGTTCAGAAGAACCATGAAGCACATCTGCCTCCCCGTCAGGAGAGAGGGAGTGGTCCTGCAGGCACCTGCATTGGATGTGAATTTGGAATCAACACGATTTCAACAGGTAGAGGATCCAGCATCATCCCTCATGTCTAGTGAGTAATCAATAAATCATTCTCGAACAGTAATTGAACTGAGCAGACATTTAGGTGAAACAAGACAGCAGGAACAAAACAGGCAGGAGAAAGGTCAGCAGTGAATCATGGTTTTGTGAGATCATAGTTCTAAAACAGTTCTGATGTCATCTGCATCTAATTTTAAGACAAAAATGGATGGATCTGCACAGGATCTGATACCTAAAAAGACAGCTCTTTAGGGTCCTTTTTGACCTTTCTGCCACCTACACCCCCTGGCCTAAACAAATACACACAGGTAACAGCTATAAACTCCAGGCAACACTTAAAGATATAAGAGCCGACCTGAAGACACTAAAGAGTGACCAAAGGAAGGCACAGAGTGGAGGTAACAGTTTGACACCTGGGAGGAAGGGAATGGCATGGCACTGGGTGAGTTTCCCACTTTTACAGCTTCTTCCATGAGCGTAGGACCCCGGGTTGGCAGGGGTGACTAAAACGTGGAGAGAAACCTATCCTCTTGCTGGTTTGAAAAAACTATAGAGAATGGAGATGGAGGTGACCACAGCAGCTGGAGGGTGAAGGGGGAACCCCAGGAAGGAGCAGACAGACTAGTGGGAGCCCCAACCCAAATAATGGGCATGAATTCTGCCCAAACCTCTGGCTGACCCCCGAAGCCTGCGTTGCGTGGGGCAGATGTGAAACAGCTCTTGAGGCGAACGGGCCCACAGGTGGTGCCCACATAGATTCTGACTACATTTTTCACCAGGGACAGTGCATGAAACTGGTCATCACACTGTGGCTTTGAGGCCCTGACCCCCAGCCATGCTGCCAGAGATGGTGCATTACCCCCCAGCTCTCTCTGACCACGGGGCACGAAGGGGACAATCTCGGGGGGTGGGGCACCGAGGAGAACATTCGGGGGTTGGGGGACACGAAGGACACTATTCCGGGTGGTGGGGACACCGAAGGAGATGATTCCAGGGGGTGGGAGGGGCACAGTCGGCAGTGCCCAGTGCTCATTTCAAGCAAGTGTTTCATACTGTTTATTTCCTCAGCATACCCAACATAAACCAAATACTAAAAAAGCCACGTCGTGGGAAGATAATCAAATAGGAAACATTTTACTGAACAGCAGCTAGACCATCATCCACCCCTGGCTTCCTCAGGGTACAAGAAGTGCAACATAAATGCTCATACACCCAGGTGTAAAGTTCTTTGTTTCAGGAGTCAGGAGCCCAGCTAGACTCCTGCTTCAGATATTTATTTGTGCAAGTTACTTATCCTGCTTCTTCACCTTAACACGAGAACACAACCTACAGCTAACAGCCTCACCGAGAGAATTAAGTAGGATAATGTTTGAAAAGTGTTACTTTGCCCAGGGCATAGGTCCACAGCAGCCTTGAACAGAGCTGCCAAGACACCAATCTCCTCCCCAGAAAGAGGACCTCCTCCCCACATCCATTCTCCACTTGTTTAACAGCCTTCTTGAAGTGTGTGGACAGGAAGAAATACCAGAATCTGCTTAACTAAAGCACTTTCTTCCTGTCCTGACATTCCCAACTTGCACCATCTTAAAGAACAGGAAAGAAAGCTGAACCCATTCTTAAATCCAGGAGGGGGTTCCTGTGTGCCAGCAATGCCAATCTGTGCAAATGTTTGTTGGGTATGTATGTTTACATATGATGAGTAGTTCTACTTAGTCTAGTTTCCTCACATTTAATCTGGTTTCATTATTTCTAAAACTATCAGAATTATTTGCTTTTTTTTTAGCTTTCATACACTTCTTAGAAAGAATGCTCTATCATAAAGTTATATACCCAGCTATCCTACGAGTGCAGAGGATAAAGCAGAAATTGAGTCCTGAACTTTATTATAAATACTTTCAGCTGCAGCCATGTCTTTTACTATGTACAACATTCAATTTTAAAGCTCACGTTCCCTCTGGGACTGAGAGAAAAAAAAATCTCATTAAAGTTTACTTTCTTGCAGAGCTTTAATACACAGCTCTTACTTTCCAAATGTCAAAGACTGATGAAAAGACATGCAATTGCTATAAAAACTGTAAGGGAGATGTAAATGCAGGGCCGGTGGAGTTCAGGAAGGCTTAGCATCCCAGACAGCCCCGACAAGGTCCAAGCCGGTGTTTCTCCATGCTTCAATTAGGGAGCTGAATATTAAAAAGTATAATTCTCAGAAGTCTGTCCTCATAGATTGTTAAAGAATAATCACAACAAAAAAACCCTTTAATAAGATTTTAGCAAGATGGTGACATAGGAAGATCCTGATCTCACCTCCTCCCACGCACACACCATATCTACAGCTACCTATGCAACAGTTTCCTCTGGAAAAAAACCGAAAAACTGACAGAGAGACTGTCAAGTTGGGCAAATGAGAGGGAAGTGGCTACAAAAGGCTGAGACAATCTCACCGTAAAACCCATCCCTGGTGCAACAACCTACAGTTGGGAGGGAACTTAAAATCTCCTCAAAATCCAGACCTTCCCCAGAAGGAGTGAAAAGTTTGTACCCCACAGAGGTCACCCCAACTTCTAAGGTCTGGCACCTGTGAGACAAACTCCTAAAACATCTCGCTTTGAAGGCCAACAGAGCTCACGCCCAGGAGATCTGTGGTCCATGGTGGACTGGGGAACAGTTCTTAAAGCACTTGTGTGCACACTACCCACCCCAGGGCTCAGGGCAGAGGCAGTTCTTTCCAAATCACTGACTTCATGTTAAAGAGACTCATTTCCTAATTTTAAGGCACTGGTCTGAGGGGCAGGGCCGCTGGGATACCCCCCAGAATATACAATGGGAAAAGGACAGTCTCTTCAAAAGTGATGTGGGTTCATTTCTGGGCTCTCTATTCTGTTCCACTGATCCAGATGTCTGTTCTTGTACCAATACCATGCTGTTTTGATTACTGTAGCTTTGGAGTATTGTCTGAAGTCTGGGAGGGTTACTCCTCCCGCCTCCTTCTTTTTCTTCAGTAATGCTTTGACAATTCAAGGTCTTTTGGGATTCCATATAAATTTTATTATGATTTGTTCTAGTGGAAAAATTGGAGAGCAGTAAGTGAAAAGTGAAGCTGGACCACACCATACAAAAAAATTAATTCAAAATGGATCAGGCGTGAATATAAGACCTGAAATCATAAAACTCCTAGAAGGAAACATGGGGGTAAATTACTTGACACTGGTCTGAGCAATGATTTTTTTTTTTTGCATTTGGCACCAAAAATGAAAAGCAAAGAAAGGAAAAATGCAGGAGTACATCAAACTAAAAAGCTTCTGCACAGCAAAGAAACCCATCAACAAAATGAAAAATCAACCTACTTCAATAAGTTGATGGGAAAAACTATTTGCAAATCACATATCTGATAAGGGGTTGACGTCTAAAATATATAAAGAACTCATATAACTCAACAGCAAAAAAATGAACAACCCAATTAAACATAGGCAGAGGATTTGAAGAGACTTTTTCCAAGAAACATATAAAGATGGCAACCAGGCACATGAAAAGATGCTCAACATCACTAATTCTCAGGGAAATGCAAATCAAAACCACAATGAGATAGAAACTCACACCTGTTAGAATGGCTATTATCAGCAGGACACAAATGACAAGTGTTGGTGAGGATGTGGAGAAAGGGGACCCGCACGCACTGTTGGTGGGAATGCAACTTGGGGCAGCCACTATGGGAAACAGCACGGGGGTTTCTCCAAAAAGTAAATATAGTACAACCATGTGACACAGCAATTCCACTGCTGGGTATTTATCTAAAGAAAACAAAAACACTACTTTGACATTTAATGACATTTAGTGATGAAGTAATGTCAAGCTACTTTCACACTTTTCTCGCCGTCTAAAGTCAAAACAAGAAGCAAGATCTCCATTCCCATAAAAAAAACTGCAGCAGTGATATTTTCTGAGCTCAAACTACATGTCTAGCAGTATTTACCTGCCTCAAGGTAAGTGCAAAGGATATTTCTACATTTGAAAATCCTGTAACTGTGCAATTGACCTGTGCAAAGGGGAATTTCATGTTTCAAAAGTCTTTCACTTCTACCTAACTTTCAAGTGGAAGTGATTAATATGCAATGAAACGACACGCCAAAAGGCAAATATCAAAAGAAGAATCTAACAAAATTCTACAAATATCTCTGAAGAGAGAAACATGCTCAATTAAAATTGTACACTTGTAGCGTTGGTATCTCAGTATTTGGCAGTACCTACTTGTGTGAAAAGGTATTTTCAAAGATGATGAAATACGTAAAACCTAATTACGTATCAGAACACTTTCCAATCAATGGTGACAATTGGAATACTAACTTTGCACTTCAATTAAGCGAAATGTTATTCCCCCAAAACAATCCAATTCCTCTCATTAGTAGATCTGTACCACACAAAATTGTACTCTATTACTATGTATCGAATGTCATCAATAAAAAAAATTTGTTAAAATTTGCTTTTCCTCTTGTCATTTAAGTACCTGTGTAATACCGTCAATTCTGTCTCTTGATCTGCAAATTTTACTATCTGGCCCTTTACAGAAAAAGTCTATTGAGCCCTGCTCTAAGTCAGTGGTTTCCAAAGCAGTTGTTCATCAAAATCTTGGGCATTAAAAAAAATACAAAACTGGTTCACTTGTTAAAGTTTTAGTTTCACAGGTAGGTTGCCACCATGGGTCTGTAGTCACTCCATTCCCTTAGCGTGAATCATCTTACAGCTGCAACCAATCTTATCCTAACTTCCAACAGAGAGAAACAGAGGACTAACACACAGAGGGTGCCTACAGTTTAATTAAGCAAGCTGTTGACAAAGTTGGGTAAAACTGTTAGGATTCTTGACCCCTGATTGTTTTGGTCAAGTCAGTTAAAATAAATTTATTTTACTGACAAGGGACCCAGAGAAATCATTTTGAACAACATGGGTATAAAGATAGAAGAGTAAAACACCATTTTCCTCAGCTTAGTTATAAAGGCAACATTCCCTTTGTGTCTTCAATGAGTACCAGCAACAGACCTGTCAATAAAAGAATTCATTCAACAAATATTTATTGAGTTCAATTTATATATGCAGACACTGTTTCAGGTGCTGAAAACATAGCAGTGAACAAAACAGACTCAACTCTCTGCCTTCATGGAGCTCACGTTTCAGGGGATGGAAAACTGTAATATCTCCATAACACCCCAAAGATGTGAGTAAACAGCCTTAGAGTTCAAAAACTCACTTTAACTCTGTGGGAGAGAGGAGGACTGGTGCAAATGCAGGGTCAGTTTTTATCACTGGTATTGGCAAGATGGAGGAGTCCTGACCAGTGATTTCAATAAAGTATAAAGTTTGAGGCTAGGTCATCAACCGAAAGAGACAGGGCTGGACATGCATGTGTGTGGAGATGAGCATAAAACAGTGGCCACTGTCCATGGGGTATCCCAGTTTGTTCAGGTTTACAAAAGCAGCTCCAAAAATTCAGCATCAATTTTCAGCTACCCCCCCACCTCACACTTTTTGTTATGATACATATGCTTTTATTTCTATACAATCTTACTTTCAGACTGAGGGTTTAAAGCTCAAACATGGGTTAGGGTAATTAATGATGGTCCTCCTGTGTTGAGCACCACTTTTTATCACTCTGGAGTCTTTATTATGGGGAGGGTAACAGATGGCTATGTTCCCAGGGAATTCAGATTAGCTTAGCAGGCTAAGGAGAGATTTCTGTGGAAATTACCTTCATCTTCCCATGATCATCAGTGCCAGATCCAGGTAGGGCACCAGCGTCTCCTGACACCCATCACTGACGGCCTTCTTTTAATAATGTGATCATTTAGGGGGAACACACAATGCAATGCATTACAGTACAAAGAAGGCATTGAAGCACCTGCCGCACTGACTGGTGCCTTTGACTCTGCAGTGGGCATAAGGTTAAAGGGGGAAGGACAGTGAAGAAAGAACAGACCGTACCACAACCAACCGCTGATTACCCGTCAGTCACTCCTACCGCTGATTTATAAACCCATCTTCTAAAGCTCCATCTTTCCTTTCAAAACACTTAGAAAATTCAAAAGAAAAAAATACCTCATCTGGCTGGAAGTTTGGGTCTTTGCCTGTATAAAGGCAAAGAACTTTGAAAACTTGGTTTTCAGTAAAGAAAGGTTTTGCTAAAAAGAGGCTCTCATGAAAGAGGAAGAAAACTCACCACCCAGTTGTTGGGCCACAGCCAGCCGGCTGGGCTTCAAGATGAAGTGGCACTGCTTCTCTTGGGGCAGCTGTTCCATGAGGAAGGGCTCTTGGAGGTTGGAAGGTGTCGGGGAGTCCTTTGACCCCCGCGTCAGGAGTGCCGTGTCTCGAAGGTGACCCATTTCAATCCCATAGGGGAATTCATGTCCTACACAGAGAAAAATCTAAATGTAGACTTTAGGCTGACTGGCACTGTGTCAGTATGAGCATGTGTGCTACAGGATGGAATGTCCTGCAATTTGCTCCTGGGACTTTTGGTATAAAGAATCCTTTTGTTGACTGAGTGATCACCATGCACACTCTTACACTTGGAGACCACTGTGTAATGCAGGTGGCCCCACCAAAGTAGTTCTTTTTGGGGGGGTGGGGGTAGAGAGGAGAAACAAAGAGGAAAAAGTCTTTAAAGAATATCTTGTTTGGGAATGCACAGGTTAGTTTGTGAGTTGCATCATGTTGACTTTTCCTATGTTCACATCTGAGAATACTGAAAGGCATTCTAGTTTCTCCTTTGACACTACCTACCTCTGTAAATCTTCAGCAAATCCCTGACCTCTCTCAGCCTTAAATCCATGATTTAAAATATTTATCCTACCCATCACACAGTATTATAAGGATCAAATAAGTAAAAATTCAGTGGTTAATAGTATTTAAATACAAAGGGCAAATAACTATATATTTCAAAGATCACTATTATTACTATTATTCAGTACAAGATATCTGCCTGAAAGAAGACATTTTATACTCTTTATTAGTTATACACAATTAGAGTTACTCAAGGGCTGGCTTGTCTGACTTATGCTTCCCTCCCACCACGCCACTCTGAGGCCGTTTTTCACAGGCAATAGTTAGGAGGAAGACTGCAGGGCATGAGAGACACAAAAACAAGATTCAAAAAGGAATTTTCAAACTAGAAAAACTAAACCCTGGACATCTGACTGCAATATCAGTTTTTGCTCTTTAGTACGCTGAGTAATTTCATTTTCTCAATTCTTAAGTACCATTGTGCTGTAGATTTGTTTACTTTTTAAGTACAGAGAGTAAGGTCTCTTCCATTCCAGACTTATCACTGAATCTAATTCAGTGAACTTTTCCTTTTCATCTCGCATAGGCCTACAGTGTCAATGTTTCATTGATATTAAGTACTACAGCAACTTTCAGGGACAAAGGCAGAAAAATAAAGACTTCTATGACAGCAATAAAACAAAATTGATTTACCAAAATAGCCAGTAGCTAATCCACAACTGAAATTTGCAAGATGCAGTAAAATATACAATGGAGAATTGCTGCTAAGTAACAACCATGTCCCATATCCTATGTGTCTTTTTCAGTGAGTTAAAAATGAAGCTTCATGTTGTTTTAAGCCTGACAGTTACTACCTACATAGTTTTAATTAAATTAATATATTTTATTAAAACAACTATTTTAAGTACTTATTTGACTTTTCATCACAGATTTAATTGTTGCTCATTGACTTTTACACAAATGACAACATTAAGAAATAAACTGGAAATGCAGGGAATTTTGTGCTATGTGCATGATGGCTTGCTTTAAAGCTTGAGAATATACATTTCATAGAAAAGTTTGGATTTAGATTATTCATATCACTTGAAACCTAAATTACACTGTAGGTCAATGAAAGGATTACATGAGATAACTCATGTGATATGCTCTGCATAATGCTAGGCAGATAGCAAGCATTTAAAAATCATTAACAGAAATCGTCATCATCATCAATGTCATCATCTCAAGATTTGCTACAGATGCTGTCCCTTATTTTAATTGCCCTACTTCCGTTAACTATACTGAAGGACTTCACTGATCAAGAAATATTTTTGTAGCTAAATGGTTTAAATAAGGTGAGATGTGACCTATTTACCAGTAATTCCTCAAAACAGATGCTGGGAAATTTGGCTGGAGAAATAGCAAAGTAGTTAGTTGGTAAGGTAGTACCTATTGCTAAATAAGTCAATAAAGAGTCTTAGGAATCTAAACGGTTTGATTTCATTTTCTTTTTTGATGCCTAACAAAGATCTGGGTACAGGGCAAGTGTTAAGTACTCACTGATAGATTAAGAGGCATGACTGGATCATAGGAGGTTTTCTATAGAGGCAAACGGTAGGAAAAGGAAAGGAGATTCAAGAACTAAATATGAAAAATAAATATACAGGGAAAATGGAATTCCAGCACATCTTGCTTTCTCTTAGAAAGAAAGTTTTAAAAGGTTTGACAAAATAGTTCTGTTTGTAAAGTGAAAAAAAAAAAGAAAGGAAAATTGACATTTCTCTTCCCCTCTACACCACTAGTTGCTTGAATGAAGAGATATCATTTACCTGCACATAGGACATACTTGATATATGTATTTATTAAATGAATAGGTGAATATTACATGGGATTAATTATTTAATAGTATTTAAATTTAGGGCCATATGACCAATTCTCTGAGACATTTAGAACTATAATTAAAACACAATCCATCTTATATTTTCACAGAAACTTACCAATAAGTGGATATGGTGCCTCTTCTTTGCTAGAATTCGCCCAGAAATGGTACTCTTTCTCAGAGCCCTTGGAGATAAAAGAATTAACAATCATTCTCTCACATTTGGTAACTAAACAAAGACATATTTTTTGGCATTTCTATGTTTTGCAAAAACATAGGGCCAATATAAATGCTTTCATGGTTCATGGGGGTGATATGGTTTTAAAAGGTGGTAATGCTGGTTCCTACAACCCATCTCTCCTCTAACCCCTAACAGAGGATTCAGAAATCTTGCCCTTTTCCCCTAGTGATGATGAGGGATCCATGAACTTCAGTGGAATCAGGCTCTCAGTATTATAAATAGGGTAGCCCACAGAATGTGAGATCACATACATGCCCTTGTGTAAAGTAAAGAAACAAACAAACAAACAAACAAACAAACAAACAAAACCAAAAAAAAAAAAACCCCAAACCCTTCCTGGTTTACTAAAAGATCAATCTATCTTACTTAGAGTCCTGACTTCTGTTAGGTCTCTGCACTACTTAGCAAATACTAGAATTAATCTCCAATGTGCCCCTGCAAAGACAATCTTGTTATCCAGAAAACCACAACACTGCTGTGTCTGTGATGAAAAAGTAAAATCTCAGAGGCTGATTATTAAGTCAGCTGCTCCTGAGTGGAAAGAAAAGACTGACCAAGGGGCTTTGAGGAGACAGGTAGTTGGCACAGTGTACACTGGCTTTATTTTGGGCAAGTCCAGTCCTGGGGACAGAAAGGACAAGAATTCTGTCTAGAGAATAGGCCCAGTTATGGGAAACAATGAAACCGTTCACTAGCAGAATTACAACCCAGTAATACTAAAAATCCTATTTGAAAGAAATAATACCAAATTATACAGACTTTGCTGTATTGTCTAGAAGAGGATAAAGCAAAAATGTTTAAAGTGAAGGCAGAACAGAATGGCAATATTTAATATTCTTGCCTTTATCTTCTGATTAAAAATCATGACCCTGACCTTATAATGAAGGGAATTGGCTAGGAGATCATCCTGCCAAGTCCCCTCCCCTACTTTGTCACTTCCTTTCCTATCCTCTAGTCAAAAATTTTTATTGCAAACAGGAAGAGCAATCTAGTAAAAATCCTTTCTTTTCATGTAGTGTAGTGTACACATTAATAATTCCTTAGAGCAGTATAACCAGAGAGACTCAATTCCTAACTACACACTGAACAGAAATACTTTTGGGGTGATGAGACCGATCACTTACCCAAAAGAAAAGCATAAATAAGAAAATGAGTCATGTCATTAATTAACATCAATTTACGTTTTTAAAAGATCACTCTGGTGCTTCAAAATGGAGACTGGGTCAGGGAAGAGCAAGAGAAAAGGTGTTAGGCATGTTAAGGACTTTCTGCAAAGGTACAAGAGAGATGGTGATGGTTTGGCTTGGACTACAGTGACAACAGTGGAGATGAAGTGGAGAAATTCAAGACATGTTTTGAAGTGATAGTCAACTGGCCTTTCTGATGGTTGCTATAGAGTGAGGAAATGCCAGGAGCTGAAAATGAATCCTAGATTTTTGGCTTGAACCACTGGGACATAGTACTATGAATTACAACAGACATGCACGTTAAGTACAAACAATAAGAGCTAACACCTTTTGAGTGCTTATTATATGTCAATGTTCACTCAATTTCACATTCGATTTTCCCCAAAATCTCGAGGCGTTAGGTACTATTGTTATTTTCATTTTACACATAGGAAACTGAAAGGTTCAGTAGGTCAGTAGGCTAGGACAGAAACAATGTAGAATTGAACCTAGGTCATCACACTCCAAATTTCATCACAGTGTACAAAACCGCATCCTTGGCAACAGTTTCTAGGACCATGAACCACATTCGAGGCACTGGTAACACCACTGAATTCACAGACTCTCAGGATGACTAGCTTGAAAGATCCTACTGCTTTACTGCTTAGCGTGTTCCTTTAAGGCCTATTATTTAAGAGCATCTTATTTTCATAGAGTAAAAGATGTATCTGTCCACTGTGTATGCTTCTCAAAGCACTTGCTGCAGCATTATCTCTTTGATTCCCATTTTACAGATGAGGAAACAAACAAGTTAAGTGATTTTTGTCAAGATTACTGAGACAGTAATAGAGCTAGAACTAAAAGCCAAGTGAACTCATCCCATACAGTGGTCTGGCCAATAAACCTATCTTTAAAAATTCTGACCACTCAGTAAGAAATACATTTTACATCCCTACCCAAAATACATATACGGATGTGAAACAGAGAAAAAGAAGTTACACAAAACAGTCTTTACCCTTACTACCCTGCTAATATTTTCTTTTCTATTTCATTTTTAAATGTTGATTATAACTGGTAATTTAAACAACATGGATCCAAATCCTAGTAATTAACATTACAACCACATAGTAGACTTTTTAGAAGTAAATCCCATGACTCACTCGGACTACCAAGCACTAGAATGGTGAGATGAAATCTGAAAAAGATCAGTCTGTTGAGTATTTGGGATACATGAAGATTGCGGTCCATGAGTGTAAATGGCAGTGTTCTCTGAGCTATGCTTTTGTAAATAATCTTTTATTAGTATTACTTTCTATTGCTCTGGGGGTCTGAAATCAAACAGACATGCCTACTAATATTTGAAACAGGCGGAGACGCACTTTTCTGGAAAAAAAATGTTAAAAGCAAAATGAAACAGTTCTTCAACCTTACTCCTGCTCTATAGGCAGTAAAATGCTGTCAAAAGACCAGACTGGCAACATCCATTTAGGTTTTTAAAAAAGGAAAAGGAAAAGACTGGATTGGTAACGAGACAACCCATTATGTTTTATAATGAAGGACAGCATTTTAGGACAATGGCTTAAGATGCAAAGCAACCTATCATTTATTGGACAATACTACTGATACATGAGCAAGCTCCTCTAATGTGTTCTCCCCTCACCAGTATGCCTAATTACCGTTAGTAAAAAAAGGAAGAGATCTGTTCACGAATAGAAATATTTGATTTTTCCCAATTCCTTAAGTTAACAAGAATAAAAATGCTTTAAAATGCTAATTACTGAACATTCAATTACCGTCCCAAATACAGCTCTAACCTAGTGAGTCCCCCCCCATCCGTGCATCTCTGAAGGGGACAAGCAACAAGGACAAACCTCAGCCTCAATACATCAAAGGCTGAGCCTGCACTACAGCGATACATCGAGTTCACCGACACCTAGATGGCTTGCTGACATGGTCATGGTCCTTGGGAGCTCACACACACTTCTGAACTTGGCGCACGGACGCACGGATCTCGCCGCTCTTCCACTGACCTGGAGCCCATCTGGATCCTGGTCAGAGGAGTCATGAAAGGCTGTAAGACTCTGACATCAGGGAGCCTCCGCGGTCCCTTAGGGCTCCAAAGATATAAATAAAATGCCTCAAGGCATTTCTTAAGGAAGAGTTAAGTTATCCCTCGAATCCCAACTTGGTTCCACAGAAGCTGGAAGGGCACCACCAGGACACAGAGCAAAAATGGCCAACTAGCAGAAGGTCTTGGGGGAGGGGAGGAGCGAGAGAAGGCAAGGCTAGAAACACCCAAATCAATCACTTGGAGAGAGAGCCAAGCCGCAGAGGCTGCCGCTCGCGGCCGCGTGCACTTGCGGAGGGAACGGTTCCAAGGAAACCTCACCCGATCGTAATGGACACGCCACAGGGCGGCTGTGTTTATCGGCATGGTACGCTGCAAGTTGTGGCCCGCATCCCTCCTCCGAGCTTTGACAGGGATCAAGCGCACTGTCGGCACAACCACACTGACACCCGGCCCCTGCCCAGCCCCGCCGATTCCTGGAGCCAGGACCGAGCGCAGGGCCAAGGCCCTTCACCGCAGCCCTCACGACCCCCCGCTGCAGCTCACCGGCCCCACCCAGCACGGTCTCAGGCTCCTCCATGGAGCTGACCGTCAGCATCCCCAGCACACCTAGGAGGCTGCCCACCGCCTCGAAGACCCGGAGTCCATCCAGGAGCGCAGTGCGAGGCGCGCACCCACTCCCCGACCCCATCAAATCACGCGGAGCGGCCGCGCCGCGGGGTCCAGGTGAGGGGTTGGGTCCCGCGGGCGATGCAGCACGGCCGTCTACCTTACTCAGCGCGGTAGCCGCGCCCAGGCAGACGCCGCCGGCCTGAACGACGTCGGAGCTGACCCGGTCAAGAAGCGGTGATCGCCCGGGGGACTTCGGGCGGGGCGCCGAGAGCCGGCACCAGGAGGGGACCGGAAAAGGCATTGCCCGGCTCCCGGACCCCGCCCCCGCCGGGGGCGGGAGCGGGGCCGCCGGGGCCGCGGTGGATGGGCTGCCGCGGGGTCCTCTGTGGAGCGAGTGAGACTAGACGCGAAGAGGCCAGGAGGTGCTGGGAGCGCCGCGGGCGTGAGGGCGGGTAAGGAGGGAATGGTCTGGAACAAACGGCACCGAACGCGAGCTTCGAACGTTAAACCCCACGGAGGTGACGGGCGCAGAGGGCGCGCGCCTGGAATGCGGCGGCGGCGGCGGCGGCGGCGGCGGGGGCGGGGTTCCGCTCGGCGTCCTCACCTTCTTGGTGCTGGGGCCGCCCGCGATTCGAGACACTCCTGTCAGGAAAGAGGAGCGCCCCGGCTGCCCCCCTAGCGTCTCCTGTTGGGGGGACATCGCTTCCAGGAAGAAGACTTCCAAGCAAATCCCAGCCCAAGAGGAGGCTACGCAGTCCTGTCCGCGGGACGGCGGCCGGAGTGCCTAGGACTCGCAGCGCAGAGGCGGCTGCAGCGCTCAGGAGGCGCGCGGAGCTCCGGGTCCGGGACGCGCACCTCCCGTCGGGGCCATGCACCGCCGCCCGCCTTCCGGAGCGTGGCTGCAGGCAACTGCGGCGGCGGCCACCCCGCCTCGGGTCCGCCCACCGTGCCAGGCGGCCTGCGCCGGGCTCGCCCCCGGCTGCCCTCCTCTGGCCACGGCCCTCCCTGTGGCGACCTGGCCTGCCGCGCGCCTTTCTAGATACACATTAGGAAACCGGCCACCTACTGACCTTCTCAGTCCGCGATGCCGAGTGGGTCCCGTCCGAAGGGGCTCAGCGGCCGGTGTCACTAACCGGGCCTCTAGCGCGCGGATGCGCGCCACTCCCGACGCGCAGCCCACTCGCCCCCGACCCCATCCCTTCCCGCGCTGCGCCCGCGGGAAAGGCGCCGCGGCAGCCCATGCATCGGCGAGGCCGTGGCGACCTCAGACCGAACAGAGGAGCGCCGGTGATGCCTGTCAGGCTTTCTCCGTGCAGCAGGGGGGGCCTCCGCCCCCCGTCCCGCCCTGCCCCGCCCCGCCCGGGAGGCCCCGGACGGAGTCGCGCGTCGCAGAGGGGTTTGGAAGCACCGGCTGACTTCCTGTGCAATCCTGCACGTTAGCCTCCCGGGGGGACCTGCGCCGGCTTCTGCAGCCGCCAGGCCGGGCCGGGCCTGGCAGCAGCCCCCACGCAATTTGCACCGGCGTTTTCCGCTGTCTGTGAGCGGCAGAGACCCGGGCATTCCAAAAGTGCAAGCGCAATTAGGGAAAACGCACGCAGAGAGCGGACTCCGAAATTTGGCTTCTCAAGAAGGCTACAATATGCGGAAATGTTTACCAGGTATGGGTGCTGAGAGCATAACTTCCTGTCAGCCCGAATAGTGGCAAATTTTTTTAAGGCCAAAGAATAATCAGAGGGAGGGGATTTGGAGCCGACCCGGGCTGAGTTGAGCATTGACGCACTTTGCAGGACTGGCTGACTGGTGCGGATGGTTGGGTAGGTGGCATTCTTCCCTTGGAGTCAGGACTGCAGAAAGGGCGGATTAGTGATGAAGCACGCCACTCTATGATACTAGCTTGTTGAAGGGGTTTGTTTGTATTTGTGAGAAGAAAGAAACAGATCGAGGTTCCTGCCGGATTGGACTGTTACCGGGACAGGTTGAGGAAGAACAGGGTTCTGGCGGGCCCTATTCCAAACAGGAGTTGCTGTCCAAAACACACCCACACGTACACACACCCACACACAAACACCTCACCAAAGCCCGGAATTGTTTATAGTGGAAGTAATGGGGGGAAAATGTTCCAGCCCATTTTGAGCCTTGTCCATCTCATGTGGTTTAAAGTAGGCTTACACAGGCTTTATAAATCATGCACACATACACATATATAATTATATAAGCTATGCTAATACATATGTATGTGGATATATATGTATATGTGTGTATATACGTGTTTATATCTGTAAGTGTATACACACACTCACACACACACAAACACAGGATTGAGCACACCTTCTGTAGTAGCAAAAGATAATATTTATTGAATGCTTTCTTTATATCAGACACTATTCTAAGCATTTTAATATATTAATTAACGTAAATCTACCTTATAATCCTACAAGGTAGATATCCACACACGTGATTTTACACATGGGAAATCCATGCTGCAAAGATGTTAAAAAACTTGTTAAACACACCTGGTAAGCAGTGAAGCCAGGCTTGAAACTACGGCTTCTGCCTGCAGGTCAGGCTCTTAACCACTTGGATTTACTGTTTCTCCTGTGTGTTACTGCCGCCGGCCCGCCCCCCTGGCCATAGCCGGCCTGCCTCCCAGGGGCAGGCTGACAGGGGGAAACTCCTTCCAGGAAGCTCTGGCAGCAGAGGCCAGGCGGCGGGGGAAGTGGGAGCAAGTGGACTTGCTCTCCCAGGACAGCCGCCCTGTCCCGCCTCCGCCGCCGACGCCGCCACCCCCACTACCACTGCCACTGCTGCCCGCTGTCCATCCCGGGGGCCGAGGGCCGGGCTAAGGCTGCACCCTCCCTCCCCGCACCAGCATCAAGCAGCCAAGGCCCACTGGCGAGCGGTGTGCAGCTCGGGACCACCTATCCCATGGGCTCTGAGGAGGCATTGGGCTTCGGGGTGGGATGGGGGCGTGGGGGTGGGGCAGGGAATTGGAATGGCCTCAAGCCCCGCCCACCCGGCCGCCGGGGCCGCGCCCCTGGGAGCCAGGACTGCGTGCCTGCCGTGGGCCCGGGGCATCCCTGTCTAGCGGCTGTCGCCGTGGTGATCGGAGCCCGGAGCGCCCGGCTCTCGCGAGGAGAGGGCTGAGGGGGTCATCTGGGGTAGGGGTGCACTCCGGGTGTGCGGCGATCTGGCGATGAGGGCGGACAGGGTGAGGGGGAGGGGTTGCTGGGAGCGGAAGTGACCCGGCTGAAGGGTGGGGGCTCATTCCTAGGTGAAGGGTTAGGGGAGTATCTCCGGACGGTGGGGGGACCTGGGGTGAGGCCCTTGGGGTGAGCGCGGTTTACAGGGGCTGTAGCTTAGGACCGAGTGGGGCGCAGACCTGGGGCGGGATTTGGGTGTGAGGAGAAGCAGCTTTGTCTCGGGGGTGCAGTGGATCGGGGACCGGGCGTGGCAGGGGGTGGGGAGGCATTGACTGGGTGGGGGGTCGGCGAGCAGTGGTAGCGGGGCTGGTGGGGTGAGGCCTGGCCCTGGGCCCGTGGTGGTCCTACTTGGGGGCCGGGACCCTGGAGGAGGGCGTGGGGGGCCGCGTTGGTGTTGGGGACCCGGCCAGCCCTGGCCGCGGGCTGGGCTCGCCCCACCGCCCGAAGCTCCACCGGCCCACCGCCCGGCCCCACTCGCAGCATCCCTACTGCTGGAGTCGCAGCCAAGCCTCCATGCTGCTGTCAGGCGGGCGGGAGGGGGAGGGGCGCTGAAAGCTGCTCGTGCGCGCGCGCGCACGGGCGCCAGGACGCCAGGGCGCTGGGGCGCGCCCAGAACGTGAGGAAGCTGGGCGGGAGCTGGGTGCTCCTGGACCAGCTCCCGGAGGAGGAAGGCTGCCTGGGGTCTCGGCCTCCCGCCGCTTGCTGTCGCCTCTGCTGCCGTCGCGAGCCAGGTAAGGGGGCGCTGGTGGGGGCGCGCAGGTCGGGGAGTCGGCGGGTGAGGCCTGGGCTGTGCAGTTGGGGAGGCGCCCGGGGGTGGGGGGAGGGGTGCGTCGGTGGGGTCCAGGCCGCGCGTCCAGGTTGGGACCGTGAGGCGGGTCCCGGGGCCCCCCGGCCTGGTTGGGGTGCCTTCCTCCCGCTCCTTAGTACTGGCTGAACCGCGCGGCTTTCTTGGCCGCCGCTCCCAGGCGGCTTTGGCAAAGTGGGAGCAGCCCCGGGAGATGGGAGGGCGCTGGACGGCCCCGGGCCAGCCGAGACTGGCCCTCAGGCCTTGCGAGGCCTTGCGAGGCCTTCCCGCGCGGGTGGCCCTGCCCTGGGAGTGGAGGCCGCCCCGGACCCTGTGGGGCACAGGCGAGCTGGGGCAGAAGCAGGGGCGAGGCCGGGCCTTTGGGAGCTTGTTGGCCTCCCCCCGAGATCCAAAGCTTCTGACCAGTGTATTTTCCGTCTTTTGAGGACCCTCCCTCCTGTTTTGCACAGTGGCTGCAGCAAACGACATTCCCACCGACAGTGTAGGAGGGATCCCTTTTCTCCACAGCCTCTGTAGCCTTGGTCCTGTGTGGGCTTTGGAATGGTGGCCACTCTAACTGGGGTGAGATGCCACCTCATTGTAGTTTTGCCTTGTATTCCTCGGATAATTAGCAACCTTGAGCCTGTTTTGTCATGTGCCTCTCATTGGTCGCTGGTGGGTCTTCGCTGGAGAATTGCTTCCTGAGGTCGTCTTCTGCCCATTTTTGGATTGGGTCGTCTTCTGTCCGTTGAGTCGGATGAGCTGTTTGGATATGGTGGAAATGAACCCCTAGTCAGTCTCATGTTTGGCAAAGATTGTCTCCTATTTCGTAGGTCGTGGTTTAGTTCTGCTTCTGGTTTCCTTTGGTGTGCCAAAGTTGATGAATTCAGTTTGCTCCCGTTTGTGTTTGTATTTTTGCTGAGTTTTCTGTTGCTTGGGGAGACTACCCTAGGAGAAAATGGGTGAGGTGTACGTGGGATACTGTTTGGCCTACGTTTCCTACCGAGAGGTGTGTGGTGTCTTGTCTTGCGTTTAAGTGTCTAAGCCATTTTGAATTTATTTCTGCGTATGCTGGGGCTGTACGCCCAGGGGCCGGGATTGGGGTAGGGGGCGGGGCGGCTGCAGAGAGGGCAGCAGCGAAGGACGCGAGCTGCCCAGGCAAGCCTGTGGATTTCCTCCCGAGTCCCCCCCAGCCAGCTCTCTGGGCGCCTTCTTCTGCCTCAGGGTGGCATTTGACATCTCTCCAGGTCAATGGAGTCCCGGGAGGCTTCCTCCAATACACAGAGAGACAGACATATAAATAGGCAGACACGCTAGTCTCTTTCTTTGTTATTAACAGATAGATACACTAACCTCGTCCTCCTCCTCCATTAGATAGGTACACAGATACATACATAAAAAGACAGACAGGCACACACCAACACACACACACACACACACACACACACACACAAACAGAAGCCCCCTCCTACTCCTCAGTTAGGTAGGTAGATGGACACACCAATCTCCTCCTCCATGAAATAGATTGTCAGAGAGATACACACACACAGCAGCCTCCTCTTCCTCCTCAATCAGGTAGGTAAGTAGATAGACACACTAGCCTCCTCCTCTAGTAGATAAAGAAACACCCAGACAGACTGAGAGACAGACACACTCACCTCCTCCAATAGAAAGACACTTAGAGGAACACAGTAGCCTCCTCCTACTTCATTAGGTGCGTATGCAGACAGACAGACGGAAAGTCACGCTAGCTTCCTCCACCTCCTCCTCCATTAGATAGACAAATACAGAAATGGACAGACCCACACACACACTTACACACACACACACACACACACACACTACACTCCTTCTCCTCCTCAATTAGGTAGATAGACAAACACACTAGCCTCCTCTGCCTCCTCCATTGCTTAGATAGATTGTCAGAGAGATAGATAGGCCGAGAGATAGACATACTAGCCTCCTCTTCCTCCATTCCATAGACACACAGAGACACACAGACATAGACTAGCCTCTCCCCTCCTCCAACAGATAGATAGACAGCCAGGCAGGCAGGCAGGCAGGCAGACGGACAGACACACTCACTACAGGCGGAGTGCAGTCAGGGGACAGTGATGGGGACAGGGTCCGGGGACTGGGGTGCCCCTGGTGAGCCAGAGGATTTTCTCCCGTGTCCCCAACGGCCTAGCCTGGGGGCGACCGCCGCTCTCCCACGTTCCTCAGACTGAAGCCATTTAATCAGCCTGCTCTTGGGAGCGGGCGTGGTGCGGTCAGTGAAAGAGGTCAGTGGTGGAGGGGCCGGAGGCACTGCGGCTAAGGGGGCTGCCCTGGCGAGTTGGCAAGTTTCCTCCCATCTCCCCCTCTCCTTGGCCTGGGGACAGCCTCTGCCACCCCAGGTTTGCGGGATTGAAGTCTCCTTGTCAGCCAGGTCATGGGAGGCTGGGGAGGTTCGGTCAGGGGCTGCAGAGAGGAGGCGGGGCTGCCCTAGAAGCCCGAGGATTTGCTCCCATGATCCCTTGGCCTGGCCTGGGGTCGGACTCTGATACCCCAGGTTCCCTGGCTGCACGCCTAGGTGTTGGATGCCTCCCAGGAGGCAGGCGCGGTGCGCTGAGGGGATGGTGGCCCGGGGCGGGGAAGGGGAGGCTGCAGAGAGGTCAGCAGCGGTGGCGAGGGCTGCCCAGGTAAGCCTGTGGATTTCCTCTGGTGACCGCTCAGCTTGCTCAGGGGGCGCCCTGTGCTACGCCAGGTTCACTGGGTGCACATGTCCGTGTTGTCCGGCTCCCGGGATGCTGGCGCGGTGTGCTCAGGGGGCAGTGGTGGTGGCGGGGTCTGGGGCGGCTGCAGAGAGGGCGGGCGGCAGCGTGGGGCGGGGGCTGCCAAGGCAATCCTGTGCATTTCCTCGCGTGTCCCCCTCAGCCTGCTCTGGGGGCGGTCTCTGCTGCCCCAGGGTCCCTGGAGGCTTGTCCTCAGGTGATCCTGCTCCTGAGAGGTGGGCGTGGTGCAGTCAATGTGCAGGGGCGGGGGCAGCGACAGAGACAGCGGGCAATGGGAGCAAGTACCTGGCTAGTAGTATGGGTCAGCCCCAATCCTGCCATCTCCAGCTCTGCTGCTGCCACTGCCGCCGCCCCGCCCCCTGGCCATAGCCGGCCTGCCTCCCAGGGGCAGGCTGACAGGGGGAAACTCCTTCCAGGAAGCTCTGGCAGCAGAGGCCAGGCGGCGGGGGAAGTGGGAGCAAGTGGACTTGCTCTCCCAGGACAGCCGCCCTGTCCCGCCTCCGCCGCCTCCGCCGCCACCCCCACTACCACTACCACTGCCACTGCCACTGCTGCCCGCTGTCCATCCCGGGGGCCGAGGGCCGGGCTAAGGCTGCACCCTCCCTCCCCGCACCAGCATCAAGCAGCCAAGGCCCACTGGCAAGCGGTGTGCAGCTCGGGACCACCTATCCCATGGGCTCTGAGGAGGCATTGGGCTTCGGGGTGGGATGGGGGCGTGGGGGTGGGGCAGGGAATTGGAATGGCCTCAAGCCCCGCCCACCCGGCCGCCGGGGCCGCGCCCCTGGGAGCCAGGACTGCGTGCCTGCCATGGGCCCGGGGCATCCCTGTCTAGCGGCTGTCGCCGTGGTGATCGGAGCCCGGAGCGCCCGGCTCTCGTGAGGAGAGGGCTGAGGGGGTCATCTGGGGTAGGGGTGCACTCCGGGTGTGCGGCGATCTGGCGATGAGGGCGGACAGGGGGAGGGGGAGGGGTTGCTGGGAGCGGAAGTGACCCGGCTGAAGGGTGGGGGCTCATTCCTAGGTGAAGGGTTAGGGGAGTATCTCCGGACGGTGGGGGGACCTGGGGTGAGGCCCTTGGGGTGAGCGCGGTTTACAGGGGCTGTAGCTTAGGACCAAGTGGGGCGCAGACCTGGGGCGGGATTTGGGTGTGAGGAGAAGCAGCTTTGTCTCGGGGGTGCAGTGGATCGGGGACCGGGCGTGGCAGGGGGTGGGGAGGCATTGACTGGGTGGGGGGTCGGCGAGCAGTGGTAGTGGGGCTGGTGGGGTGAGGCCTGGCTCTGGGCCCGTGGTGGTCCTACTTGGGGGCCGGGACCCTGGAGGAGGGCGTGGGGGGCCGCGTTGGTGTTGGGGACCCGGCCAGCCCTGGCCGCGGGCTGGGCTCGCCCCACCGCCCCACCGCCCGAAGCTCCACCGGCCCACCGCCCGGCCCCACTCGCAGCATCCCTACCGCTGGAGTCGCAGCCAAGCCTCCATGCTGCTGTCAGGCAGGCGGGAGGGGGAGGGGCGCTGAAAGCTGCGCGTGCGCGCGCGCGCACGGGCGCCGGGACGCCGGGGCGCTGGGGCGCGCCCAGAACGTGAGGAAGCTGGGCGGGAGCTGGCTGCTCCTGGACCAGCTCCCGGAGGAGGAAGGCTGCCTGGGGTCTCGGCCTCCCGCCGCTTGCTGTCGCCTCTGCTGCCGTCGCGAGCCAGGTAATGGGGCGCTGGTGGGGGCGCGCAGGTCGGGGAGTCGGGCGGGTGAGGCCTGGGCTGTACAGTTGGGGAGGCGCCCGGGGTGGGGGAGGGGTGCGTCGGTGGGGTCCAGGCCGCGCGTCCAGGTTGGGACCGTGAGGCGGGTCCTGGTGCCCCCCGGCCTGGTTGGGGTGCCTTCCTCCCCCTCCTTAGTACTGGCTGAACCGCGCGGCTTTCTTGGCCGCCGCTCACAGGCGGCTTTGGCAAAGTGGGAGCAGCCCTGGGAGATGGGAGGGCGCTGGACGGCCCCGGGCCAGCCGAGACTGGCCCTCAGGCCTTGCGAGGCCTTGCGAGGCCTTCCCGCGCGGGTGGCCCTGCCCTGGGAGTGGAGGCCGCCCCGGACCCTGTGGGGCACAGGCGAGCTGGGGCAGAAGCAGGGGCGAGGCCGGGCCTTTGGGAGCTTGTTAGCCTGCCCCCGAGATCCAAAGCTTCTGACCAGTGTATTTTCCGTCTTTTGAGGACCCTCCCTCCTGTTTTGCACAGTGGCTGCAGCAAACGACATTCCCACCGACAGTGTAGGAGGGGTCCCTTTTCTCCACAGCCTCTGTAGCCGTGATCCTGTGTGGGCTTTGGAATGATGGCCACTCTAACTGGGGTGAGATGCCACCTCATTGTAGTTTTGCCTTGTATTCCTCGGATAATTAGCAACCTTAAGCCTGTGTTGTCATGTGCCTCTCATTGGTCGCTGGTGGGTCTTCGCTGGAGAATTGCTTCCTGAGGTCGTCTTCTGCCCATTTTTGGATTGGGTCGTCTTCTGTCCGTTGAGTCGGATGAGCTGTTTGGATATGGTGGAAATGAACCCCTAGTCAGTCTCATGTTTGGCAAAGATTGTCTCCTATTTCGTAGGTCGTGGTTTAGTTCTGCTTCTGGTTTCCTTTGGTGTGCCAAAGCTGATGAATTCAGTTTGCTCCCGTTTGTGTTTGTATTTTTGCTGAGTTTTCTGTTGCTTGGGGAGACTACCCTAGGAGAAAATGGGTGAGGTGTACGTAGGATACTGTTTGGCCTACGTTTCCTACCGAGAGGTGTGTGGTGTCTTGTCTTACGTTTAAGTGTCTAAGCCATTTTGAATTTATTTCTGCGTATGCTGGGGCTGTACGCCCAGGGGCCGGGATTGGGGTAGGGGGCGGGGCGGCTGCAGAGAGGGCAGCAGTGAAGGACGGGAGCTGCCCAGGCAAGTCTTTGGGTTTCCTCCCGTGTCCCTATTAGGCTGCTCTGAGGGCGCCCCATGCTGCCCCAGGTTCACTTGGTGCACATCTCCTTGTTTGCTGGCTCCCTGGAAGTGGGCGCTATTCACTCAGGGGTCCTTCTACGGGGCAGGGGGCGGGGCGGCTAGAGAGAGTATGGCAGCGTGAGGCGGGGGCTGCGCAGGTAAGCTTTAGATTCCTCCCGTGTCTCCCTCTGCCTGCTCTGTGGGCGCCCTCTTCTATCCCAGTTTGAGTTGGTGTAATTCCCAGGGTTGGCCGGCTCCAAGGATGCTGGAGCTGTATGCCCAAGGGGCGGGGTCATGGGAGGCGGCAGGGTGGCTTTTGACAGGGCAACAGGGAAGTATGGCGGCAGCCCACGAAAGCCTGTGTATTTCTTCCCTTGTCCCCCTCAGCCTGCTCTGGCGGCGCCATCTGCTACCCTTCGTGCACGGGGTGCACTTCCCCGTGTTGGCCGGCTCGCGGGATGCTGGGGCGATATTCCCAGGGGGCGGGGTCGAGGAAAGGGGCGGGCGGCTGCGAGAGGGCAGCAGCGAAGGATGGGGCTGCTCACGGAAACCTGTGGATTTCATCGACTGTCCCCCTGAGCCTGCTCTGGGTGCGTCCTCTGCTACCCCATGGTCACTGGGTGCACTTCCCCGAGTTGGCTGGCTCCCAGGATGCTGTCGCAGGATGCCCAGGGGGCAGGATCTGGGAAGGGGGCGGGGCGGCTGCAGACATGGCAGCAGCGAAGCATGGGGGCTGCCCAGGGAAGCCTGTGGATTTCGTCCACTGTCCCCCTCAGCCTTCTCTGGGGGCGTCCCTCTGCTTCCCCAGGTTCACTGGGTGCACTTCCCCGTGCTGGCTGGCTCCCAGGGTGCTGGCGCGGTTTGCCCAGGGGGCAGGATCGGGAAAGGGGGTGGGGCGACAGCAGACAGGGCAGCAGCGAAGGATGGGGCTGCCCAGGCTAGGCTGTGTATTTCTTCCCTTGTCCACCTCAGCCTGCGCTGGGGCGCCCACTATTACCCCAGGTTCACTAGGTGCACTTCCCGATGTTGGCCGGCTCCTGAGATATTCTCTTGATATGCCTAGGGGCTGGGGGCGGGGAAGGGGTGTCGGGGTGGCTGCAGACAGGGCAGTAGCGAAGGTTGGCTGCTGTCCAGGCAAGCCTGTGTGTTTCCTCCCTTGTCCCTCTCAGCCTCCGCTGGGGGCGCCCTCTGCTCCCCCAGGTTCACTGGGTGCACATCTCCTTTAGGCTGGCTTCCTGGAGGAGGCTTCGTCTGTGGTCATGGGGCGGTGAAAGGGGTTGGGGCGACGCAGCCACAAGGAGGGCGGCAGAGGAGGCTAGTATGTCGGTCTCTCTCTCTGCCTACCTATATCTCTGCCAATCTATCTGTGCAACGAAGGATGCAGAGGAGGCTAGTGTGCTTGTCTGTCTGCCTAATTGAGGAGGAGAAGGAGGGGTAGTGTGTGTGTGTGTGTGTGTGTGTGTGTGTGTATGTGTGTGTGCGTGCGTGCGTGTGTGTGTCTGTCTTTGTATCTATGTATGTGTGTACCTACCTAATGGAGGAGGAGGAGGAGGGGGAGGTTAGTATATCTATTTGTTAATAAACGAATGAAGAGACTAGTGTTTCTGCCTCTCTATTGATATGTGTGTCTGTCTGTGTATTGGAGGAAGCCTCCCAGGACTCGACTGACCTGGAAGGATGTCAAATGCCACCCTGAGGCAGTAGAAGGACCCCAGAGAGCAGGCTGAGGGGGACTCGGGAGGAAATTCGCAGGCTTTCCTGGGAGGCCCAGTCCTTCCTTGCTGCCCTGTCTGCAGCCGCCCCGCCCCCTGGGCATAGCGCGCCAGCATCCCTGGAGCCATCAAACACGGGGAAGTGCACCCAGTGAAGCTGTGTTAGCAGATGGCGCCCTCAGAGAAGGCTGAGGGGGACACGCTAGGAATCCAAAGCTTACTTCCGCAGCCCCCGACCCTCGCTGCCGCACTCTCTGGAGCCTCCCCCCCTTACCCCTTAGAAGGACCCCTGAGCGCACAGCGCCCGCCTCCTTGGAGCCAGCCAACAAGGAGATGTTCACCCAGTGAAGCCCATGCAGCAGTGGGCGCCCCTAGAACAGGCTGAAGGGGACCCGGGAGGAAACCCACAGGCTTGCCTGGGCAGCCCCTGTCCCCCTTTGCCGGCCTCCGTGTGGCCGCCCCGCCCCCACTCCTTTCACCGCCCCCTGAATGCAGCGACACCCGCGTCCAGGGAGCCAGCCAACAAGGTCATGTGCACCCAGTGGACCTGGGACAGCAGAGGACACCCTCAGAACAGGCTGAGAGGGACAAGGGAGGAAACACACAGGCTTGCCTGGACAGCAGCCAACCTTCGCTACTGCCCTGTCTGCAGCCGCCCCGACACCCCTTCCCCGCCCCCAGCCCCTAGGCATATCACGAGAATATCTCAGGAGCCGGCCAACATCGCGAAGTGCACCTAGTGAACCTGGGGTAATAGTGGGCGCCCCAGCGCAGGCTGAGGTGGACAAGGGAAGAAATACACAGCCTAGCCTGGGCAGCCCCATCCTTCGCTGCTGCCCTGTCTGCTGTCGCCCCGCCCCCTTCCCAGATCCTGCCCCCTGGGCATCCTGCGACAGCATCCTGGGAGCCAGCCAACTCGGGGAAGTGCACCCAGTGACCATGGGGTAGCAGAGGACGCACCCAGAGCAGGCTCAGGGGGACAGTCGATGAAATCCACAGGTTACCGTGAGCAGCCCCATCCTTCGCTGCTGCCCTCTCGCAGCCGCCCGCCCCTTTCCTCGACCCCGCCCCCTGGGAATATCGCCCCAGCATCCCGCGAGCCGGCCAACACGGGGAAGTGCACCCCGTGCACGAAGGGTAGCAGATGGCGCCGCCAGAGCAGGCTGAGGGGGACAAGGGAAGAAATACACAGGCTTTCGTGGGCTGCCGCCATACTTCCCTGTTGCCCTGTCAGAAGCCACCCTGCCGCCTCCCATGACCCCGCCCCTTGGGCATACCGCTCCAGCATCCTTGGAGCCGGCCAACCCTGGGAATTACACCAAGTCAAACTGGGGTAGAAGAGGGCGCCCACAGAGCAGGCAGAGGGAGACACGGGAGGAAACTAAAGCTTACCTGCGCAGCCCCCGCCTCACGCTGCCATACTCTCTCTAGCCGCCCCGCCCACTGCCCCGTAGAAGGACCCCTGAGTGAATAGCGCCCACGTCCAGGGAGCCAGCCAACAAGGAGATGTGCACCAAGTGAACCTGGGGCAGCATGGGGCGCCCTCAGAGCAGGCTGCGAGGGACACGGGAGGAAATCCAAAGGCTTGCCTGGGCAGGTCACGTCCTTCGCTGCTGCCCTCTCTGCAGCCGCCCCGCCCCCTACCCCAATCCCGGCCCCTGGGCGTACAGCCCCAGCATATGCAGAAATAAATTCAAAATGGCTTAGACACTTAAACGCAAGACAAGACACCACACACCTCTCGGTAGGAAACGTAGGCCAAACAGTATCCCACGTACACCTCACCCATTTTCTCCTAGGGTAGTCTCCCCAAGCAACAGAAAACTCAGCAAAAATACAAACACAAACGGGAGCAAACTGAATTCATCAGCTTTGGCACACCAAAGGAAACCAGAAGCAGAACTAAACCACGACCTATGAAATAGGAGACAATCTTTGCCAAACAGGAGACTGACTAGGGGTTCATTTCCACCATATCCAAACAGCTCATCCGACTCAACGGACAGAAGACGACCCAATCCAAAAATGGGCAGAAGACGACCTCAGGAAGCAATTCTCCAGCGAAGACCCACCAGCGACCAATGAGAGGCACATGACAAAACAGGCTCAAGGTTGCTAATTATCCGAGGAATACAAGGCAAAACTACAATGAGGTGGCATCTCGCCCCAGTTAGAGTGGCCACCATTCCAAAGCCCACACAGGATCAAGGCTACAGAGGCTGTGGAGAAAAGGGATCCCTCCTACACTGTCGGTGGGAATGTCGTTTGCTGCAGCCACTGTGCAAAACAGGAGGGAGGGTCCTCAAAAGACGGAAAATACACTGGTCAGAAGCTTTGGATCTCGGGGGCATGCCAACAAGCTCCCAAAGGCCCGGCCTCGCCCCTGCTTCTGCCCCAGCTCGCCTGTGCCCCACAGGGTCCAGGGCGGCCTCCACTCCCAGGGCAGGGCCACCCGCGCGGGAAGGCCTCGCAAGGCCTGAGGGCCAGTCTCGGCTGGCCCGGGGCCGTCCAGCGCCCTCCCATCTCCCGGGGCTGCTCCCACTTTGCCAAAGCCGCCTGTGAGCGGCGGCCAAGAAAGCCGCGCGGTTCAGCCAGTACTAAGGAGGGGGAGGAAGGCACCCCAACCAGGCCGGGGGGGCCCCCGGGACACACCTCACGGTCCCAACCTGGACGCGCGGCCTGGACCCCACCGACGCACCCCTCCCCCACCCCGGGCGCCTCCCCAAATGCACAGCCCAGGCCTCACCCGCCGACTCCCCGACCTGCGCGCCCCCACCAGCGCTCCCTTACCTGGCTCGCGACGGCAGCAGAGGCGACAGCAAGCGGCGGGAGGCCGAGACCCCAGGCAGCCTTCCTCCTCCAGGAGCTGGTCCAGGAGCACCCAGCTCCCGCCCAGCTTCCTCACGTTCTGGGCGCGCCCCAGCGCCCTGGCGTCCTGGCGCCCGTGCGCGCGAGCGCACGAGCAGCTTTCAGCGCCCCTCCCCCTCCCGCCCGCCTGACAGCAGCATGGAGGCTTGGCTGCGACTCCAGCAGTAGGGATGCTGCGAGTGGGGCCGGGCGGTGGGCCGGTGGAGCTTCGGGCGGTGGGGCGGTGGGGCGAGCCCAGCCCGCGGCCAGGGCTGGCCGGGTCCCCAACACCAACGCGGCCCCCCACGCCCTCCTCCAGGGTCCCGGCCCCCAAGTAGGACCACCACGGGCCCAGGGCCAGGCCTCACCCCACCAGCCCCGCTACCACTGCTCGCCGACCCCCCACCCAGTCAATGCCTCCCCACCCCCTGCCACGCCCGGTCCCCGATCCACTGCACCCCCGAGACAAAGCTGCTTCTCCTCACACCCAAATCCCGCCCCAGGTCTGCGCCCCACTCGGTCCTAAGCTACAGCCCCTGTAAACCGCGCTCACCCCAAGGGCCTCACCCCAGGTCCCCCCACCGTCCGGAGATACTCCCCTAACCCTTCACCTAGGAATGAGCCCCCACCCTTCAGCCGGGTCACTTCCGCTCCCAGCAACCCCTCCCCTTCACCCTGTCCGCCCTTATCGCCAGATCGCCGCACACCCGGAGTGCACCCCTACCCCAGATGACCCCCTCAGCCCTCTCCTCGCGAGAGCCGAGCGCTCCGGGCTCCGATCACCACGGCGACAGCCGCTAGACAGGGATGCCCCGGGCCCACGGCAGGCACGCAGTCCTGGCTCCCAGGGGCGCGGCCCCGGCGGCCGGGTGGGCGGGGCTTGAGGCCATTCCAATTCCCTGCCCCACCCCCACGCCCCCATCCCACCCCGAAGCCCAATGCCTCCTCAGAGCCCATGGGATAGGTGGTCCCGAGCTGCACACCGCTCGCCAGTGGGCCTTGGCTGCTTGATGCTGGTGCGGGGAGGGAGGGTGCAGCCTTAGCCCGGCCCTCGGCCCCCGGGATGGACAGCGGGCAGCAGTGGCTGTGGCAGTGGTAGTGGGGGTGTCATCGTCGGCGGCGGAGGCGGGACAGGGCGGCTGTCCTGGGAGAGGAAGTCCACTTGCTCCCACTTCCCCCGCCGCCTGGCCTCTGCTGCCAGAGCTTCCTGGAAGGAGTTTCCCCCTGTCAGCCTGCCCCTGGGAGTCAGGCAGGCTATGGCCAGGGGGGCGGGGCGGCGGCAGTGGCAGCAGCAGAGCTGGAGATGGCAGGATTGGGGGTGACCCATACTACTGGCCAGGTACTTGCTCCCATTGCCCGCTGTCTCTGTCGCTGTCGCTGTCGCTGTCTCTGTCCCTGTCGCTGCCCCCGCCCCTGCACATTGACTGCACCACGGCCACCTCTCAGGAGGAGGATCACCTGAGGACAAGCCTCCAGGGACCCTTGGACAGCAGAGACCGCCCCCAGAGCAGGCTGAGGAGGACACGCGAGGACACCCAGTGCTCATAGCAGCACTATTTACAGTAGCCAAAACATGGAAACAACCTAAATGTCCATCCACAGATGACTGGATAAAGAAGTTGTGGCATATTTATACAATGGAAAACTACTCAGCCATATTAAATAAAATAATGCCATTTGCAGCAAGATGGATGGACTTGGAGGCTGTCATTCTAAGTGAAGTAAGTCAAAAAGGAAAGAAAAATACCGTATGATATCACTTATATGCAGAATCTTAAAAAAAAAAAAAGACAAATGATCTTACTTACAAAACAGAAGCCGACAAAAAACAAACTTGTGGTTACTGGGAGGGGGAAGGGAGTAGAAAAGAATAAATTGGGAGTTCAAGATCTGCAGATACTAATATATATAAAATACATAAATGGCAAGTTCATACTGTATAGAATAGGAGACTACATTCAATACCTTATAGTAACTTATGGTGGAAAAGAATAGGAAAACAAACATATGTATGTTCATGTATGACTGAAGCATTATGATGTACACCAGAAATTGACAATGACATTGTAAACTGACTATATTTCAATAAAAACACATATTGTAAAAAATTAAAAAAAAGGATGCTTTTAACCCAAACTTGCCTTCCCTCACAAAAGGTATACATTTCTAAGAATACTCTCCTTAAGTTAAATCTTCTAGAAAGTTGTATTTTAATTCATGCTATCTCACTACATAGATTCAATCTAGCTTTTATAAACACAGACATTATTTCTATCCATAGAAATAAATCTCAACTGCCTTCATCTGGATTGTCCTTCATATACCCATTCAGTTTAAACTTGAAAGGCATAATGACAGTCCCACACAGAAATATATTTATTTATAAAGCTATGACCATTAAATGAAGTGACCATGCTATAATTAATACTAGTCCTTACCACAAGAACAATATCAGTTTATTTTCCTAGGAGATTGAGGAAACATTTTTGAACACATAGATTGAATTCTAATGTCAATTAAATTTTGGAAATCTCATTAAAAACTGTACTCAATCATCTGGTAACTAACTGTAACACTTTTTTAGTAGGACTATTTTTGTGCCTCATGCCCTGCTTTGAAGCAACAGAGAAGAGTATTTAAGTTTGATATATTGGAAAGTTCCTTTTGCAAGCTCCCCATCTTAATAACACAGACAAATCATACCACTTTACCAATTTAGTAATTAATAAGACAAATTACAGAGCAAAATAAAAAGTCTATACCTTGGAAGTGAAAGAGGATAAATGACTCCTCCCTACCTGTCCAGTTTTTTCTTTAGTATCTCCCTCCTCCACATACGAGTGTGTCTAAGCAGGCCAAGAACACATAATAATCATAAAATAACATACCCTGGGACAACCAGGACTTCAGAATTTCCAAAATCTATCATGAATATTTGTATCAGTGCAACTTCATGGACTAAGTATTTGGTTGGACTACGTCTTCTGATATTTTCACTTCCTATTGGAATTAATTCAGTAATAGTTCCTCGACACCACATTCCATTTTCAATACTGTTGACAAATATTCTTGCACCTAAACAATGAGGGAGATGAATCATTATCAATGTTTATGGAGAAAAACACCCAATAACCTCTAAGTTACAAACATGTACATTAGTTTCACCACTAAGAAGTCTTAATTCATGTATTTACTGACGACATACAGTGAATACACAGCCCCTTGTCAAATGCTATGAGAGGGATAAATAAAGCTAGTATATTCTGACAGTTTCTGTAATACAGAAACTCATGAGCTAGACAGGGAGGTAAAAACAAAGAATACAAAGTCAGCAGTCCTTTACTGAGGACCTGTGTTTTATGAACTGTAACAAAGATGAATGAGACCATGCTGCCTCAAGAAGCTCAAGAAAGGAAAAGAGACAGGCAAATTAAGTTACTATAATACACTATGCAAAACATTAAAAGAAAAAAGAACTTCTAGCCTTTTGCATGTACACACACATGTGCACAGATACATGCATGCTGAAATTTGTAACATACTTCTTTGGAAGCATAAAGGAAGAAGCAATTACCTTCCCTCAATTAAAAGTGGAGTGAGAGTAAAGGAACCAAGAAAGGCAGAGTGGGAAAGGCCAAAATTAAGAAATGTACACACAGTGGACTTCAGAAAAGGGGAAGATGAACCAAGGACGTAGCAGCAGAGGAGGGCCTCATGGAGGCATCAGATGAATTACAAATAAATAACCAGGAAAAAAAAGATCAAGCCAGAAAGAGGCCCGAATTTTTACGTTTACAATGGGCTCAGCAACATTCTCAATACTTTGTGTGTGAGTTCACCTCCTCCCCACAACAACCCCATGAAAGTGGTCTTCCACCCAAATGTGTGAGGAAAGTAGGCAGACAGAGCCTCGTAGCTACTAAGGAGAGGTAGCAGGTGGTGTTGGAGGCCATCCTTTTAACTAATTCAGCATTAGAGAGAAATTTGGTATGACCTGGTCACAGATTATATACAAAGATGCTCTATAATCCCCTCTGTATATGCTAATAAACACAGGATAGCTGAGAGGCAATTTTAACTTCTACCAAAACATTAGTTTGGCCTTGAGATTGTCATCAACCCTTTTCTTATGTTGCTATATACCACATGACCTATATTTTTAGTTTTAAACTACATGCTATTAAAACATTCTTTCTTGCAGTAGGTGAGATACAAGTCTACTGGAGCTACTTGTTAGTCCTTATAATGAAGAACATAGGTAGGAAAAGGGAACAGGGGATACTCTGCTAAAGCATCATATCACATTTCTTCCCTTACCAACCACTTCTCAAAAGATAAATGAGTATTTAAATCATGTATATTTGCCTTGAAATAGTAATTATCCTTGACAATTTAAAGCAAAGGATGAATTTCTGGCTTTCTTAGCATATTTTCTGAATCTAAACTGAGCTTTTGGGCATATATTAAATTTAAAGAATTATTTCCAGCCATAAAAAGTAAGTTTAACACTACACTTCCCGCTTTAGATGCTCATAATTTAAACCCTGTTTTTTAACTTTTAAAATTATTATTCATTTTTGTTAGTATATGATGGTTCTAGTCTTCTGATATTCTGAAAAAAGACACAGACAAGCTGGGAATTAATCACACTTTTAAAGAACTACTATATAAAGCTAAACAGATCATACAGTACTTTCTGGTATCAGTTATATGCAGGTGTTGACCAATGTTAGCAGAATGAGAAAAATGCTATAATAATAAGTCAAATCATAGCCTCATCTTATTATAGATACACCATATTTAATCCATGTTATAAGGGAAGTATTTGTAATGAAAGTTTAAATTACAGCAAATCACATACAGCCTTAGAATTAAGATGGGCTGATTAAGTGTACCTACCATGCTGTGTGGCCCAGGAAGATATTTAAAAAATATCTCACCTTACTCCATAGTGGAGTTTTTGTGTACCTCATTTGACAGTCAATTTTAATATTTAGTTAAGTTATCTAAATAAGTTAAATAAAATTAAACTTATGTTAAACAATTTCAAAGCCTTTTACGCTTGTACAAATCTGTATCACAAAAAAAGTCTATATGGGTTGGCCAAATATTACAATATTTAAATAAACTTCAGATTTTAACTTGGGGTAATATTTCATTACCTAGCTCCAAAATGTCTGAAGGATCAAGGTGTAAACTCTTATTGCAAAACTGATTCACCTTCTTTTCCAATACTGTTGCATCTTTTATTTGTGAATACTTCCGAATATAGAAGTGGCAAGGATGTATTACATGGCTTACAAAAACTAGCTCTGGAGAACCTGGATAAGAATATTTAAACCATATTAAGAAACCAAAAGTTAGGAAAAAATTCACTAAAAACAGAATGCAATATCCTCTAAAAGAATAATAAGTGTCTTGTAGCACTGCAAACTCTAGAAGACCTAGGCCCCACAAGAGTCCAAACGATAAAACAGTAACTAGACTGATAAAACAAATAGAGCCCACTTTCACAGATTTCTTTTGCAACCCGAACCATGAACATTTTATTTTACTTGTAAAATGCGTTAAATAAATGAGCTGTAGTTCCTGTGGTAGTTAGGTTCTAAAGTCAGAGTATGTGCTATAACTCTACTGTTTTACAACAAAACACCAACGTTTATTTATAAATATAATTGGAACTTGGAACCCCCTTGATAATGATTAGGTTTCCAGTATAGCTCCAAATCTCCTTTAAACTGTACTAAATCAAAAGAACCAATAATTAGCTCATAGCCACTCTGACTCCTAAATCTTGTCAGGCTGGAGAGGTATGAAAAAAATGCCTGGGAAAGCCAACATATTGAGCAGCAATTGAGGGGAAGATGTGCATGTTTTGGTGGAAGCAAGGGTTGGGTAGAATAAGACAGTGAGAAATTTTTTGTATATAGTAGTAATTAAGCCAAGTGTTTTTACTGATATGAAAAGATCTCAGAGTACAATGTTAAGAAAGGAATTAAAAGAACAGAACAGTGTGTATGGCATGCTACGTTTTGTGCACAAAAACAAAAAACGAGAACTAGAAAAATAATATCTGTGTATTTGTTCGAATATGCATAAAGAAACTCTGGAAGGGAAGAGGAGACTAGATGGAAAGAGAACAGGTTAGGGGAAAAGTTTCATGGGGTGTTTTAATATGTATACATTTAATTTTTGAACGATGTAGATGTTCTAGTAAATCTAGTAAAAATGTTTAAAAAACAAAGACTTGAAGGAATTGAAGGATACATGATAAAAACAGAACAAACAGATCATTTTACCTATCCAAAACAGACTGCAAAGAAAAATATGCATACTGAGAATGAGGTAAAGAGATAAGCACGTGTAACTGGGGAGATCGCTGAGAGAAGTGCTATAAATTTCAGAAATATTTTTGCCAATAACAGCCAGAACTTTAACCATTAAAAAGGAAGACGTTTTACATATCAGTAAAATTCATGTTACTCATGGCCTCACTCTTCTTAAGAGTTACTATACATAAAGTACCTGCTTTTGATCCAAAAGGAGATTTCTTCTGAAGAGGCTTTTTTTGATATTTAGGTGTCTCCGTAAGATAATCTGTGCAGCATGCTTCATCAAAATAGGGAAGAAAGACAACTGTATTAATTTTATTATGTTGGCAATGGCACACTTAACATACTGTTTAAAAAGCTGTACTTGAATTGGTAAAACACTGGAGTGGCAGGACCCCCTGTATCAGTAGGCAAAATACTGATAGTTTTCTTAACTCACTGAGTTAATCAGTGACAATAATCATCCAGTGGAAATGAGAGAAAATAGCGTGTCCTTTTTTATGTATCCAAAATATTCTGGAAAGTCAACCAATGAAACAGACTGGGGGGGGGTGGGGTGGGGGAAGGAAAAAACCAAAGTGGATCTTGAAAATGGTCCTGAAGAAGACTGACGGGATAATTGCACACAGCGTGATCTCACTCTGGTGCTGATGGGAGACACCACTGGAAACCCAATCAAACAGCTGTGATACATTTAAAATGTGACCACTCAGATGCTATTGTACTCATGATAGTTCATTTTATAACAGGAGGTATCTCAGAACAAAGATTTAAGACATGGTCTTCTTAAATTTAAGGACAAAGTCACAATCTCTCACTTATTTATAATATTTTCATCTTTTTTTTGGCCTTTTTTGTTTTGTTTTGTTTTATGAGGGGGAGGTAATTGGGTTTATTTATTTATATTTGGAGGAGGTACTGGGGGTTGAACCCAGGACCTTGTGCAGGGTAAGCATGCACTCTACCGCTTGAGCTATAGCCTTCCCACTATTCTCATCTTTTATATGGGTGGAACACTAAAAAGTCAAATAATCTTAAAATTACATCTCAGAGCTTAGCTAATATTCTTGAATTAAAAATAAAAATAATCTGAACTTTAGGAATGTGACAGTAGAGGCATGGAATCAATAGGTGTTAACTCACAGTGAGGTGTAAGTAACAAAAACATGTTTAAGTACAGGGACAAAGAAGAACTAATTTTGCCTCTAATTCCAGACATGATACATTATTTCTTTGCTTTTGTATTTTTACTCACTTTCCAGGTTTTCTTCAATAATTTCTTCAATGATCACATCAGGGCTGGATCCCATCTGAGGTAAAGCAGCAGTGGTTTTAGGGGATGTTGTTGCAACAATCTCTTTCTGTGGCTGGAAGTTTTTTGCTTCTAAATGCACATTATTGGTTTCCCATCGCAAAGTAGTTGGTGGGGCTTCATTAGTTAGGACAGAAATGTCAAACTTTTTCTTTTTTAGTGATGGTTGTGTACGACTACAAGCAAATTCCTTTTTATGATTATTGTTCTTTAGAACATTCTGTCCAATTTCATTTTCTTGAGGATCACATCTGTTTAAAAATATAAAGGCTACTTTAAGTCATTTGATAAATTTTTTATATCCACCTTCAAACCGTTTCCTTTACACCTGACAGTTAATACTGTGACATGGGCAGAGTTAGTCACACAGGTGTCTCACGGGTTTTTAACAGCTTTATTAATGTATAATTTACACACTATCAGATCCAGTAATTTTTACTAAATTTACTTGTGTAACCATTGCAATCTAATTTCGAATATTTCCATTACCCTAAAAGAAACTTTTGCCCATTCTCAAGCAAGCCCAAGGGTTTTAAAAGGTCAAGAGGTAAAAATCAATGAGAAGCTGAAGAAAGAACCTGACATAGTCACATCACAATGATTTGATCCTAAAAGAACACTGGATGTAGTTTTTAATTTCAATCCATTTTCAAAACTGACACATTGTAACTGACTGTACTTGAATAAAAAAAACTGTTAAGAACTCTAAAAAAAACCAGCTTCAAATTTTTATTTGGCTTAGGTATTTAATTTTAAATTATGTTAAGATTATTTCTTTTAATTCACTGAAGTAAAAATAAAGTATAGGAAGCAGTGAGGGGTACAATCCTAAGCAAATTACTAGAAACCTCCACCTAGGCTAAAAGTCACCATTCGTTTGAATACTTTGGGAATGACTGTTCAACAGTCACCAACCTACAGCTGATTATTCACTTTGCTCCATTATTTTTCTGTCTTCTTTACAAATCCACACAGATTTGGGCTCTCAAGTATAGAAATTCTATCAAAGAAATGAGGTTGAGTCGCAAAAGTTTTAGTTAACTCATGATAGATTTAGTTTCTTCACAGATCACCATTTAAGAGCGATTTCAGAAATAAGAACTAACAAAGCCAACTGGAATCAGCACTGACCTATCTTATCTGTCTCTTAACACACACTGAATAAAGGTCCAAACACCTCCTGACAACACACATATGTACACAACTTTGTAACTGAAACATTTCTTTTCACAACCAACTCTCATCTGAACTTTCTGAGACATTTAACACCATCAACCAACTCCAGTCTCATAAACCTCTCCTCTGACTTCTAGAACACCACTCTCTCCTGCTCCTTCTCAGTTTTGTTTTGTTTTTTGCAGGTTACCCTGTCCCTAATTTAAAATTTATTATTTTTCGAGGGCACTGTACTTGATCTACTTCAATATTTGCTCTCACTGGGCAAACCGATTCCTTTATTACCACCTGTAAACGGTAGAGGCAGGTCACAATGATACTTTCCCTAAAAACTAGGAAGAACTTTAAGATTACTCAGAGTTAAATCTGAATCAATACAAACTCTTACAGAGACAGAATAGCATCTAGGATTAAAAATAACTGACAGTCACCATATTCTAGTCATGAAAATATCTAGATGCATGTAATGACTGGAAAGGATGATTATCCATGGAAGTGTAAAACGGCAAGTCACAGAGGAAAACGGGGGCCAGGGCTCCATGTACGGGGGATGATGACTTGAGACAAAGTCCTCTCGTAACATCCTCCCTGTGGGGCAAGGGCTGCAGCATGCTGTCTAGGACTGATGCAGTTCAGTTAGTTGATAAATCTTACTCTCTTTATTCCCAAAATGCTGCAAACAAAGCAACCTCTGATGATTTGGCTTCTTGTGTCTGTCTGGATGTTGGAAGAGAATGCCAACGTGACTGTTCTAGTTCCCGTGGCAATTCTATTTGCCCCTTAATTTAATAAACTGCACTCAATTTAATAAACTGGCACTCTTACAAGAGTTTACTTGGCTTAGACTAGATCTGCTCATGCCTGTTTCTGAGCTGATGAGGCTGTGGGTGGGACCCTCATTAGTTTCCCAAGGTGATGAATGTGGTGCTTCTAAGGGGATGATTTCCCCAGGAGACATACCACCTACAGCTGGATGAACTTACTTTCTTCTGCAGGGGGTGGTTTCTAAAGTATTTATATTTGGACTACTCCTGAGCAAAGAGTCAAGTCCAGAACCTCTTCTTAAGTTTCAGCACATACGGCCTACTTCCCTCTGGACATTTTGCCCTAGAGACACAGTAAACCACAGCAACCACATACCCCACTATCTCCCCCTCCCAACTTCTTTCTTTCCTGTGTCCCAGCCTTGGTGGATAACACCACAGTCCACCAACTTAGTCACCAAAGACAGACCTATAACTCATCGAGGACGCCTCCCTTTTCTTCATTCCTCACACCCAACAAACTACTAAGTTTCATCACTTTTCCCAACTTAACATTTGTCATTATCTATTCCTCTCCAGTGCTCTACCTATGTTTGGTTTCTCATCATTTGCTGACACTATCTATATAACAGCCTAAACCATCCTTCAGCTTCCAACCTCATATTCTTCCAAAGAATCCTCTCAATGGTCACTAGAGTTATCTTTAAGAAATGTAACCTAATTCTATTTGCTTTCATGCTGCAAATCTTTCAGTGGTTTTCTATTATTCACAGCTGAGCTGTCCAACAGAGCCTTCTGCGATAATGAAATGGTGCAGTGCTACCCAATACAGCAGCCACTAACCACACATGGCTGAGCACCTGAAATGGGGCTAGTGCAACCAAAGAACTGAACTCTTCATTTCATTCCGTTTTAATTAATTTATGCTTAAATTTAAATGGCCACGTGTGGTTAGTGGCCACCATATTGGATAGCACAGGTCTAGGAAACTAAGTGCAGACGCCCCCGCACAGCATACAAAGTCTAGGATTTAGCCTCCATGTACCTTCTGCCATGTGGTATTATACATGCAGTTCCTTGAATGTAGTATGTTATCTTCCTGTTAAGATACCTGCCTCCCTCTCCAACTGCTACTCATTTCTCATGGACGAAGAAACATAAAATCTCCTCTTTCCAAGTCCCCTGTTACCTACCCCCTGCCCCAAGAGCTGCTCATGTCCTTCCTTTGCAGCTCCATTAGATTCTGCATGTGCAACTTTCACAGCAATTACGCACTTCGTTACAAGGGTCATTCTCTATAGTGCAACTTCTCTGCATAAATCTCAGTACCTAGCATAAAATCAGTGTTCAATGCTGGCTGAATGAACGGCTCTCAAAGATGATTCAGACACGTATCATTGAGTGCTGATTCCTTCTACGTCTTTTAATTCTTAAATATCTTACACAGAATTTAAATGATAGAAACCACGCTGCCCTTTACATTGTTTTTCAGCTTTTGACTCACAAGTACGACACTAAACATCAATTTTTCTGTCCCTTAGATAATATTTCTGTCCCTTAGGCCATGTCAGACACTAATGGCATGTTGCTATTCTTTTAAATACTTACTTTGTTGAGTCTTCAAATTCAGTCTTTCCCATAGTGTTGAACATACAGATGATCTCACCGCAATTCATGTTCAACCTACAATTAAATACTTCACATAAAAAAAGTTCTAATATAAGTTTACTACTTTCTCTAATAAAAATTAGTTGCTGACATTAAAAACTCCAAAATACAGAACATTTAATAACTTTGTAATTTATCATAAATTACTTATTTTAATTTAGTTGCTAACTTGGGAAACATTTTTGAACTGAATTATCAATCAATAATTGCTTGCTATTTTAATAAATTTAGGCTCTAATACATCTTTATACTTAATTATGATGTTCTCCTGAATTATAACTTACTTGGGAGGGTTCCTTACTTTTAGAGAGCTAACCTGTGACAATTCACTCTCAAATGTTAGCTTCAAAGTCTGAATAATCTAGAATCAAAAGAGAAGTATCACTTATGTGTGCATTTTATTTTGTTATAAATACTGTTGAAACAGAATGAGATTTGAGAAGCAAAACTATACCCTTTAGGTATTTCACTAAGTAACATGCTTACAGTTTGATCTTAGGCAAGTAAAATGAGGGATGCATGTAAGTGTCTGTGACTCCCCCAACTCCAAAATTTAAAATCTCTTGGAGATACGTATTAACAGACAGCAACAACACAGGACACTAGTTAATAAATGGAATATAGCTACACAGTTCCAGAGGCATTTCTGATCAGATTTATTTTGCATCTGCATTGCTATCCTCATGTTTTTCTTTTTTCCCCCCATCTTCTTAACTAGACTAACTAGGATAAAGACCAAATTTTACTACTTTTTTAACTTCCTAATGCCTCACATGTAATACACAGGAATTGACGATTACTGTTTTTAGAACTATAGCTGGAGGGAGGCCTGGCCAAGTGAGATGGTGGTAAACTCTTCTCCTTTAATTTGCAGTTCAAGACTTTAGAGGCAGGTAAACCAATGGCTTCTATTTTGTACCTCAGTTCAGTCCAAACATCTCATTATCTATGGGTAATGAGGCCCTGAGGATTCAAAGACAATAGAGTAGGATCTATACCCCAAGGGAGCAAGACAGAAATTAGCAAAGAGGACTGATGGTTAACCTTGTCCTGCCAACGAGCGCATAAGAAACATATTTCTCTCTCTGCACAACTCCAGGCACATCACTAGAGGACAGGATAGAGTGAAGCATCCTGTCTCTTGACCTGCACATCTTGGGGTGGCAGGCTGAGAGAAAAACCTGAATGGGATCTTGGTAAGTTTTTAAGCCAAGAGCTGACAATCATACCTAACTGCTTATAAAAGGAAAATACGAGTCCTATTTAATTTGCTACTCTTACTTGTCCTCATTTTCTATTCTAGTGACCTAGAAACAACTCTAGATTGAGGGTCACCCTACTTGTTCTTGAATCGTGTTACATCATTTCCCTGAGTGATAAATAATATAACAAAAGTCCAAACACATTTATTAATGTTTGTCTTAGAATTCAAACACCTAAGAATTCTAAACTGATGCCATTACAAGTTAGGATAATCTGAAAAACAAATTTTTCTTAGGTTTTAAATATCATATTCCAAAGTAGGTAAAATAAGCTACCACAGAAATAATTCACATGAAATATTAAAACTACCTGATTCAGGTCACAGTATGTCCTTAGAGAAGGTGCCGATTTTAATTCTCTTGCTATCTTCATAGCTGCATCCAAATCATTTTTTTTCTCCTCAATGTAGCTCTTAGCCATCATTACATTTGATAAATAATCACCTGTATTTCTTACTACTTCTTCACACAGGTTCTTTTTCCTTCATTTACGATAAAGTTATTTTTCAGTATTTCATAAACATTTTTATGACAGTAAGTTTACAGTAACTCAACAGTATTGAAAAGATAATTTCACTATTTTGTGAACGTAAATAAAGTAAGATTATTAAAAGGGGCATTCAGTTGAACTAAAATGTATTAGAGTGGAAGCTGTGTGCATGTAACTAGAGAAAAATCAGCCTCTGTAGGAGGACACAGTTATCATGTCACAGAGACAGCTGTCAGAGCTGCATAGTAAGATAAACCCTGGATGATTCCACCACCACTTTTAAAAGTAGGAGGAACCCTGGCCATCTTGCTGTCATTTGTGCCATTACATCAAACACATTCTGTGCTCATTTCTCACAAGAATCTATCTGTACATTAAAATATTTCTATAAGTAGATACATATTACATGAACTTAAAATGATATTTATAAATACTTCACCAAACCAGAACTTAATTAACTATTATCTTCAAAGTAATCACTCAGGAAGCTTATAGTATTACTCCTTCATTACTTACCTCATTTTACTCAAGAAATTTTCTGTGCCTATGTTGCAATTACTTTATTATGGAAATAAAGATATTTTGCACCAAAAATTATAGTGTCTAATTGCTCATTTTATTCATCAAACAAATGAGTAAAATGATTTCCTCAAAATCAAATCTGGCCTCCAAAAAGACTCGGCTACACTGAACAGTCTGAAAAGGAAATTAAGAAAACCATTTACAATAGAATAAAAAAAAAAAGAATGTATTTAGGAATAAACATAACCAAGGAGGCAACAGATGTGTACACTACCCAACACTGCTGAAATTAAAGAAGGTAAACTAAATGCAAAGATCTCTCATGTTCATGAATTAGAAGACAACACTGTTAAGATGTCAATACTACCCAGAGCAATCTACAATTCAAAGCCATCCTTATCAAAATCAGAACAGAAAAACCCATCCTAAAAGTGACATGGAATCTCAAGGGACCCCAACCTTCCAAAACAATCCTGAAAAAGAACAACAAAGTCGGAGAGCTCACACATCCTGATTTCAAAACTCGCTACAAAGCCACAGTAATGAAAACATTGCTCTGCTGCCACAAGGACAGACACACAGACAGAGAGCCCAGAATTAAATCTTCACATATATGGTCAACTGAGTTTCGACAAAAGTGCCAAGACCATTCAATGGAGAAAAGACCATCTTTTCAACAAATGGTACTGGGAATGAATGACGTTAGGCCCTTTCCTTACACTATATACAAAAATCAGCCCCAAATGACTCAAAGACCTAAATGTTAGAGCTAAAACCATAAGACTGTTAGAAGAAAACACAGAGAGGAAGCTTCAGTATTAGATTTGGCAATGATTTCTTGGATATGACACCAAAACATGGCAACAAAGAAAAAATAGATAAAACAGACTTTATCAATTAAAAACTTATTTAGATCAAAGAATGCTATCAAGAGAGTGAAAAGGCAAGCCACAGAAGCAATGTTTTCTTAGGTCAGTCTGCCAAGGCAAAAGAAATAAAAGCAAAAATAAACAGATGGGACCTAATCAAACATACGAGCTTTCGCACAGCAAAGGAAATTATAAACAAAACAAAAAGACAACCTATGGACTGGGAGAAAATATTTGCAAATGGTGGAACTGACAGGGTGTTTAATTTCCAAAATATACAAACAGCTCTTACAGCTCAACATCAAAAAAAATCAAAAAACCCAAAACCCCAAACCAACAATGCAATAGAAAAATGGGTGGAAGACCTAAACATACATTTCTCCAAAGAAGACATACAAACGGCCAACAGGCACATGAAAAGGTGCTCAACATCACAAATTACTGGAGAAATGCAAATCAAAATCACAATGAAGTATATCACTTCACACCAGTGAGAATGGCCATCATCAAAAAGTCTACAAATAGGGGGAGGGTACAGCTCAAGTGGTAAGTGCATGCTTAGCATGCAGAAGATCTTGGGTTCAATTCCCAGTACCTCTTTGAAACATAAATAGGTAAACCTAATTACTCCCCAAATAAATAAATAAATAAATATTTTAAAAGTCTGTAATTATACAAATATAATAAATGCTGGAGAGACTGTGGAGAAAACGGAACCCTTCTACAACTGTTGGTGTGAATGTAAACTGATGCAGCCACAATGGAAAACAGCATGGCAATTCCTAAAAAAACTAAAAATAGAGTTACCACATGATCCAGCAATCCCACTCCTGGGCACATATCTGGAAAAGGCAAAAACTCTAATTTGAAAATATACATGCACCCAATGTTAATAGCAGCACTATTTATAGTATCTAAGACATGGAAGCACCTAAATGTCCATCAACAGATAAATGGATAAAGACAATGTGACACACATACATACATAAACATATATATATATATATATATATACACGTATATATATATATATATATATATATATACGCGTATATATATATATATGGATATTACTCAGCCACAAAAAAGAATGAAATAATGTCCTTTGCAGCAATATGGATGGACCTAGAGATTATCATACTAAGTGAAGTAAGTCAAAGATAAATATCATATGATATCACTTATCTGTGCAATCTAAAAAAGTGATACAAATGAACTTAGTTACAAAACAGAAACAGACTCACAGACACAGAAAACAAACTATGGTTACCAAAAGGGAAAAGGTGGAGGGATAAATTAGGAGTTTGAGATCAACAGATACACACTACTATATATAAAACGTATAAACAACAAGGACTGACTGTAAAGCACAGGAAACTATATTCACTAACTTGTAATAATCTGAAAAAGAATATATATATAACTGAATCATTTTGCTGTACGGCTGAAATTAACACAACATTGTAAATCAAATACACTTCAATTTAAAAAGTCAAAAAAAAAACAAGCCACAGAACAAGAGAAATTATCTGAAAATGATATATTTGATAAAGGATTAATATCCATAATGGATACAGAACTCCTACAACCCAGCAACAACAAAACAAATAATCCAATTCAAAAATGGGCAGAGGACTGGAATAGATATTTCTCCAGAAAAAAATAAGCAAATGGTCAACTGAAAGGATATGGTCCACAATACCACTAGCTATTATGGAAATGCAAGTCAAATACAAAATCAGATACCACTTCACATCCTCAAAATGGCTGTATTTTAAAAAAGAGAATTAACAAGTGTTGGTAAGGATGTGGAGAAACTGGAACTCTTATGCACTGCTAGTGGGAATGTAACCTGTGTAGCCAACTTAGAAAACAGTTTGGTAGTTCTTAACAAGATAAACATAAAAGTACCCTGTGCCACTAAACTGTACATTTTTAAATGGTTACAAAAGTAAACTTCATTATGCATATATACCACTGTTAAAAAATGTAATAAAAATGTATGCACATGACCTATCACTTAAAATTTTATAACTGAATATTAAACATGAGATACCAACAACATTGAGGAATAAAGAATATGATTCATTCATTGTGTATTGAGCCTATGTTCTAGATATCCTAATTAGACTAAAAAAAAATAAAAAGAACCCAGATCCAAAGGGGCAAGTACCATTACCAAATATATTTCTTACTTTTATGAGCCTGCCTCTTGAAATACAAAAATGTGATTAAAGATTATTTAAGCTCTTATATATCAAAGTTTTAAAAAAGGATGGCTATATAACAGTATGGTGGTATTTGTTTAGAAATGAGTATTAGAAAGTATGTTATTATTTTCTGTGATGCAAATAAACACAAGAAAAAATGATGAGATTACGTACCAGAAAGAGTATGTTTGCATTTTCCCGAGTATGCTGAATTCTACAACGGGATTCAGAATTTGAAATCATTTATCTATGCTAACTGGTTTAAGAAAGAAATTATCTGAACAGCTTTGGATCAGAAGGCAAACAGCCAAATAAAAACAAAAACAAAAAAAACGCTGCTCTTCATTTTGAAGCTGTAAACATCAGCCTATAGGGACCACCCATAACCTTCCAAACTAGTTTAAAAGTTACTCATTACTTTAATCTATGCAAAGGAATAAAATGACAAGTTAATGTTAAAAGCTTCAGTTTCATTGAGTCTATATTTTTAACTTATTACCTGGAATCAAGAGAAGTAAAAAGCTGATCAAACTGTTTCTCCAGAACTTCTATAAGACTGACTGTTTCCTCTTTTGTTTGACTGTGTATGGGTTCGAGCATCTGGGAAGAACATAATACAAAGATATAATTTGGTATTTCTATTTTGGAGGAACTGTACTCTTTAACACAATTTTGAAAGTAAAAGATACTTTTTGGACTTTTCAAAATAATAACACAAGAGGAGATTAGATGATAAAAATGGACTAATTCACAAGGTTAAACTTTAAATCCTGGTACTTGTTAGCAAGATCACATCTTTTTTGGCACTTTGTACTGATAAACTGGCAAAAAGGCCTAGAAAACCCACTAAGTTTTCTAAACTTCTTATCATTTCAATCAGTACAGGAAATGAATCGTTTTGGATAGCTGAATTTCTCTCTGGTAGGATTCCTTAAATTTATAAAACTTAAAATGTAGTATTAAAAATATTTGAAATAAAGTGTTAACTATTTCACATACTTCTTCATATTTTCAAAGAATCACTGCTTGGTATCTGTGACCTTTTCTTCTTCCAATTTCTTTTTGGAATGGGAATATCTACCTATGCCTATCCAACCAGTGTATTTTAGGAGATAATTTATTAGTTTCACACATTCACAGTTGGAGAGGAATTTTGCCCCAGCATGAGTCATTCTCTGAGTCTCACCTATACCTGATTTAGAAGATACTTAGATGAGATTTTGGAGCTAGAGTTGACGCTGAAATAGGTTAAGAATTTGGGGTATGTGAGATGGGATGAATGTATTTTGCATGTGAGAAGGATATGAATCTGGGAGGGCCAAAGGGCAGACTGCTATGGGTTGAATTCTGTACCCCACTCCCCTTTCAGATTCACCTGTTGAAGTCTTAACTCCCGTATCAGCTATAACCCTTTGAGTGCCTTGGCTGTGAATTTGCTGCTGCTGGGTGTAAGGAATTTGTTCCTTCTCAATAAAGAAGTCTCTCTGTCTGTCTCTCTCTCTCTCTCTCTCTCTCTCTCTCTCTCTCTCTCTCTCTCTCGGGTGACAGGGTTAAGGAGAAAAGAGCATAAGACTCTGTGTAACGATCTACAGCCAGATAACACGCAATGCTAGAAAGGTGATCTGCAATGCTTCCAAGACAAAACTCAGCTCACAGCAAGCGGAAATCACAGCTCCTTAACAGAGCTCCAATTTCAGCATGCTGCTAGCACAACAATGCTATGAGATTACTGCTAGCAGGCCATGAGAGGTGTCCATTCTTTTGTATATTTCTCTTATCATTTGATAATCATACTTAATAACTGAATGCTAAGCTCCAATTTCAGTGATATTACATCCAAATTACACAGTTAAAGAGAACATGCCTTAATTTATGATAGAATTTAATCATTCAAAATGCTTACTTTTACAGCAATACTTAATTCTTCAAAATTCTGGCCTGCTATCTTCAATGCTTCATCAATTTCTTCCACAGTTTTAGTCTCCTAAGAAAGGGAAGGGGAATATACAAACACAAAGTATAAACATAGATGCTTAGATACAACATAGCAGCTGCAAAAGCATCAAGCTACCATTGCGGTTACAGACCCACTACAGAAATCAGAAAAGAAGCAACAATTAACATTTTAGTTTTGGTGATAGCATCCCAAATTTCTTTTAGGTACCTTTTTGGAAAAAATGGAATTATGTCCTACAACCATTTTGCATCTTAAAACTACCTGAAAAATATATCATGGCAATAAATATATATACATAAAAAGTAACAGTTCTTAAGAAAAAAAGATTATAATTTGGCTATGTTAAGATTTAAACAATGAAGGTGAAGACAGCGCTCTGTCTTCTCTCCCAGCCCACTAATGATCCCCTTAACAAAAAGATGTAATACTTCATTCAGCAGTATTTTGGAGTTTGTCCTGTTTCTAGCCTTAAATTAGAAGAATACATTATTTAAAGTGATATGGAGTAGTAACAGGTAAAACTCAATCTTCCAACAACAATTACACCATCCTTTCAGTCACCGTTAAAATACCTGGTAAATCACCCTTAGAATTTAGAAACTTGCACTTTATACAATCTCATAGAATGTGAATTCAATAACTAGGTTCAAAAGGAGGAAGCTACGTGCAGGTAAATATCAAGAGCACTGACAGAGCTGGTCAAAGGCAGAATGGGCTAACTTGGGAGGAAAAGAGAATTGCTGAAAACAGTTCAGAACAAATCAAGAGATTCAAGCAAGGGAGTATAGGTTTACCTCTGTTACCTTCATGTTTTCAAAAGAATCTACAGTTATAGGAACCTTGAGAGAAGAGGAAAGTGAAGCTACCAGAGACAAAGTAAAAACGTCTGGCCACGTGTCACTTGATGAATAACATTCTTCATACCTCCATTACAGCTGATGGGTTCAGAACAGTCCCACGTGTGAAGGCTGAATGTTCTAAACCAACAGTTAGCCGGTCAGCAGTCTTTTTAAAGTCCTGAGAACAGTTCTTTATTCTGGAAAATGTCAAGTACATTTATTTTAAATACCAACATTAATACAATGGTTTCAATCCTCTAGTCTGATTTTTACTCTCTCTCAAAAATAATTCAGGGGGAGGTTATAGCTCAGTGGTAGACTGTGTGCTTAGCATGTACGAGATCCTGGGTTCAATCCCCAGTACCTCCATTAAACATAAATAAATAAATAAACCTAACTACCTCCCCACTCAAAAAAACTAAAAAAATAAATCATACCATGACTTCTAAGAACACTTAACAGTGGGCTCTCAATTATCTATGGTAAGTAAAGACAGGGAAACCATGACTAAATATGCTTTCATATAAAACTTAATTTTAAGCAAGAATTCAATTTCTTAACAAATTCCTAAAAATAATAGCTTACAGTATAAATTGTGCTTGAATTTCCTAACCATCTCTCCTTCTCTGATATTTTTTGGTAGACATGTTGATAATCCTTTAACTGTCTCAAGCTCAATTATTTATATACACAAATGCCAGCTATTAAAAAATGTACTTATAGGCCTAGATAATGTATATAAAGGTAATGAATTTACCAGATAAGTTAGTTTCAAAGAAAAAGTAAGCTACATTTCTTGAGTACAGATGCTAGAGTTTTTGCCTATTTTTATCTTTATATCCCTATGTTAGCTAGCACACAATAAGCACTCAGTGTTTGTTGAATAAGTAAATCAGGAGCCTATGACACTTCATGGAAGAAACTATTATTAAATATGTTACTCTCATAGAGAGAAATAATAGACTAGATAATTTTTAAACATTCTATTACTTAAAAAGTGAACATTCATGTTCTTAAAAACATATGTGAATGCTTTGGCCATAAGGAGTCCATTATTCAATTCCTGTTTCAAAATATTAAAAGACAAATCAGGAAGGAAACACATCATGTATCAAAAGATACTTCTATTTTAAAATATATAACCATTTAAACCAAATTCTACTGAAATTAGGAAATAGAGGAGTTTCTAACATAAGTATATTTGACATGGAGAACTAATTTTAAAATGGTAATTCAGAAAAAAACTGGGGTACCTAAAACAGATTCATCTACTTCTGAAAATGAAATTTCACTTTGCAACCATATTCAATATTATATAGATCTAGACAAAAGTACAATCAAATTTGATTTGGACGATGTATAACAAGAAAGATTCATACAGAAGCCCACATTTATATTTTCTCTTGGGAAAAAAAAAGGATAATCTCGCAACACTGGGATGGTCTTAACACAAAGCAGTAATTGGCTGGAGCTGAGTACAGGCTACCTCCTTTGGAGTGGGTAAACCTTCTGTCTGCTACAATCCTTAACGCTCATTTAATGTCAGTCTGTCTCACCCAGTAAGTCATCTGCTAGATTCCTGTAGGTGTTCAAATTTGTTATGGCCACTGACTCACAGGAAGCCAAAAAGATTCCTGAAGTGATTACTCTATTCACTCAGAGCCTATGGAGGAAGTGACCGGTGGAATGCAAATACAGCAGTTGGGAGCAGTACTGGTATTCCATGAGCCTGAGTTTCACCTCTGGTTCTGTCAATAACCAACTGCTGGACTTTAGCTAAGTGGTTATGCTACCCAAAGGAAAAACTGTTCTGTTGGTTTCTATGCATGCATATAAATCTGGACAGAGAAGCTACAGCAATAACATGAAAAGTCATGACAGTTAGTCTAAAGGATTTTGGATTTTACCTGGATAGGTAATGAAAACCATAGAGCAGGAAAGGGTCTGAAGTCCTAAGGAGGTAGCCAAAAGAGACTAAAAGAATCAAACAGGGTGTAGAAATGGAAGATAAATTATAAATATGGGTGATATTGTGGAAATAGAATCTTCAGGAGGTAAGATGGATGAGATATGAGGAACTGGGTGATCTATAGATGTTTGGGCCAATAACAAAATTGAAAAGTTTCCAATGAGACTGTTCCTTGAGGGAACCCTATATTTATTTTATTTCTCATATAACTTACTTCCATATTAAATATGATTTAAGAAGTTAAAAGTTATACAAAAATATAATTACCATCTGAGTAGCGTCTTGGTAAATTAATAAGAAGATTCTTTGACCCTTAAAAAGTTGCAAAGTCAAACTTCACCATTTTTTAAATCATGATTCATTCCACAGTCAACCCTAAATGTACATTCGCCTAGGATCAAAAAATGATTTTCAGAAAAACTACAGCAAATGTCAAAATATCACGGTTCTTCGTCTAACATTTATAAAATGTTTACTCTGTGTCCAGCACCAGGGATGTAGAAAACAATAAAATATGGCCCTTGCCATTAAAGGGGCTTGTAGACTAGAAGAAGATGACAAATATAAATAAGTGCAATTAAAAAAAACACAGGTGCTCATCTCCAGCTGGAATATGTTAAAAAAAACTTTGCATACTATTTCAAGAAGAGAATTTATTAATACATATACATGTAAAATCTTACACAAGAATGGAAAAATGAATAAAATAATCTCAAAGTTATCACTTTCTATAAATCACCTCTCAAACCACTTCTTTTCAAAATCCTGCATTGTATTGTACTCATACTACTGTTGGGAATCAATAGAAATGTACGTTCTTATTTTTTTCCTCCATTATCTTCTCACTCAGCACACTAGTTTTTGCTGAAGTCTATTCTCAGCTTCTCTTACTCTGATGTGGCAATCTTGCATTCTTTTCTTTCCCCACTTTAAATAAGAACAAACTAATGCTGCTTCTTTAGGAGTTGGAGTCTCCATTTCATTTACAGCTAAGATAAATTACAAACCTAAAGAGCAATGTATAAACAATGGGTTACAAACACTAATCTAAGAATGACATTTTATCAATAATTCTAAAATAACTCTTCGAGAAATATGTTAAACTTCAAACACTAAAATAAGTGCACACAGAACATACTTTTTTGGCTGCAGTTTTTCCATAAAAGACTCTTCTTTAATATATCCATCTATTGGGCAGTATCCTTGTTTTGTATTTATAGTTGTAGCAACCTTAGGATAAAAGATGAAAGTAAGAAACCAGAAAGTCACTCAATAAATTCTGTTTATCCAGAATTCAAAAAACTAGTGTGTCATCCATAGATAAAGTTGAAAATAGCTCTAAAGATCCTGAAATCCTCTTTAAATCAAAGAAAAAGCAACATTTACATGTTTTTATCCTACTTTATTTTTTTAAAAAAATCATTTAATTGGCAATTAATTAAGCAGAACATTAACTATACTTCACTCTGCTACATTTCTAAAGGAAATACTTGGAACAATACTTTTAAAATTCACTGTAAAATTTTTACAATGCTATTTTAAGGTACGTACAAAACTCTAAAATACTTGGGAATAACTATAGTAAGAAAAATACAAGCTCTAAGAAAAGAAAACAAAAAACTTTATTGGCAGTCATAAACAAGAACTGAATAAATGGAGAATTAGGTTAGGGTCTTGAAGACAAAGATTTAAAACCCTAAAACACAACTGATATAAAATTAATACAATTCTGAAGTTCGTATGAAAACATAACGAGCAAGAATATAAAATTTTTAATATAACATTCAGTGGAGATTTATCCCACCAGAAAATAAAGCTACTGTAATTAAAACACTAAGGTAGTGGCACAATACAAGTCAACCCTTGAACAACGCAGGGCTTAATGTGCATGTAATTTACAGCTGGCCCTCTACATGTGCGGTGCTTCTGCATCCACGGATTCAACCAACAGCAAACCATGTAGTACTGTAGTATTTATCTACATAAGCGGACTTACACAGCTCAAACCTGCACTGACCAAGGGACAACTGTAAATGAATAGAACAGAGCCCTGAAACAGATCCACAAATATATGGGAACTTCATATAGACTATAAGGGGCATTTCAATTAAATAGAGGAAAGATTGATTATTCAATAAATCATGTGGGAAAGTCAGCTAATTATTCTGAAGAAGAAAGTCACATACTCACATCATATAAAATATAAAGGGATTTAATACTTACTTTAAAAAAAAAGTATTGAAAAAAAAGTACTGTAACTCTGAGATGGAAAATCTGCCTAATCAAAGAAAACCTAGAAGCCACTAAGGAGGAGGAAAAACAATTCAAGAAGGAAACATTTCTGAATGGTAAAATGTAATAAACAAAATTAAAAGTGAAAAATTGGGAGAAAACATTTAAAATACACAGGACAAAGTGTTAATATCTCTATCACATGAAATAGTCTGACAAGCTAGAAAAAGACAATTCAAAAGAAAAGTATGGAAAGGACCAAAAAGGATCCGTTAAAAATCCTCCCAGAAGAGGAGCTAAGAAGTCAACATATGAAAAATTGCTCAATTTCACTAGTAGTCAGGGAATTTCAATTTAAAACAAGGAGATACCCACTTTTTGTCCATTAAATGGTCAAACATTAAAAAAAATGGACAAACTCAAACACGGATATTTTTTAGACCTGGAAACTAACAGAATCTGCAGATAAGATTTTTTTGGTGGGAGTGGGTTTCAAGAATTGTGCAAAGATATGGTGAAAAATTTTGAAAACCACCTAAATGTTTTATCATAAAGAGATTAGTTAAGAATTACAGCTCTTATGTACCATAGTTTATTATATAGTCTTTGAAAGTACTGCAGCAACATGGATGGACCTGGAGATTGTCATTCTAAGTGAAGTAAGCCAGAAAGAGAAAGAAAAATACCATATGATATCACTTATATGTGGAAACTAAAAAAAAGACAAATGAACTTAATAACAAAACAGAAACAGACTCACAGACATAGAAAACAAACTTATTGTTACCAGAGGGGAAAGGGGGTGGGGGGAAGGGATAAATTGGGAGTTTGAAATTTGCAGATACTAACTACTATATACAAAACAGATAAACAACAAGGTTCTACTGCATAGCACAGGGAACTACATTCAATATCTTGTAGTAACCTATAATGAAAAAGTATGAAAATGAATAAATGTATGTATATGTATGACTGAACTATTATGGAGAGATTGACACAACATTGTAAACTGATTATACTTCAATTAAAAAAAAGTAATGTAGGAGACTCTCATGAGAATAGGTTAATGCTGCTAAGAAAAATAAAGCAGACTACTAAATGCGATAGTCTCTCATTTAAATATATACCTCTGGTGGGAAAGAGGATGTTCTGGGAAGGTTTTAAGTATAAGGTACCAAAGATAGTTATGTATTATTAGGTTATCAGGGTAAAAGTGTTACTTTAGGAAAATCACAATGGAGCAATTGTTATTTTTAAGAGTGTCCCCTCAGAACTGAGGACTAAAACTTATATTTCTATCTGCCTCTTCATTTATGCCCTTTTGGCCTGGCATTTCATAGTAAGAGCTTAATGTTACTATCAACAGATTTGATACAGGACATTTCTTCCAGAAAATTTAAGAAATTATTAAATACAACTGATTTAAAATATTTCAGTTAAAACTGTGTAAAGATTCTTAACTTCTAACATTTTTTTTTTCACTCTAGCATCTCTACGAATGTAAATTTGATGACACACAAAGGTTGAGGGGCAGGGCAAAGTTCAAAATTTGCTTGCATGGTATTGGTGTGGAAAATGCAGGTACAAATCTGAAAGGAATATTACTTCATTAAGATAAAAATAAATAGAGGCAATATTCCACAAAAATGTCCAAAAAAGTCAAAATATATAGGCTAAGTGTATAAACTTAACCTTGCATTCCCTTTGATCACTTTGAACAATCATAAAGTGGATATGAACAGCTTATCTTTTGCTAGGTTCCTTAGACTCAGGAGCAAAAATGCAAGTTTTTAGTTCCTAACTAAAAGTATGTCTTATTTCTCCAATATTTTCACCTTTAACATTAGGTTGTAATGCATTCAATATGAAAGACTAAAACTTACCTCACAATCAGGGCATATAATTGTGCTGTATTCTTCAGTTACTAACAAGCACCGTTCACAAAAAGCATGTCCACACTGAAGTTCATGATGGTGACCTACAGATGAAATTTTATTGTGAATTAAACTTTGCACAATTTGTTAATGTTGAATGTTCAGTATAATCAGACGGAAAGTTAAAGGGGATTCTCTTGTATAGGAAAAGATATGTAGTTTAGTTGGAAATGGATGACTTATTAAACGAAATTCAGGAGAAACAAAACAGGTCAGAAGGAGGGAGAAAAATGAGAAGAAAAACCAGGCAGAGCTATGTAATATTGTTTGCATTCATTTAGATGGTTATTTAGCACCTATACTTCTTCAAATTTGACATCTCTTATAATCATATAAAGTGCTCTCACATACTTCATTTGATCATTGTAAATTGCATGGCTAAGAAGGCTGGGAATATTTTATTCAACCTAGGGATGGGTAAACATTTTAGTGATCTGGGGTAAATGGTATAATCTAGACTCCAATCTAGTTCTGTTTCCAAGTCTAATGTTCTTTCTACTTGATCATACTGCCCTCTGCTAATTTGTATTTCCCAACCTGTGATGGGACAGAGAGGGCCAATTTGAGACACTGGCAAGACCATTCTCTTCATGATCTAAGACACTGGCAAGGACAGAAGTCAGATGCCACTAATGTCACACACACATGACTCATATAAAGATCATCTTCACAAACTTAGCATTTATGAAGGGAAATACCATAATCTTATCTTTGGAGTAGGGAGGGAATTAGTGTTTAATGGGTAGCATTTCAGTTTTGCAAGATGAAAAAGTTCTAGAGATCTATTATACAACAATGTGAATATACTTAACACTACTGAACTGTTCTTTTAAAAATGGTTCAGATGGTACATTTAATGGTATTTTTTTTAAAACCACAATAAAAAAGAAACCAGAGAGGGACTCCCCGACCACACTGAGAACTGGAATGCCAATGGCTCTATTGCCCGTGCCACAATCAGGATGTTGCAAATGATGTTGCGGCCAATTCCAGAACCCTAACCCCTGTGCCATGTTCACACCAGCAAGGTGGTCTTGAGTCTTGCCTCTCCTCTGTATGATACCGTAATTTTGATTGAAAAACCTAGTATCAAGATGTTAATAATCTAAGTAGAATTTGGAGTTTATCATAATAAGCATTCATTATAGCTATGTCACTTTCACAGGTTGTCGTTTTAAAAGACTTTGCAAGAAAAAAAGGGAAAAAGAAACTAGATAAAATTAGTCACCATTCACTATAAAATTAGTGTTCTTGATAATTTATGTTATAATAATTGCATTCTTTTGATTAAAAAAAGCTTTAGTTTTAAAGCCAACTGAAACATCTGAAGCTAGCTCACAATCAAGCTAAATTTTAAAGCTCGTTTAAATTCCAGAGATAATGTTACTAAAGAAATCAAAACTATTTCAATTGTTTTCTTTTATAAGGTTTCTGGCATTGTACAAAGCAAAATAACTTGTGCTGCATTACAGCTTACAGCAGTTTCACAACTTTGTATGCACAGGCACTATCTTTCCAATTGAGAACTTCTCAGCATTATAATAAAAATGTATGGAAGAAGCAGTGATTTTAAAATGCCATGTTCTAAAACTTTTCTTTGTAATACTATCTCATTCGAATAATGGCGATTTTCTATGCAACAGCAGTGATCGAAATTTGGGGTAGGGGAAATTTGGCTCCCCACCGAAAACACAGCTAACCAACTTTTCCCACTCGCTCATGTCTCCCAAATGGAGTCCGTCTTGGAGGGACTGAGAAAACTGACTTTCCCTTCGAAAGTGCAAAGATTTAACAGGTACACAGCGTAATAAGGCTTTCAGCAGCTCCAGGAGTTGAAATTCAACAACTCGCCCCTGGCAGAGACACAGCGCCGTACCGCCTTTCCGGTTACATTAAGTAACTTGAACCTGTTCCACCTGAGGGGAGTCTTGAGGGAGCGAATCAAGGGCGCTCGTTCCCTTGCCGCACAAGGTCAGAACGCAAGACGCACAGAAGTGAGGTGCTGTCTGCCAAACCGAGCCGCGTGCCCCGGCCCATCCCCAACGTCCGTTGTGTAATTTTAGAAAAATTTCACAGTGGTCTATTCGTTACTACAACAAAAACTACCCAAGGAAGCCATGTTCCGTTGCTTCACCACAGGATGACGGCTAGGGCCTCACAGCTCCCCTCTCACCGACCTGCGAACCGGCCGGTGAGGAAGGGGCGGCGCACGGGGAGGCTGGGGGTGAGGAGAGCCGCCCTCGCCCGTCTCAGCGCGTCCCAGCCTCGCTCGCCTCGCGGCCCGCGGGCTGCGGGCCCGGCCTCGACCCGCGCACGCCTCGCCGCCGCGGCCACCCCGCCCCGCCCCGCCCCCGCGCGGGCCGCGGGCTGACCCTCAGGCCCTCACCCGAAGCTCCGGGCGCCCTTCCTCCACACCGGGCGCACAGGGCCTCCCTCGTGGCCTGGGCTCGGGCTTGCCTCTCCACCTGCCCGCAGGAAGTCGGGCCGCGCCGAGCCCTCAACGCCTCAGCCGCCATCGCCGCCTCCTCAGGCTCGGAGGGCGCCCGCCGCGTGCGGGCCGACGTCCCTCGCGGCAGTGGCCAATCACCGGAGGCGGCGGCTCCAGAGAGCCAATCAGGGGCAAGGAAATTGAAGCCCCCCCCCCCGGCCAGCGGGGCACGCGGGCTGTTTCTGTTTTGCAGCCGTCGGAGAAACGGTGCGCGAGGTGATCAAAAACCGTTTCCCCGTCCGATCTTAGTCTGAGCGTCACCGCCTTGGCACTCTTACTGCATTTAAATCAGACTTCACACAGCATTCCTTCCACTGCTGTTGACCTCACAGGGGGTGAACCATCCTTCGCGTTGAAGTCGTCCCCCTTCCCTCGTGCATCATAGGGGCTTCGGTGAGGAAGCCGGCCCAGGTGCCTACCGGTAGGGGGATGGGTTAGCTACTTCAGACTAAGGTGGTCATGATTGCCAACAGCTGTCAAACTCTCGGTGTACAAGGCACTGGGTCGGGAACAGTTGAGGGTCCTAAAAATTTACAAACTAACAGGTTCCCGCTTGAGAGGTATGGAGGCCTCTACCTAAAGGGTAACTTCTAGTACGGTAGCTTGTGTTAAATGCCGGAGGAGAGTGAGAGAAAAGAATTATCTGCGTTGTATGAAAAGCCTTCCTAGAGGATAGAGGGTTTCCACTAGACCTTAATACCTGGGTGGGTCTTGCGGAAGTAAACAGGGTAAATGAGGCATTCCAGGGAGAAAGAACAGCATAAGCAAGAGAAACTAGGTGGGAGATGCTGTGGTCTATTCAGAATTTAACTTATAGATCATTTGGCCAGAGTATTAACTTAACTTACAGTGAGCTTTTTGGAGAGGTATATCGTAGTTGAGCCTTACAGGGTCATGAATGCCAGACTAAGGAGTTTGGACTTCACCATTTAAGCAGTAGAGTGCTGGCCAAATTGTGTGAGCAAGGAATGATGTGATCTGGTAACAGTGCGGCAGGTATATTGTGGAGGGAGCATCTGGAGATGGCAGGGTGCATTCAGCTGCTACGAATAAAAGCCTGCATACAGTCTTCATTTTCTCTTTTCTGTATACTTTTTTTTTTGGAAATAGAAGTATTCTATGCAAAAGCTCACCCCTGATTAATATCCAAAATGTGCAAACAGCTCACACATTTCAATATTAAAAAACAAACCACCCTATCAAAAAATGGAAGAAGACCCGAACAGACATTTCTCCAAAGAAGATATACAGATGGCTGACAGACATATGAAAAGATGTCCAACATTGCTAATTATTAGAGAAATGCAAATCAAAACCACAATGAGGTATCACCTCCCACCAGTCAGAATGGCTATCATCAAAAAATCTACAAATAATAAATGCTGGAGAAGATATGGAGAAAAGGGAACCTCGTACACTGTTGATGGGAATGTAAATTGGTGCAGCCTCTATGGAAAACAGCAGGTAGTTTCCTTAAAAAACTACAAATGGTCTAAAACTACTATATGGTCCAGCAATTCATATATACCTGGAAAAAAATGAAAACTCTAGTTGGAAAAGATACATGTAGCCTGATGTTCATAGCAGTACTATTTACAATAGCTGAGACATGGAAGTAACTCGAAGTGCCCATAAACAGATGATTGGCTTAAGAAGATGTGGTACACATATACAATGGAATATTGCTCAGTCATAAAAAAGAATGAGATCTTGCCATTTGCAGCAACATGGATGGACCCAGGGAATATTACACTTAGTGAAATTAGTCAAAGAAATACAAATACTATATAATATCACATGTGGAATAAAAAAATACAAATGAATCTATATATGAAACAGAAACAGACTCACAGACAAAACAAATTTATGGCTACCAAGTGGGATGGGGTGGAAGGGGGGAGGGACAAATTAGGACTATGGGATTAACATATATGAACTACTATACATAAAATAGAAAAGCAACAAGGATTTATGGTACAACACAGGAAATTACGCCCAATAATCACCTATAATGGAATATAATTTGCAAAGAACAAAAACAAAAAGCAGAAGCTGAACCACTATGCTGTACACTTGAAACTAACACAATATTATAATTCAACTATAGTTCAATTTTAAAAAAGCTCACCCCTACTCAAAAATCTGTTTACTTTGTAGACCTCAGGAAAAAGTACTGATTCATTAATACATCTCCATGCTACCATCCAGTAGTTTCTACTACTAATCCATAATGGAATTCAGAGTACTAATCAAGCCAGTATTCCCATGTAACGTGCTAATATTTCTACAACATTTTTTTAGTGGTGTTGCCTGTTCCCCTCATCTGCAGTGCCCACTCCTTTCTCCATCAGTTCATGTTTTTTCCTCATCATTCATGGGTCAGCTTTAGAACCACCTGTGCCTCACAACCTTCGGATTTCTCCCTGCACTCAATACTGGAGCATGTAGCTGCAATCTCCTTTTCCATTAGGATATCTCTAATGTGATTTGAATAATGACAATCTTGTTGCATAGGGGTTCCTCTTGTGTCATAAGATGAACTGAATGTGGTTCAGTACAGAGGAGTCATGTCTGAATATCACCAGGCAGGCTGGAGAGAATTATGCCTTTGGTACAGTTGAATAAATCTTGGGTAAATCAGGGTCAGTGACAAATACAATGACATACATTTAGACCTCACATATTAGGTATTGGTACCTCCCAGATCTTTCCAACAGAGCAGATAGAATTACGTTTACATTTTAGATTGTTTAAATCCTTTGTGTGGAATTCTTTAATGGCTTCCCTTTGACTGTGACAAATCCTTAAAATGGCCTTCGATTTGGCCTCTTTGATTTGGTCTCTGCTGACCTCTGTAGCTTCATTTTGCCCCACTCCTCCTCACTGTGCTCCAGATACTCTGGCCTTTTTCAGTTCTGTAACTCGGTGAAGCTCTTTCCAACCTTAGGGCCTTTGCCTGGAGTTCTCTTCCCTGCATTATTAAAAAAAATCCAGTAGGCTATTTTAGCCCCACAATAAGGCATAAAGGATAAAATTATGAATGCCCATGTTCACTTCAACTGGCTTAAGAAATAATTTAATTTTATTTAAGTAATTCAGTTTTATAATGTCTGGCCAGTTACTCACATTTTAGCAAATTCTTTGTTCCTCCTGTGCTTCATACCTTCCTTCTAGGATCCTTTCCTTCAAGGACACCCTGAAGAAATGTCTTTAGTGAGAGTATCTTAATGGTGAATGCTCTCAGCTTTTATTTGAATGCAAATATTTTCATCTCATTTTCATACTTAAATGATTATTTAGTAACATACCATTCTAAATTGACAGTTTTTTTTCTCAGTGTTTGAAGATAACATCATATCGATTTCTGACTTTTACTGTTGCTATTGAGAAGTTTGCTATAAATCTGTCATTCTTTACAGGTAAGTTGTTTTTCTTTGGCATTCTATATATTCGTTGTAATGTCAAAGTGTAGCTATTTATTTTCCCTGCTTCAGACTGATTGTAGTTCCTCAGTCTGAGAAATTCATTCCTATCATACTGGTCTGGCAAATTCTCAGCCATTTGTCTTCTTTTAATATTACCTCTTCCTTATTATTTTCTTTTGGAACTCCCGTTAGACAGTAAATAGGACTTTTTTTATCCTTTATTTCTGTTAACCTCTCTTTCATATTTTCCATTCTTTATGTCTCTGTGCTGCGTTATGGGTGATTTTCTTCAGATGTATATCCCAATTAATCAGTTCTCTTTCCAGCTGGATCATTAGATCTGCTGTTTAATATGACCATTGAGTTTTAAATTTTCAATGACTGCTTAATCTAATTTTATATATTTTTTTAATTTCCAAATTTGCCTGACCTTTTGGATAATGCTGTATACCTTTCTCATGTCTTTGATTCCATTTTTTAAATTACTTTAATATGATACACTTACTTTATTATGCACCTGCAAATTCCTTTTTCTGCATTCTTGAGGGGTCTAATACTGCGATTTATTATTTTTATTGATTTTCATTCATGGTGATTTGTTTCCTCACGTGTTTTGTAATTTTGCATTTTAAACTCACATGGAAATGCTTATTTGTGGGAATCCTGTGAAGCCTGTAATAAGCATGCATTTCTCCAGATTATGTTTTTACTTCTCACAGGTGCCCCAAGAAACTATGAAACTTGGACTGCTTTAATTTAATTCCTTGGCTTGTGTTTTCCTAGATTACTCCAATAGCATATTCTGAATCTCAGGCCCACCGAGGGCAGGTGTGTATTCTAGATTACCTAGAGAGATACTTTCCCCACCCAAAGGTATACAAGATAGACAAATTTCTTTCCCTTTTAGCCAAATTGTTTACTCCCACCAGCAGTGTATGAACCTTCTATGCAAATGCTTGGATTAGCATTTGTTTTTTGTTTTTTGTTTTTTTTGACGTACTTTGCTGTACTCAGTGGCTGTACTTTGATATCTCCTTTTTGCTTTGATTTACATTTCTCTGAAGGCTAATAAGGCTGGCATCATTTCATATTTATTGGTCATTTAGGCTTTCATGTTTTGTTTAAGGGCAGGGGAGTTCTGTGTGTATTTCTTATTGATTTGCAGCAATTCTTTATTCTAGATTCCATTACAGATATCATTTTCCAGGCTGTGACTTATTTTTTCATTTTATGATATCTCTTGTTGTCCAAAAGTGTTTTATTTCACTATGATATTTTCATTGAGGTTTGCAATATTTGCCTATTGTTTAAGAAATCTCTCCCAAGCTAAACATTCATTTTATTCATTATCTTCCATAAGCTCTATTACCTTCCCTTACACTTTAAAATTCAGCTTTGTTGTTGTTGGTATTTGCGTTGGAGTGGGAAGAAGTGGGGTGCAATGGAAACATGGGAGCCCAGTGATTTGGATGGACAGGGTCATGAACCTTGATGTTCCGCTTTCATGTGTGCTTCTACATATCACATTGTTAGTGAAGTGCCATCTCAGAAGATAGATACAGAGATAGATTCCACAATGGCATTAAAAAAATCGGGGTGGGGGAGCTAATTAGGTTTATTTATTTATTCTAATTGTTTTTGATGGAGGTACTGGGAATTGAACCCAGGACTCATGCATGCTAAGCAGGTACTCTACCACTGAGCTATACCCTCCTGCCTCACAATGGCATTTTATTATGCTTTTCAAAAAAGGATCAAGTATATTTTAACTTCGATTCTGCTTTTGTTTCAATAAAACCTTGGGTTTACCATTTTTCCACTAGACTCACTAAAATTATCAGGTTGTCACTAAAATAATTTATTGTACAACATTCACAGAATGTGCACAGTGTGTACTCAGTAGAAGTATAGTCGTGAACATTCACTTGGTGTCAGAACATGAGAGTAAGGAGGGTACACCAACATGCCCCAGCCAGCACGACATGGTCTCCAAATGCACCAGATGGCGCCAGGCCCATGACAAACAGCATTTGCAGTTTGGTTCCTTTCTTACTTTTTGAAGGTAGTTTTCAGGTCCTCTGCTACTTTGCCTCGGACCTTTCTGTCCTAAATTACTGCTAGCAGAGGTGTGCAGTGAAGAGGTATAAACTGTCTTCCATATGTATTCCGGAGGAGGCGGAATACCCGACTCTTTCAGGAAGTGACTCTGGCTTTTTTCTTAGAGATTGATTACAGGGCAATGGGGCAGGAAGGACCTTTAGAAAGCACTGAACCCCACCTCCTCATTTAGGGTGGGGAAGCCAAAGCTCTGACCTCCATGGGTAGCATCCCAGTGTTTTGATTCCTGGACCGTGCTCCTGGATTTCACTACACCAATCTCCACATCCACTTCCAGAAAACTCTGCCTTGGGAATTACAAAAGAAATGGACTGCGTGGACATGAAATTTTATATGAATGGAGAGATGACCAGTGCTTCTTCAGGCCAGTTCTGGGGGACTTTCTGGGGATAAGCAAGCTTCAACCTTGCTGCTATGAAGAGTTAGGGGACAGGATGGGGGCTACAGGGTCCTTTCTTGAGAAAGAATCCCAAGGAGAGCTCCAGGGTCCTAAAAGTTGAGGAACGTACCCCTGTGAGCCTCCCTATAGGGCAGCAGCGTGTTAGTGTCCTGCACTGGGCCTCTCATGCTCTCGTCAGGGATTCCACTCATTAACTGCGGGCATCTCCATCTGTGTTTGTCACACTCAGGCCAAGTGACTGCCTTCCAGGCTGAGATGGGTGTGGGCCCTTGGTTGCAGAGCCCACGATACCTCTGGCTTGAACTTGGCCAGCAGAGGTTAACTCGTGGTTCCCAGACTTTGGTGTGCTTAAGAGTCCTTTGGAGAGGTTATGAGAGTACAGAAGCCCACGACCTAGAGGTTCTGACCCAGAAGGTCCGGGTGAAGCCCAGGCATGTGCCCTTTCATAGCCGTCCTGTGCTGGATGTCATTAGACTGGGTCCACGCTGAGAGCAGATTGCCTTACATTCTGGAGGTCTCTTCTGACTCCTCTGTGGTTCATGTACATTTCTCTAGTTCCTTCCATTCCAAGACATATATTCACTGCTATCAGATTTTCTTCTTTTGGAAACATAAAGCTGCAGACTCCAAGGGAGAAACAACACCCATGTTTTCATAGATTTTGTTTGTTTGCATTGAGGCAAGTTGTTATGACGAGGAACCGTCCAGGGGCAGAGTCAGGGCAAGACCAGGCCTGAGATCACTCTGAGGTGAGGCAGGCGATGGAAGTGCATTTGGGGTTGGCTCAACAGACAAACACAACCCACTGTTTCAGACGCTGATTTCAGTCCCTCGTTGTGTCTCAAACTTTGTTTCAGTCACTGACGATGTGGGCTACGCTGTGAGTGGCCCCTCATGAGACACCTGGCCAGATGAGGGACAGTCCTCCTTCTCTGGAAAAGCCATTTTGCCCTGTTCGCAGAAGCATCGGGCATTCCTCACCTCCAGCTAAACATGTGCGTCTTTGCGCCTTTGAACCAGTTCTAACAACTGCCTAGTTCCCGCATCTGGATACAAGCTAAATAAAATCATTAACACTTACTCATTGTTATATCTGGGTGAGAGCTGTGAGTTTACCTTTCCTTTGAAAATTGACATTTAACCCTGAAAAGAGAGGACAAAAGCCACCATCTACTCCCCTCGGGGGCAGCAGTTGTCATAAATGATACAATAGAACACTTGGTCTTCGAAGAGACTACAGGACATTCCATTCAAAACCAAACCAATACACTTTTTGTTTTTTGGAGTGTAAAGTATTCCTCAGGACATGACACAAGTAGGTTAGAAGAGCTGACAATCCCAAGAAAAGACCAGGAAAGGGGCTGATCATGGGAAGAGGCTTCAAACAGATCAGGCATCACCAGGGGTCCCAGGGCTGCGTGTTCCCCAGGGCTGCGTGTTCCCCAGGGCTGGGTGTTTCCCAGGGATGGTAGCAAAGCTTTTGAGGAAACAACCATGCCAGATGCTGCATTCTGCATGAACCCAGGCCAACAAATAACATAAATAATCAGGATAAAAATTACATTCTCCCATCTCCCCAGCGGCCTGGCTTGTGGGCAGCATCTGGTTCCCGAGGTTTGCAGCACTCACGTGTTGAAGACAGCCTCATTCCTGGAACTGCGCGGTTCGGTCAGGGAGCACAAGGGAAGACCAAAACGACGGCAGCTAATGCCCTGGCGGAAGAGACGGCAGGAGAAGAGAGAGTTGATTTCCGCCAGCCAGTAGCTTTGCTACCATCTCCCAAGCAGCCTGGCCTCGAGGTGACCTCTGCTGCACCAGGGAACCTGGAGACTTCTCCTCAAGTCACCCTGATCCTGAAGGTGGGCGTGGTGCAGTCAATGTGCAGGGGTGGGGGCAGCGACAGGGACAGAGAGAGCGACAGCAGGAAATGGGAGTAAGTCCCACATCTAGCAGCATGGGGCAGCCCCAATCCTGCCATCTCCAGAGCTGCTGCTGCCACTGCCACCGACCCGCCCCCCTGGCCATAGCCGGCCTGCCTCCCAGGGGCAGGCTGACAGGGGGAAACTCCTTCCAGGAAGCTCTGGCAGCAGAAGCCAGGCGGCGGGGGAAGTGGGAGCAAGGGGACTGGCTCTCCAAGGGCAGCCGCCCTAAGCCTCCGCCAACGACACCACTAGAACTGCAGCCAGCTGTCCATCCCGGGGGCCGAGGGCCGGGCTAAGGCTGCACCCTCCCTCCCCGCACCAGCATCAAGCAGCCAAGGCCCCCTGGCGAGCAGTGTGCAGCTCGGGACCACCTATCCCATGGGCTCTGAGGAGGCATTGGGCTTCGGGGTGGGATGGGGGCGTGGGGGTGGGGCAGGGAATTGGAATGGCCTCAAGCCCCGCCCACCCGGCCGCCGGGGCCGCGACCCTGGGAGCCAGGACTGCGTGCCTGCCTTGGGCCCGGGGCATCCCTGTCTAGCGGCTGTCGCCGTGGTGATCGGAGCCCGGAGCGCCCGGCTCTCGCGAGGAGAGGGCTGAGGGGGTCATCTGGGGTAGGGGTGCACTCCGGGTGTGCGGCGATCTGGCGATGAGGGCGGACAGGGTGAGGGGGAGGGGTTGCTGGGAGCGGAAGTGACCCGGCTGAAGGGTGGGGGCTCATTCCTAGGTGAAGGGTTAGGGGAGTATCTCCGGACGGTGGGGGGACCTGGGGTGAGGCCCTTGGGGTGAGCGCGGTTTACAGGGGCTGTAGCTTAGGACCAAGTGGGGCGCAGACCTGGGGCGGGATTTGGGTGTGAGGAGAAGCAGCTTTGTCTCGGGGGTGCAGTGGATCGGGGACCGGGCGTGGCAGGGGGTGGGGAGGCATTGACTGGGTGGGGGGTCGGCGAGCAGTGGTGGCGGGGCTGGTGGGGTGAGGCCTGGCCCTGGGCCCGTGGTGGTCCTACTTGGGGGCCGGGACCCTGGAGGAGGGCGTGGGGGGCCGCGTTGGTGTTGGGGACCCGGCCAGCCCTGGCCGCGGGCTGGGCTCGCCCCACCGCCCCACCGCCCCACCGCCCGAAGCTCCACCGGCCCACCGCCCGGCCCCACTCGCAGCATCCCTACTGCTGGAGTCGCAGCCAAGCCTCCATGCTGCTGTCAGGCGGGCGGGAGGGGGAGGGGCGCTGAAAGCTGCGCGTGCGCGCGCGCACGGGCGCCAGGACGCCGGGGCGCTGGGGCGCGCCCAGAACGTGAGGAAGCTGGGCGGGAGCTGGGTGCTCCTGGACCAGCTCCCGGAGGAGGAAGGCTGCCTGGGGTCTCGGCCTCCCGCCGCTTGCTGTCGCCTCTGCTGCCGTCGCGAGCCAGGTAAGGGGGCGCTGGTGGGGGCGCGCAGGTCGGGGAGTCGGCGGGTGAGGCCTGGGCTGTGCAGTTGGGGAGGCGCCCGGGGGGGGTGGGGGGAGGGGTGCGTCGGTGGGGTCCAGGCCGCGCGTCCAGGTTGGGACCGTGAGGCGGGTCCCGGGGCCCCCCGGCCTGGTTGGGGTGCCTTCCTCCCCCTCCTTAGTACTGGCTGAACCGCGCGGCTTTCTTGGCCGCCGCTCACAGGCGGCTTTGGCAAAGTGGGAGCAGCCCCGGGAGATGGGAGGGCGCTGGACGGCCCCGGGCCAGCCGAGACTGGCCCTCAGGCCTTGCGAGGCCTTCCCGCGCGGGTGGCCCTGCCCTGGGAGTGGAGGCCGCCCCGGACCCTGTGGGGCACAGGCGAGCTGGGGCAGAAGCAGGGGCGAGGCCGGGCCTTTGGGAGCTTGTTAGCCTCCCCCCGAGATACAAAGCTTCTGACCAGTGTATTTTCCGTCTTTTGAGGACTCTCCCTCCTGTTTTGCACAGTGGCTGCAGCAAACGACAGCCTCTGTAGCCTTGATCCTGTGTGGGCTTTGGAATGGTGGCCACTCTAACTGGGGTGAGATGCCACCTCATTGTAGTTTTGCCTTGTATTCCTCGGATAATTAGCAACCTTGAGCCTGTTTTGTCATGTGCCTCTCATTGGTCGCTGGTGGGTCTTCGCTGGAGAATTGCTTCCTGAGGTCGTCTTCTGCCCATTTTTGGATTGGGTCGTCTTCTGTCCGTTGAGTCGGATGAGCTGTTTGGATATGGTGGAAATGAACCCCTAGTCAGTCTCATGTTTGGCAAAGATTGTCTCCTATTTCGTAGGCCGTGGTTTAGTTCTGCTTCTGGTTTCCTTTGGTGTGCCAAAGCTGATGAATTCAGTTTGCTCCCGTTTGTGTTTGTATTTTTGCTGAGTTTTCTGTTGCTTGGGGAGACTACCCTAGGAGAAAATGGGTGAGGTGTACGTGGGATACTGTTTGGCCTACATTTCCTACCGAGAGGTGTGTGGTGTCTTGTCTTACGTTTAAGTGTCTAAGCCATTTTGAATGTATTTCTGCGTATGCTGGGGCTGTACGCCCAGGGGCCGGGATTGGGGTAGGGGGCGGGGCGGCTGCAGAGAGGGCAGCAGCGAAGGACGCGAGCTGCCCAGGCAAGCCTGTGGATTTCCTCCCGAGTCCCCCTCAGCCAGCTCTCTGGGCGCCTTCTTCTGCCTCAGGGTGGCATTTGACATCTCTCCAGGTCAATGGAGTCCCGGGAGGCTTCCTCCAATACACAGAGAGACAGACATATAAATAGGCAGACACGCTAGTCTCTTTCTTTGTTATTAACAGATAGATACACTAACCTCGTCCTCCTCCTCCATTACATAGGTACACAGATACATACATACAAAGACAGACAGGCACACACCAACACACACACACACACAAACAGAAGCCCCCTCCTACTCCTCAGTTAGGTAGGTAGATGGACACACCAATCTCCTCCTCCATGAAATAGATGGTCAGAGAGATACACACACACAGCAGCCTCCTCTTCCTCCTCAATCAGGTAGGTAAGTAGATAGACACACTAGCCTCCTCCTCTAGTAGATAAAGAAACACCCAGACAGACTGAGAGACAGACACACTCACCTCCTCCAATAGAAAGACACTTAGACGAACACAGTAGCCTCCTCCTACTTCATTAGGTGCGTATGCAGACAGACAGACGGAAAGTCACGCTAGCTTCCTCCACCTCCTCCTCCATTAGATAGACAAATACAGAAATGGACAGACCCACACACACACTTACACACACACACACACACACACACACACACACCACTCCTTCTCCTCCTCAATTAGGTAGATAGACAAACACACACGCCTCCTCTGCCTCCTCCATTGCTTAGATAGATTGTCAGAGAGATAGATAGGCCGAGAGATAGACATACTAGCCTCCTCTTCCTCCATTCCATAGACACACAGAGACACACAGACATAGACTAGCCTCTCCCCTCCTCCAACAGATAGATAGACAGCCAGGCAGGCAGGCAGGCAGGCAGGCAGGCAGGCAGGCAGACGGACAGACACACTCACTACAGGCGGAGTGCAGTCAGGGGACAGTGATGGGGACAGGGTCCGGGGACTGGGGTGCCCCTGGTGAGCCAGAGGATTTTCTCCCATGTCCCCAACGGCCTAGCGTGGGGGCGACCGCCGCTCTCCCACGTTCCTCAGACTGAAGCCATTTAATCAGCCTGCTCTTGGGAGCGGGCGTGGTGCGGTCAGTGAAAGAGGTCAGTGGTGGAGGGGCCGGAGGCACTGCGGCTAAGGGGGCTGCCCTGGCGAGTTGGCAAGTTTCCTCCCATCTCCCCCTCTCCTTGGCCTGGGGACAGCCTCTGCCACCCCAGGTTTGCGGGATTGAAGTCTCCTTGTCAGCCAGGTCATGGGAGGCTGGGGAGGTTCGGTCAGGGGCTGCAGAGAGGAGGCGGGGCTGCCCTAGAAGCCCGAGGATTTGCTCCCATGATCCCTTGGCCTGGCCTGGGGTCGGACTCTGATACCCCAGGTTCCCTGGCTGCACGCCTAGGTGTTGGATGCCTCCCAGGAGGCAGGCGCGGTGCGCTGAGGGGATGGTGGCCCGGGGCGGGGAAGGGGAGGCTGCAGAGAGGTCAGCAGCGGTGGCGAGGGCTGCCCAGGTAAGCCTGTGGATTTCCTCTGGTGAGCCCTCAGCTTGCTCAGGGGGCGCCCTGTGCTACGCCAGGTTCACTGGGTGCACATGTCCGTGTTGTCCGGCTCCCGGGATGCTGGCGCGGTGTGCTCAGGGGGCAGTGGTGGTGGCGGGGTCTGGGGCGGCTGCAGAGAGGGCGGGCGGCAGCGTGGGGCGGGGGCTGCCAAGGCAATCCTGTGCATTTCCTCGCGTGTCCCCCTCAGCCTGCTCTGGGGGCGGTCTCTGCTGCCCCAGGGTCCCTGGAGGCTTGTCCTCAGGTGATCCTGCTCCTGAGAGGTGGGCGTGGTGCAGTCAATGTGCAGGGGCGGGGGGCAGCGACAGAGACAGCGGGCAATGGGAGCAAGTACCTGGCTAGTAGTATGGGTCAGCCCCAATCCTGCCATCTCCAGCTCTGCTGCTGCCACTGCCGCCGCCCCGCCCCCCTGGCCATAGCCGGCCTGCCTCCCAGGGGCAGGCTGACAGGGGGAAACTCCTTCCAGGAAGCTCTGGCAGCAGAGGCCAGGCGGCGGGGGAAGTGGGAGCAAGTGGACTTGCTCTCCCAGGACAGCCGCCCTGTCCCGCCTCCGCCGCCTCCGCCGCCGCCCCCACTACCACTACCACTGCCACTGCCACTGCTGCCCGCTGTCCATCCCGGGGGCCGAGGGCCGGGCTAAGGCTGCACCCTCCCTCCCCGCACCAGCATCAAGCAGCCAAGGCCCACTGGCAAGCGGTGTGCAGCTCGGGACCACCTATCCCATGGGCTCTGAGGAGGCATTGGGCTTCGGGGTGGGATGGGGGCGTGGGGGTGGGGCTGGGAATTGGAATGGCCTCAAGCCCCGCCCACCCGGCCGCCGGGGCCGCGCCCCTGGGAGCCAGGACTGCGTGCCTGCCGTGGGCCCGGGGCATCCCTGTCTAGCGGCTGTCGCCGTGGTGATCGGAGCCCGGAGCGCCCGGCCCTCGCGAGGAGAGGGCTGAGGGGGTCATCTGGGGTAGGGGTGCACTCCGGGTGTGCGGCGATCTGGCGATGAGGGCGGACAGGGTGAGGGGGAGGGGTTGCTGGGAGCGGAAGTGACCCGGCTGAAGGGTGGGGGCTCATTCCTAGGTGAAGGGTTAGGGGAGTATCTCCGGACGGTGGGGGGACCTGGGGTGAGGCCCTTGGGGTGAGCGCGGTTTACAGGGGCTGTAGCTTAGGACCGAGTGGGGCGCAGACCTGGGGCGGGATTTGGGTGTGAGGAGAAGCAGCTTTGTCTCGGGGGTGCAGTGGATTGGGGACCGGGCGTGGCAGGGGGTGGGGAGGCATTGACTGGGTGGGGGGTCGGCGAGCAGTGGTAGTGGGGCTGGTGGGGTGAGGCCTGGCCCTGGGCCCGTGGTGGTCCTACTTGGGGGCCGGGACCCTGGAGGAGGGCGTGGGGGGCCGCGTTGGTGTTGGGGACCCGGCCAGCCCTGGCCGCGGGCTGGGCTCGCCCCACCGCCCCACCGCCCCACCGCCCCGCCGCCCGAAGCTCCACCGGCCCACCGCCCGGCCCCACTCGCAGCATCCCTACTGCTGGAGTCGCAGCCAAGCCTCCATGCTGCTGTCAGGCGGGCGGGAGGGGGAGGGGCGCTGAAAGCTGCTCGTGCGCGCGCGCGCAGGGGCGCCAGGACGCCAGGGCCCTGGGGCGCGCCCAGAACGTGAGGAAGCTGGGCGGGAGCTGGGTGCTCCTGGACCAGCTCCCGGAGGAGGAAGGCTGCCTGGGGTCTCGGCCTCCCGCCGCTTGCTGTCGCCTCTGCTGCCGTCGCGAGCCAGGTAAGGGGGCGCTGGTGGGGGCGCGCAGGTCGGGGAGTCGGCGGGTGAGGCCTGGGCTGTGCAGTTGGGGAGGCGCCCGGGGGTGGGGGGAGGGGTGCGTCGGTGGGGTCCAGGCCGCGCGTCCAGGTTGGGACCGTGAGGCGGGTCCCGGGCCCCCCCCCGGCCTGGTTGGGGTGCCTTCCTCCCCCTCCTTAGTACTGGCTGAACCGCGCGGCTTTCTTGGCCGCCGCTCACAGGCGGCTTTGGCAAAGTGGGAGCAGCCCCGGGAGATGGGAGGGCGCTGGACGGCCCCGGGCCAGCCGAGACTGGCCCTCAGGCCTTGCGAGGCCTTCCCGCGCGGGTGGCCCTGCCCTGGGAGTGGAGGCCGCCCCGGACCCTGTGGGGCACAGGCGAGCTGGGGCAGAAGCAGGGGCGAGGCCGGGCCTTTGGGAGCTTGTTGGCCTCCCCCCGAGATCCAAAGCTTCTGACCAGTGTATTTTCCGTCTTTTGAGGACTCTCCCTCCTGTTTTGCACAGTGGCTGCAGCAAACGACATTCCCACCGACAGTGTAGGAGGGATCCCTTTTCTCCACAGCCTCTGTAGCCTTGATCCTGTGTGGGCTTTGGAATGGTGGCCACTCTAACTGGGGCGAGATGCCACCTCATTGTAGTTTTGCCTTGTATTCCTCGGATAATTAGCAACCTTGAGCCTGTTTTGTCATGTGCCTCTCATTGGTCGCTGGTGGGTCTTCGCTGGAGAATTGCTTCCTGAGGTCGTCTTCTGCCCATTTTTGGATTGGGTCGTCTTCTGTCCGTTGAGTCGGATGAGCTGTTTGGATATGGTGGAAATGAACCCCTAGTCAGTCTCATGTTTGGCAAAGATTGTCTCCTATTTCGTAGGCCGTGGTTTAGTTCTGCTTCTGGTTTCCTTTGGTGTGCCAAAGCTGATGAATTCAGTTTGCTCCCGTTTGTGTTTGTATTTTTGCTGAGTTTTCTGTTGCTTGGGGAGACTACCCTAGGAGAAAATGGGTGAGGTGTACGTGGGATACTGTTTGGCCTACGTTTCCTACCGAGAGGTGTGTGGTGTCTTGTCTTGCGTTTAAGTGTCTAAGCCATTTTGAATGTATTTCTGCGTATGCTGGGGCTGTACGCCCAGGGGCCGGGATTGGGGTAGGGGGCGGGGCGGCTGCAGAGAGGGCAGCAGCGAAGGACGCGAGCTGCCCAGGCAAGCCTGTGGATTTCCTCCCGAGTCCCCCTCAGCCAGCTCTCTGGGCGCCTTCTTCTGCCTCAGGGTGGCATTTGACATCTCTCCAGGTCAATGGAGTCCCGGGAGGCTTCCTCCAATACACAGAGAGACAGACATATAAATAGGCAGACACGCTAGTCTCTTTCTTTGTTATTAACAGATAGATACACTAACCTCGTCCTCCTCCTCCATTACATAGGTACACAGATACATACATACAAAGACAGACAGGCACACACCAACACACACACACACACAAACAGAAGCCCCCTCCTACTCCTCAGTTAGGTAGGTAGATGGACACACCAATCTCCTCCTCCATGAAATAGATGGTCAGAGAGATACACACACACAGCAGCCTCCTCTTCCTCCTCAATCAGGTAGGTAAGTAGATAGACACACTAGCCTCCTCCTCTAGTAGATAAAGAAACACCCAGACAGACTGAGAGACAGACACACTCACCTCCTCCAATAGAAAGACACTTAGACGAACACAGTAGCCTCCTCCTACTTCATTAGGTGCGTATGCAGACAGACAGACGGAAAGTCACGCTAGCTTCCTCCACCTCCTCCTCCATTAGATAGACAAATACAGAAATGGACAGACCCACACACACACTTACACACACACACACACACACACACACACACACACACCACTCCTTCTCCTCCTCAATTAGGTAGATAGACAAACACACACGCCTCCTCTGCCTCCTCCATTGCTTAGATAGATTGTCAGAGAGATAGATAGGCCGAGAGATAGACATACTAGCCTCCTCTTCCTCCATTCCATAGACACACAGAGACACACAGACATAGACTAGCCTCTCCCCTCCTCCAACAGATAGATAGACAGCCAGGCAGGCAGGCAGGCAGGCAGGCAGGCAGGCAGGCAGACGGACAGACACACTCACTACAGGCGGAGTGCAGTCAGGGGACAGTGATGGGGACAGGGTCCGGGGACTGGGGTGCCCCTGGTGAGCCAGAGGATTTTCTCCCATGTCCCCAACGGCCTAGCCTGGGGGCGACCGCCGCTCTCCCACGTTCCTCAGACTGAAGCCATTTAATCAGCCTGCTCTTGGGAGCGGGCGTGGTGCGGTCAGTGAAAGAGGTCAGTGGTGGAGGGGCCGGAGGCACTGCGGCTAAGGGGGCTGCCCTGGCGAGTTGGCAAGTTTCCTCCCATCTCCCCCTCTCCTTGGCCTGGGGACAGCCTCTGCCACCCCAGGTTTGCGGGATTGAAGTCTCCTTGTCAGCCAGGTCATGGGAGGCTGGGGAGGTTCGGTCAGGGGCTGCAGAGAGGAGGCGGGGCTGCCCTAGAAGCCCGAGGATTTGCTCCCATGATCCCTTGGCCTGGCCTGGGGTCGGACTCTGATACCCCAGGTTCCCTGGCTGCACGCCTAGGTGTTGGATGCCTCCCAGGAGGCAGGCGCGGTGCGCTGAGGGGATGGTGGCCCGGGGCGGGGAAGGGGAGGCTGCAGAGAGGTCAGCAGCGGTGGCGAGGGCTGCCCAGGTAAGCCTGTGGATTTCCTCTGGTGAGCCCTCAGCTTGCTCAGGGGGCGCCCTGTGCTACGCCAGGTTCACTGGGTGCACATGTCCGTGTTGTCCGGCTCCCGGGATGCTGGCGCGGTGTGCTCAGGGGGCAGTGGTGGTGGCGGGGTCTGGGGCGGCTGCAGAGAGGGCGGGCGGCAGCGTGGGGCGGGGGCTGCCAAGGCAATCCTGTGCATTTCCTCGCGTGTCCCCCTCAGCCTGCTCTGGGGGCGGTCTCTGCTGCCCCAGGGTCCCTGGAGGCTTGTCCTCAGGTGATCCTGCTCCTGAGAGGTGGGCGTGGTGCAGTCAATGTGCAGGGGCGGGGGGGCAGCGACAGAGACAGCGGGCAATGGGAGCAAGTACCTGGCTAGTAGTATGGGTCAGCCCCAATCCTGCCATCTCCAGCTCTGCTGCTGCCACTGCCGCCGCCCCGCCCCCCTGGCCATAGCCGGCCTGCCTCCCAGGGGCAGGCTGACAGGGGGAAACTCCTTCCAGGAAGCTCTGGCAGCAGAGGCCAGGCGGCGGGGGAAGTGGGAGCAAGTGGACTTGCTCTCCCAGGACAGCCGCCCTGTCCCGCCTCCGCCGCCTCCGCCGCCGCCCCCACTACCACTACCACTGCCACTGCCACTGCTGCCCGCTGTCCATCCCGGGGGCCGAGGGCCGGGCTAAGGCTGCACCCTCCCTCCCCGCACCAGCATCAAGCAGCCAAGGCCCACTGGCAAGCGGTGTGCAGCTCGGGACCACCTATCCCATGGGCTCTGAGGAGGCATTGGGCTTCGGGGTGGGATGGGGGCGTGGGGGTGGGGCTGGGAATTGGAATGGCCTCAAGCCCCGCCCACCCGGCCGCCGGGGCCGCGCCCCTGGGAGCCAGGACTGCGTGCCTGCCGTGGGCCCGGGGCATCCCTGTCTAGCGGCTGTCGCCGTGGTGATCGGAGCCCGGAGCGCCCGGCCCTCGCGAGGAGAGGGCTGAGGGGGTCATCTGGGGTAGGGGTGCACTCCGGGTGTGCGGCGATCTGGCGATGAGGGCGGACAGGGTGAGGGGGAGGGGTTGCTGGGAGCGGAAGTGACCCGGCTGAAGGGTGGGGGCTCATTCCTAGGTGAAGGGTTAGGGGAGTATCTCCGGACGGTGGGGGGACCTGGGGTGAGGCCCTTGGGGTGAGCGCGGTTTACAGGGGCTGTAGCTTAGGACCGAGTGGGGCGCAGACCTGGGGCGGGATTTGGGTGTGAGGAGAAGCAGCTTTGTCTCGGGGGTGCAGTGGATTGGGGACCGGGCGTGGCAGGGGGTGGGGAGGCATTGACTGGGTGGGGGGTCGGCGAGCAGTGGTAGTGGGGCTGGTGGGGTGAGGCCTGGCCCTGGGCCCGTGGTGGTCCTACTTGGGGGCCGGGACCCTGGAGGAGGGCGTGGGGGGCCGCGTTGGTGTTGGGGACCCGGCCAGCCCTGGCCGCGGGCTGGGCTCGCCCCACCGCCCCACCGCCCCACCGCCCCGCCGCCCGAAGCTCCACCGGCCCACCGCCCGGCCCCACTCGCAGCATCCCTACTGCTGGAGTCGCAGCCAAGCCTCCATGCTGCTGTCAGGCGGGCGGGAGGGGGAGGGGCGCTGAAAGCTGCTCGTGCGCGCGCGCGCAGGGGCGCCAGGACGCCAGGGCCCTGGGGCGCGCCCAGAACGTGAGGAAGCTGGGCGGGAGCTGGGTGCTCCTGGACCAGCTCCCGGAGGAGGAAGGCTGCCTGGGGTCTCGGCCTCCCGCCGCTTGCTGTCGCCTCTGCTGCCGTCGCGAGCCAGGTAAGGGGGCGCTGGTGGGGGCGCGCAGGTCGGGGAGTCGGCGGGTGAGGCCTGGGCTGTGCAGTTGGGGAGGCGCCCGGGGGTGGGGGGAGGGGTGCGTCGGTGGGGTCCAGGCCGCGCGTCCAGGTTGGGACCGTGAGGCGGGTCCCGGGCCCCCCCCCGGCCTGGTTGGGGTGCCTTCCTCCCCCTCCTTAGTACTGGCTGAACCGCGCGGCTTTCTTGGCCGCCGCTCACAGGCGGCTTTGGCAAAGTGGGAGCAGCCCCGGGAGATGGGAGGGCGCTGGACGGCCCCGGGCCAGCCGAGACTGGCCCTCAGGCCTTGCGAGGCCTTCCCGCGCGGGTGGCCCTGCCCTGGGAGTGGAGGCCGCCCCGGACCCTGTGGGGCACAGGCGAGCTGGGGCAGAAGCAGGGGCGAGGCCGGGCCTTTGGGAGCTTGTTGGCCTCCCCCCGAGATCCAAAGCTTCTGACCAGTGTATTTTCCGTCTTTTGAGGACTCTCCCTCCTGTTTTGCACAGTGGCTGCAGCAAACGACATTCCCACCGACAGTGTAGGAGGGATCCCTTTTCTCCACAGCCTCTGTAGCCTTGATCCTGTGTGGGCTTTGGAATGGTGGCCACTCTAACTGGGGCGAGATGCCACCTCATTGTAGTTTTGCCTTGTATTCCTCGGATAATTAGCAACCTTGAGCCTGTTTTGTCATGTGCCTCTCATTGGTCGCTGGTGGGTCTTCGCTGGAGAATTGCTTCCTGAGGTCGTCTTCTGCCCATTTTTGGATTGGGTCGTCTTCTGTCCGTTGAGTCGGATGAGCTGTTTGGATATGGTGGAAATGAACCCCTAGTCAGTCTCATGTTTGGCAAAGATTGTCTCCTATTTCGTAGGCCGTGGTTTAGTTCTGCTTCTGGTTTCCTTTGGTGTGCCAAAGCTGATGAATTCAGTTTGCTCCCGTTTGTGTTTGTATTTTTGCTGAGTTTTCTGTTGCTTGGGGAGACTACCCTAGGAGAAAATGGGTGAGGTGTACGTGGGATACTGTTTGGCCTACGTTTCCTACCGAGAGGTGTGTGGTGTCTTGTCTTGCGTTTAAGTGTCTAAGCCATTTTGAATGTATTTCTGCGTATGCTGGGGCTGTACGCCCAGGGGCCGGGATTGGGGTAGGGGGCGGGGCGGCTGCAGAGAGGGCAGCAGCGAAGGACGCGAGCTGCCCAGGCAAGCCTGTGGATTTCCTCCCGAGTCCCCCTCAGCCAGCTCTCTGGGCGCCTTCTTCTGCCTCAGGGTGGCATTTGACATCTCTCCAGGTCAATGGAGTCCCGGGAGGCTTCCTCCAATACACAGAGAGACAGACATATAAATAGGCAGACACGCTAGTCTCTTTCTTTGTTATTAACAGATAGATACACTAACCTCGTCCTCCTCCTCCATTACATAGGTACACAGATACATACATACAAAGACAGACAGGCACACACCAACACACACACACACACAAACAGAAGCCCCCTCCTACTCCTCAGTTAGGTAGGTAGATGGACACACCAATCTCCTCCTCCATGAAATAGATGGTCAGAGAGATACACACACACAGCAGCCTCCTCTTCCTCCTCAATCAGGTAGGTAAGTAGATAGACACACTAGCCTCCTCCTCTAGTAGATAAAGAAACACCCAGACAGACTGAGAGACAGACACACTCACCTCCTCCAATAGAAAGACACTTAGACGAACACAGTAGCCTCCTCCTACTTCATTAGGTGCGTATGCAGACAGACAGACGGAAAGTCACGCTAGCTTCCTCCACCTCCTCCTCCATTAGATAGACAAATACAGAAATGGACAGACCCACACACACACTTACACACACACACACACACACACACACACACACACACCACTCCTTCTCCTCCTCAATTAGGTAGATAGACAAACACACACGCCTCCTCTGCCTCCTCCATTGCTTAGATAGATTGTCAGAGAGATAGATAGGCCGAGAGATAGACATACTAGCCTCCTCTTCCTCCATTCCATAGACACACAGAGACACACAGACATAGACTAGCCTCTCCCCTCCTCCAACAGATAGATAGACAGCCAGGCAGGCAGGCAGGCAGGCAGGCAGGCAGGCAGGCAGACGGACAGACACACTCACTACAGGCGGAGTGCAGTCAGGGGACAGTGATGGGGACAGGGTCCGGGGACTGGGGTGCCCCTGGTGAGCCAGAGGATTTTCTCCCATGTCCCCAACGGCCTAGCCTGGGGGCGACCGCCGCTCTCCCACGTTCCTCAGACTGAAGCCATTTAATCAGCCTGCTCTTGGGAGCGGGCGTGGTGCGGTCAGTGAAAGAGGTCAGTGGTGGAGGGGCCGGAGGCACTGCGGCTAAGGGGGCTGCCCTGGCGAGTTGGCAAGTTTCCTCCCATCTCCCCCTCTCCTTGGCCTGGGGACAGCCTCTGCCACCCCAGGTTTGCGGGATTGAAGTCTCCTTGTCAGCCAGGTCATGGGAGGCTGGGGAGGTTCGGTCAGGGGCTGCAGAGAGGAGGCGGGGCTGCCCTAGAAGCCCGAGGATTTGCTCCCATGATCCCTTGGCCTGGCCTGGGGTCGGACTCTGATACCCCAGGTTCCCTGGCTGCACGCCTAGGTGTTGGATGCCTCCCAGGAGGCAGGCGCGGTGCGCTGAGGGGATGGTGGCCCGGGGCGGGGAAGGGGAGGCTGCAGAGAGGTCAGCAGCGGTGGCGAGGGCTGCCCAGGTAAGCCTGTGGATTTCCTCTGGTGAGCCCTCAGCTTGCTCAGGGGGCGCCCTGTGCTACGCCAGGTTCACTGGGTGCACATGTCCGTGTTGTCCGGCTCCCGGGATGCTGGCGCGGTGTGCTCAGGGGGCAGTGGTGGTGGCGGGGTCTGGGGCGGCTGCAGAGAGGGCGGGCGGCAGCGTGGGGCGGGGGCTGCCAAGGCAATCCTGTGCATTTCCTCGCGTGTCCCCCTCAGCCTGCTCTGGGGGCGGTCTCTGCTGCCCCAGGGTCCCTGGAGGCTTGTCCTCAGGTGATCCTGCTCCTGAGAGGTGGGCGTGGTGCAGTCAATGTGCAGGGGCGGGGGGGCAGCGACAGAGACAGCGGGCAATGGGAGCAAGTACCTGGCTAGTAGTATGGGTCAGCCCCAATCCTGCCATCTCCAGCTCTGCTGCTGCCACTGCCGCCGCCCCGCCCCCCTGGCCATAGCCGGCCTGCCTCCCAGGGGCAGGCTGACAGGGGGAAACTCCTTCCAGGAAGCTCTGGCAGCAGAGGCCAGGCGGCGGGGGAAGTGGGAGCAAGTGGACTTGCTCTCCCAGGACAGCCGCCCTGTCCCGCCTCCGCCGCCTCCGCCGCCGCCCCCACTACCACTACCACTGCCACTGCCACTGCTGCCCGCTGTCCATCCCGGGGGCCGAGGGCCGGGCTAAGGCTGCACCCTCCCTCCCCGCACCAGCATCAAGCAGCCAAGGCCCACTGGCAAGCGGTGTGCAGCTCGGGACCACCTATCCCATGGGCTCTGAGGAGGCATTGGGCTTCGGGGTGGGATGGGGGCGTGGGGGTGGGGCTGGGAATTGGAATGGCCTCAAGCCCCGCCCACCCGGCCGCCGGGGCCGCGCCCCTGGGAGCCAGGACTGCGTGCCTGCCGTGGGCCCGGGGCATCCCTGTCTAGCGGCTGTCGCCGTGGTGATCGGAGCCCGGAGCGCCCGGCCCTCGCGAGGAGAGGGCTGAGGGGGTCATCTGGGGTAGGGGTGCACTCCGGGTGTGCGGCGATCTGGCGATGAGGGCGGACAGGGTGAGGGGGAGGGGTTGCTGGGAGCGGAAGTGACCCGGCTGAAGGGTGGGGGCTCATTCCTAGGTGAAGGGTTAGGGGAGTATCTCCGGACGGTGGGGGGACCTGGGGTGAGGCCCTTGGGGTGAGCGCGGTTTACAGGGGCTGTAGCTTAGGACCGAGTGGGGCGCAGACCTGGGGCGGGATTTGGGTGTGAGGAGAAGCAGCTTTGTCTCGGGGGTGCAGTGGATCGGGGACCGGGCGTGGCAGGGGGTGGGGAGGCATTGACTGGGTGGGGGGTCGGCGAGCAGTGGTAGTGGGGCTGGTGGGGTGAGGCCTGGCCCTGGGCCCGTGGTGGTCCTACTTGGGGGCCGGGACCCTGGAGGAGGGCGTGGGGGGCCGCGTTGGTGTTGGGGACCCGGCCAGCCCTGGCCGCGGGCTGGGCTCGCCCCACCGCCCCACCGCCCCACCGCCCCGCCGCCCGAAGCTCCACCGGCCCACCGCCCGGCCCCACTCGCAGCATCCCTACTGCTGGAGTCGCAGCCAAGCCTCCATGCTGCTGTCAGGCGGGCGGGAGGGGGAGGGGCGCTGAAAGCTGCTCGTGCGCGCGCGCGCAGGGGCGCCAGGACGCCAGGGCCCTGGGGCGCGCCCAGAACGTGAGGAAGCTGGGCGGGAGCTGGGTGCTCCTGGACCAGCTCCCGGAGGAGGAAGGCTGCCTGGGGTCTCGGCCTCCCGCCGCTTGCTGTCGCCTCTGCTGCCGTCGCGAGCCAGGTAAGGGGGCGCTGGTGGGGGCGCGCAGGTCGGGGAGTCGGCGGGTGAGGCCTGGGCTGTGCAGTTGGGGAGGCGCCCGGGGGTGGGGGGAGGGGTGCGTCGGTGGGGTCCAGGCCGCGCGTCCAGGTTGGGACCGTGAGGCGGGTCCCGGGCCCCCCCCCCGGCCTGGTTGGGGTGCCTTCCTCCCCCTCCTTAGTACTGGCTGAACCGCGCGGCTTTCTTGGCCGCCGCTCACAGGCGGCTTTGGCAAAGTGGGAGCAGCCCCGGGAGATGGGAGGGCGCTGGACGGCCCCGGGCCAGCCGAGACTGGCCCTCAGGCCTTGCGAGGCCTTCCCGCGCGGGTGGCCCTGCCCTGGGAGTGGAGGCCGCCCCGGACCCTGTGGGGCACAGGCGAGCTGGGGCAGAAGCAGGGGCGAGGCCGGGCCTTTGGGAGCTTGTTGGCCTCCCCCCGAGATCCAAAGCTTCTGACCAGTGTATTTTCCGTCTTTTGAGGACTCTCCCTCCTGTTTTGCACAGTGGCTGCAGCAAACGACATTCCCACCGACAGTGTAGGAGGGATCCCTTTTCTCCACAGCCTCTGTAGCCTTGATCCTGTGTGGGCTTTGGAATGGTGGCCACTCTAACTGGGGCGAGATGCCACCTCATTGTAGTTTTGCCTTGTATTCCTCGGATAATTAGCAACCTTGAGCCTGTTTTGTCATGTGCCTCTCATTGGTCGCTGGTGGGTCTTCGCTGGAGAATTGCTTCCTGAGGTCGTCTTCTGCCCATTTTTGGATTGGGTCGTCTTCTGTCCGTTGAGTCGGATGAGCTGTTTGGATATGGTGGAAATGAACCCCTAGTCAGTCTCATGTTTGGCAAAGATTGTCTCCTATTTCGTAGGCCGTGGTTTAGTTCTGCTTCTGGTTTCCTTTGGTGTGCCAAAGCTGATGAATTCAGTTTGCTCCCGTTTGTGTTTGTATTTTTGCTGAGTTTTCTGTTGCTTGGGGAGACTACCCTAGGAGAAAATGGGTGAGGTGTACGTGGGATACTGTTTGGCCTACGTTTCCTACCGAGAGGTGTGTGGTGTCTTGTCTTACGTTTAAGTGTCTAAGCCATTTTGAATGTATTTCTGCGTATGCTGGGGCTGTACGCCCAGGGGCCGGGATTGGGGTAGGGGGCGGGGCGGCTGCAGAGAGGGCAGCAGCGAAGGACGCGAGCTGCCCAGGCAAGCCTGTGGATTTCCTCCCGAGTCCCCCTCAGCCAGCTCTCTGGGCGCCTTCTTCTGCCTCAGGGTGGCATTTGACATCTCTCCAGGTCAATGGAGTCCCGGGAGGCTTCCTCCAATACACAGAGAGACAGACATATAAATAGGCAGACACGCTAGTCTCTTTCTTTGTTATTAACAGATAGATACACTAACCTCGTCCTCCTCCTCCATTACATAGGTACACAGATACATACATACAAAGACAGACAGGCACACACCAACACACACACACACACAAACAGAAGCCCCCTCCTACTCCTCAGTTAGGTAGGTAGATGGACACACCAATCTCCTCCTCCATGAAATAGATGGTCAGAGAGATACACACACACAGCAGCCTCCTCTTCCTCCTCAATCAGGTAGGTAAGTAGATAGACACACTAGCCTCCTCCTCTAGTAGATAAAGAAACACCCAGACAGACTGAGAGACAGACACACTCACCTCCTCCAATAGAAAGACACTTAGACGAACACAGTAGCCTCCTCCTACTTCATTAGGTGCGTATGCAGACAGACAGACGGAAAGTCACGCTAGCTTCCTCCACCTCCTCCTCCATTAGATAGACAAATACAGAAATGGACAGACCCACACACACACTTACACACACACACACACACACACACACACACACACACCACTCCTTCTCCTCCTCAATTAGGTAGATAGACAAACACACACGCCTCCTCTGCCTCCTCCATTGCTTAGATAGATTGTCAGAGAGATAGATAGGCCGAGAGATAGACATACTAGCCTCCTCTTCCTCCATTCCATAGACACACAGAGACACACAGACATAGACTAGCCTCTCCCCTCCTCCAACAGATAGATAGACAGCCAGGCAGGCAGGCAGGCAGGCAGGCAGGCAGGCAGGCAGGCAGACGGACAGACACACTCACTACAGGCGGAGTGCAGTCAGGGGACAGTGATGGGGACAGGGTCCGGGGACTGGGGTGCCCCTGGTGAGCCAGAGGATTTTCTCCCATGTCCCCAACGGCCTAGCCTGGGGGCGACCGCCGCTCTCCCACGTTCCTCAGACTGAAGCCATTTAATCAGCCTGCTCTTGGGAGCGGGCGTGGTGCGGTCAGTGAAAGAGGTCAGTGGTGGAGGGGCCGGAGGCACTGCGGCTAAGGGGGCTGCCCTGGCGAGTTGGCAAGTTTCCTCCCATCTCCCCCTCTCCTTGGCCTGGGGACAGCCTCTGCCACCCCAGGTTTGCGGGATTGAAGTCTCCTTGTCAGCCAGGTCATGGGAGGCTGGGGAGGTTCGGTCAGGGGCTGCAGAGAGGAGGCGGGGCTGCCCTAGAAGCCCGAGGATTTGCTCCCATGATCCCTTGGCCTGGCCTGGGGTCGGACTCTGATACCCCAGGTTCCCTGGCTGCACGCCTAGGTGTTGGATGCCTCCCAGGAGGCAGGCGCGGTGCGCTGAGGGGATGGTGGCCCGGGGCGGGGAAGGGGAGGCTGCAGAGAGGTCAGCAGCGGTGGCGAGGGCTGCCCAGGTAAGCCTGTGGATTTCCTCTGGTGAGCCCTCAGCTTGCTCAGGGGGCGCCCTGTGCTACGCCAGGTTCACTGGGTGCACATGTCCGTGTTGTCCGGCTCCCGGGATGCTGGCGCGGTGTGCTCAGGGGGCAGTGGTGGTGGCGGGGTCTGGGGCGGCTGCAGAGAGGGCGGGCGGCAGCGTGGGGCGGGGGCTGCCAAGGCAATCCTGTGCATTTCCTCGCGTGTCCCCCTCAGCCTGCTCTGGGGGCGGTCTCTGCTGCCCCAGGGTCCCTGGAGGCTTGTCCTCAGGTGATCCTGCTCCTGAGAGGTGGGCGTGGTGCAGTCAATGTGCAGGGGCGGGGGGCAGCGACAGAGACAGCGGGCAATGGGAGCAAGTACCTGGCTAGTAGTATGGGTCAGCCCCAATCCTGCCATCTCCAGCTCTGCTGCTGCCACTGCCGCCGCCCCGCCCCCCTGGCCATAGCCGGCCTGCCTCCCAGGGGCAGGCTGACAGGGGGAAACTCCTTCCAGGAAGCTCTGGCAGCAGAGGCCAGGCGGCGGGGGAAGTGGGAGCAAGTGGACTTGCTCTCCCAGGACAGCCGCCCTGTCCCGCCTCCGCCGCCTCCGCCGCCGCCCCCACTACCACTACCACTGCCACTGCCACTGCTGCCCGCTGTCCATCCCGGGGGCCGAGGGCCGGGCTAAGGCTGCACCCTCCCTCCCCGCACCAGCATCAAGCAGCCAAGGCCCACTGGCAAGCGGTGTGCAGCTCGGGACCACCTATCCCATGGGCTCTGAGGAGGCATTGGGCTTCGGGGTGGGATGGGGGCGTGGGGGTGGGGCAGGGAATTGGAATGGCCTCAAGCCCCGCCCACCCGGCCGCCGGGGCCGCGCCCCTGGGAGCCAGGACTGCGTGCCTGCCGTGGGCCCGGGGCATCCCTGTCTAGCGGCTGTCGCCGTGGTGATCGGAGCCCGGAGCGCCCGGCCCTCGCGAGGAGAGGGCTGAGGGGGTCATCTGGGGTAGGGGTGCACTCCGGGTGTGCGGCGATCTGGCGATGAGGGCGGACAGGGTGAGGGGGAGGGGTTGCTGGGAGCGGAAGTGACCCGGCTGAAGGGTGGGGGCTCATTCCTAGGTGAAGGGTTAGGGGAGTATCTCCGGACGGTGGGGGGACCTGGGGTGAGGCCCTTGGGGTGAGCGCGGTTTACAGGGGCTGTAGCTTAGGACCGAGTGGGGCGCAGACCTGGGGCGGGATTTGGGTGTGAGGAGAAGCAGCTTTGTCTCGGGGGTGCAGTGGATCGGGGTCCGGGCGTGGCAGGGGGTGGGGAGGCATTGACTGGGTGGGGGGTCGGCGAGCAGTGGTAGTGGGGCTGGTGGGGTGAGGCCTGGCCCTGGGCCCGTGGTGGTCCTACTTGGGGGCCGGGACCCTGGAGGAGGGCGTGGGGGGCCGCGTTGGTGTTGGGGACCCGGCCAGCCCTGGCCGCGGGCTGGGCTCGCCCCACCGCCCCACCGCCCCACCGCCCCGCCGCCCGAAGCTCCACCGGCCCACCGCCCGGCCCCACTCGCAGCATCCCTACTGCTGGAGTCGCAGCCAAGCCTCCATGCTGCTGTCAGGCGGGCGGGAGGGGGAGGGGCGCTGAAAGCTGCTCGTGCGCGCGCGCGCAGGGGCGCCAGGACGCCAGGGCCCTGGGGCGCGCCCAGAACGTGAGGAAGCTGGGCGGGAGCTGGGTGCTCCTGGACCAGCTCCCGGAGGAGGAAGGCTGCCTGGGGTCTCGGCCTCCCGCCGCTTGCTGTCGCCTCTGCTGCCGTCGCGAGCCAGGTAAGGGGGCGCTGGTGGGGGCGCGCAGGTCGGGGAGTCGGCGGGTGAGGCCTGGGCTGTGCAGTTGGGGAGGCGCCCGGGGGTGGGGGGAGGGGTGCGTCGGTGGGGTCCAGGCCGCGCGTCCAGGTTGGGACCGTGAGGCGGGTCCCGGGCCCCCCCCCGGCCTGGTTGGGGTGCCTTCCTCCCCCTCCTTAGTACTGGCTGAACCGCGCGGCTTTCTTGGCCGCCGCTCACAGGCGGCTTTGGCAAAGTGGGAGCAGCCCCGGGAGATGGGAGGGCGCTGGACGGCCCCGGGCCAGCCGAGACTGGCCCTCAGGCCTTGCGAGGCCTTCCCGCGCGGGTGGCCCTGCCCTGGGAGTGGAGGCCGCCCCGGACCCTGTGGGGCACAGGCGAGCTGGGGCAGAAGCAGGGGCGAGGCCGGGCCTTTGGGAGCTTGTTGGCCTCCCCCCGAGATCCAAAGCTTCTGACCAGTGTATTTTCCGTCTTTTGAGGACTCTCCCTCCTGTTTTGCACAGTGGCTGCAGCAAACGACATTCCCACCGACAGTGTAGGAGGGATCCCTTTTCTCCACAGCCTCTGTAGCCTTGATCCTGTGTGGGCTTTGGAATGGTGGCCACTCTAACTGGGGCGAGATGCCACCTCATTGTAGTTTTGCCTTGTATTCCTCGGATAATTAGCAACCTTGAGCCTGTTTTGTCATGTGCCTCTCATTGGTCGCTGGTGGGTCTTCGCTGGAGAATTGCTTCCTGAGGTCGTCTTCTGCCCATTTTTGGATTGGGTCGTCTTCTGTCCGTTGAGTCGGATGAGCTGTTTGGATATGGTGGAAATGAACCCCTAGTCAGTCTCATGTTTGGCAAAGATTGTCTCCTATTTCGTAGGCCGTGGTTTAGTTCTGCTTCTGGTTTCCTTTGGTGTGCCAAAGCTGATGAATTCAGTTTGCTCCCGTTTGTGTTTGTATTTTTGCTGAGTTTTCTGTTGCTTGGGGAGACTACCCTAGGAGAAAATGGGTGAGGTGTACGTGGGATACTGTTTGGCCTACGTTTCCTACCGAGAGGTGTGTGGTGTCTTGTCTTGCGTTTAAGTGTCTAAGCCATTTTGAATGTATTTCTGCGTATGCTGGGGCTGTACGCCCAGGGGCCGGGATTGGGGTAGGGGGCGGGGCGGCTGCAGAGAGGGCAGCAGCGAAGGACGCGAGCTGCCCAGGCAAGCCTGTGGATTTCCTCCCGAGTCCCCCTCAGCCAGCTCTCTGGGCGCCTTCTTCTGCCTCAGGGTGGCATTTGACATCTCTCCAGGTCAATGGAGTCCCGGGAGGCTTCCTCCAATACACAGAGAGACAGACATATAAATAGGCAGACACGCTAGTCTCTTTCTTTGTTATTAACAGATAGATACACTAACCTCGTCCTCCTCCTCCATTACATAGGTACACAGATACATACATACAAAGACAGACAGGCACACACCAACACACACACACACACAAACAGAAGCCCCCTCCTACTCCTCAGTTAGGTAGGTAGATGGACACACCAATCTCCTCCTCCATGAAATAGATGGTCAGAGAGATACACACACACAGCAGCCTCCTCTTCCTCCTCAATCAGGTAGGTAAGTAGATAGACACACTAGCCTCCTCCTCTAGTAGATAAAGAAACACCCAGACAGACTGAGAGACAGACACACTCACCTCCTCCAATAGAAAGACACTTAGACGAACACAGTAGCCTCCTCCTACTTCATTAGGTGCGTATGCAGACAGACAGACGGAAAGTCACGCTAGCTTCCTCCACCTCCTCCTCCATTAGATAGACAAATACAGAAATGGACAGACCCACACACACACTTACACACACACACACACACACACACACACACACACACCACTCCTTCTCCTCCTCAATTAGGTAGATAGACAAACACACACGCCTCCTCTGCCTCCTCCATTGCTTAGATAGATTGTCAGAGAGATAGATAGGCCGAGAGATAGACATACTAGCCTCCTCTTCCTCCATTCCATAGACACACAGAGACACACAGACATAGACTAGCCTCTCCCCTCCTCCAACAGATAGATAGACAGCCAGGCAGGCAGGCAGGCAGGCAGGCAGGCAGGCAGGCAGGCAGACGGACAGACACACTCACTACAGGCGGAGTGCAGTCAGGGGACAGTGATGGGGACAGGGTCCGGGGACTGGGGTGCCCCTGGTGAGCCAGAGGATTTTCTCCCATGTCCCCAACGGCCTAGCCTGGGGGCGACCGCCGCTCTCCCACGTTCCTCAGACTGAAGCCATTTAATCAGCCTGCTCTTGGGAGCGGGCGTGGTGCGGTCAGTGAAAGAGGTCAGTGGTGGAGGGGCCGGAGGCACTGCGGCTAAGGGGGCTGCCCTGGCGAGTTGGCAAGTTTCCTCCCATCTCCCCCTCTCCTTGGCCTGGGGACAGCCTCTGCCACCCCAGGTTTGCGGGATTGAAGTCTCCTTGTCAGCCAGGTCATGGGAGGCTGGGGAGGTTCGGTCAGGGGCTGCAGAGAGGAGGCGGGGCTGCCCTAGAAGCCCGAGGATTTGCTCCCATGATCCCTTGGCCTGGCCTGGGGTCGGACTCTGATACCCCAGGTTCCCTGGCTGCACGCCTAGGTGTTGGATGCCTCCCAGGAGGCAGGCGCGGTGCGCTGAGGGGATGGTGGCCCGGGGCGGGGAAGGGGAGGCTGCAGAGAGGTCAGCAGCGGTGGCGAGGGCTGCCCAGGTAAGCCTGTGGATTTCCTCTGGTGAGCCCTCAGCTTGCTCAGGGGGCGCCCTGTGCTACGCCAGGTTCACTG